>NC_139930.1:4391200-4948700 GCF_963514095.1 Eutrigla gurnardus | reverse complement strand
TGTTTCCATCTTACCTGTCCCTCTATCTAGCTAACTGTCTGTATGTATGTCCCTATATTACCTGTCTCTCTCTCACTCTCCCTGCCTGTCTCCTCCACTGTCGCATTCAACAGCAGAAGGGGTCACTATTAAGCAAGGAAAAACAGCCTAATGCACCAGTCGGTGTCCTTGTCTTTCCTCTCGGTTGCACTATTTGGCAGAGCGAGGCAGGGGCGGGGAGAGAGAGTGAAGAGCGTCACCTAGCAGCATTACGACCGGAAGTGAAGAGGTGAAGAAAAATAAGAGCTGAGCATTTGACTTTAGGTTAGAGGCTATGGCTTTTTGACCCCCAACAACTCCCCTGTCGAATTACATTTTGGGTGGGGATCAACGATGGAGGAGGAAACCAAAAAACAAATAAATACACAACATAGTAATTTAACATACTGTTACCATTACCAAGAGTTTAACATGGGTGATGAAATGATGATCTTATCTGGGAAGACTTGTTCTCCTCAATTAACTGTTATACTGGTAAATTCCCAGTTTGTATCAGCTGCCAACATTCTGTGTTTGCTCTGCAAAGCATTTTATACCTGCTGTCCTGCTGCTATCTCATGTTTGGTAATCCTGAAAATCAGACCTTGACCACTTATAACAAACACAGCAGTGCATTCTCTGACAAGCTAAGCGCCAACTCCTGCAGAAGCTTATTATGTTCACAAGCCGTTCGTCTGGGGGATCCCGAGGCGTTCCCAGGCCAGTGTGGAGATATAATCTCTCCACCTAGTCCTGGGTCTTCCCCGTGGCCTGATATGGATGCCCATTAGAGGATGCCCATATCATCTCAGCCTAAATTATATGATAATATAATATCTCTTTCAAAACTTCTGCAGTCAGCTCCACTTGACATCAAATGTGTGCCATCCACTTTCATTGCTAAAGGCGTATTGTATTGTTGCTTTTCCACATAACCTGCACACTTGACATTTCGAGTGTGGGGGCTATCATCCCATAAAGGCCCCCCAACCAAGCACAATCAACACACCATTCAACAACTATTTCATATATCGATATGAATAACCTGTAAGTAGATGGTTGAGAGGATGATTTTCGATAATATACCTGTTCCAAAATGAATCTAAATTTGGGGAACATGCGGTTCCAGCTACCCCTTTTTATATTAATTTGATTAAATATAGGCCTGTTTGTAATATACGCTATCATCTCATCGTTGCCTATTCTCAGGCAGAAGCGCTTTTATTGTGGAAGGCGTAACCGGAAGTCTCGTGTTTCACCTTATGTATCTTAACGTGCCGCGGTGAGATGGCTGTGGAGTCTCTGCTGGTTCCTGCGAAGTCGAAACGGACTCTGTGGACAAACAGCAGGAGGCGAGAAAACCTGCCGCAGTTCGCACCGAACTCCATTTTTAAAAATAACAACGGTAAGACAGAAACAACTATGCACCTGTCTCTCAGCTAGCTAGTCAGCCCTCAGGTAAACGGCCAAAGCAACACACACTGAGCGCTCGTTTTGTCGCTGGCGGTCTCCCGCCGACGGTTGGTCTGGCGGGGGAGGGGCGGGGGAAGAAGCAGCAGACAGCAGGAGACTGGACCCGGTCTGCTACTGTCTCTCTGTCTGGGATATTTCTGCCTTTGCCGCAGAAATGCTGTCGCACAGTCCCTCCGTGGGCGCCCTATCTGAGACCCCTCACTCCCCCTGATCCGGGGCTGTAAATAACAGTAAAAAACCCGAGCAACATGGCTGACACTGGCCCTGCAGAACCTGCTTGGTCGTCTGTCAGGACAGATGATGACTGTATATTTATGAGTATTATTTTTTAATATAGCCAGTGGTCAAGCTAGCCACTTCATTCACACTGACAGATGGAAAAAAAGGGAAATACACGTGGCTAATGCAGCTGTCAGTGGAGACTGAACGCAGTAAAAACCTTTATTTGAACACAGGGGCTGTTTGTGATTTTTAGCATGGCCTTTCATATACATTTACTGCATTTCCTGTAATGCATTTATAAAATGTTTTAAAAAGCGTGCGCAGCGCTGGGGTTTTCTGTTGAACGCTGATTTGAACGCCTCAGTGTGTTGAAGGCCACGCCCCCTTTACCAACTTATAACCAAATCAAAGCAAAGGTCAACTGCAGTGTGATGCTGCTAGTACAACTCCAACCCGCCGACCGAAATGCTGATGCTCATCTCCCACCGAACAACTAATTCTAAGACTAATAAAAGATTACACTGGGTTTACTCGTGGCACCCAAAACTGCATTATTGCTGCATATCTGCAGCACATCCTTCTTCCAGCATGGTGAAGATAGCAATCAAAAACTTTAAATTCACCCAATCACATTAAAGCATGCTATCCCTCGTACACGGGTATAGTTTTTATTTAAAAGATTTTTGTTTGTGGTGAGCACAGCATTGAAAAATGACAGCAGAGTAACTGCACATTTAAACATTCTTTCTAAGCTATAACCTAAATCATATGACTGTAAATGTCATGAAACCTACCAACACTGGTGTTAATATTGACATATTTTACAGATTTATAAATAAAAAAAAAAAAACAGTATTTCACTGTTGAAAATGGCTCATAACACCATCCACTGTTTTAAATGAGCCCTAATCATGCAAGGCCATCTCTGAGATCTCTGACTGGGTTAATTTACGTCATGAGATAAAAGAGTGTTAACAATCTCTAATCAGACCGCCCTCCTTGCCTCTCTCTATCTTTTTGACTTTTTTCATAACCACTATGTACAATTACGATCATAGCAAATGACAAAGTCTGGTGAATCAGTGTAATGTCTGATTATCAGTTCATAACTATGTGCTTTCCTATGCTGTGACGTGCTTCGTAGATGAAGTATGACATTTTATTTCGTTAATTTAGTGGCTCGCTAGTTGGCGTGCAAACGTTCGCTAATTCCACAATGTTTTCATGCTGATGTTACATTGGTTACAGAAAATGAGCAGGACAGTGGGCTGGTGGCCAGTTAGCATTGGGTTCCTGCCTCGGCCGCTAGAAGATTACAGGCAGAAGGAGAGCAAATGGCCGCTCCAGAGACGGAGGCGCTAGGATTTGCCCTGAATTTGTGTTGCTACTCGTTGCTAGTCCATCTTCAAAGCTGGCACCGGCTCCTGTTATAGTAGTTTCCCAGGGACAGTGAGGCGGACTGACTTCAGGGTGTAACTCTTGTCTCATTTGTGGTCTGATAAAAGGTAAACGCATCAAATTCAGTGCCCCGTGCCACATCGCTCTTTTCCAGGCTACTGTAGCTGTCTTGTGTAGATGCTTTGTCGAGTTTTTTGTGGGCGTGGTTGCATCTTTCAGCCCCATGCCAATTTTTTTTTGTTTCTCAAAACTATGTAGTGTGTGACTCAGACCTGGGGGTTTCCACAGTCACAGCCCTGTTACAGATTAGCATGGATGCTAGCCAAAGCAGTTTCTACTGTTGCATCTCTGCTACAGTGTAGCATGGAAGTTAGCCAAACATGTTTCCACGGTTACAGCTCTGCTACAGTTTAGAATGGATGCTAGCCAAAACAATTTCTCCTGTTACATCTCTGCTACAGTTTAGAATGGATGCTAGCCAAACATGTTTCCATGGTTACAGCTCTGCTACAGTTTAGCATGGATGCTAGCCAAAACAGTTTCTACTTACATCTCTGCTACATTGTAGCATGGATGCTAGCCAAAACAGTTTCTACTGTTACATCTCTGCTACAGTGCAGCATGGAAGTTAGCCAAACATGTGTCCATCGTTACAGCTCTGTTAAAGTTTAGCATGGATGCTAGCCAAAAATGTTTCCACGGTTAGAGCTCTGCTACATTGTAGCACGGATGCTAGCCAAAAATGTTTCCAAAGTTACAGCCAAAGTTGAACTGTTCCAAAACATCATGTCTGATGTCATAAAGTGAACAGTAACCATTGTTGTTTTTGTTTTGGCAAGTCTTTACAGTGTATATATGCACTTTGCACTTAACAGTCCTCACTGACAGAAATGTGTAACTGGAGGGAGGAAGGCTCTGCTAGCTACGAGACCTGCTAACGTTGAGTCTGCTACAAGTCAAATGTGTGCATGAAAGTCACCTAAAACATACAGGCTGACTGATAGTGGAAAGAAAATAATATATAAAAACTCTTGCTGAATCATGGAGCTGCAGTATCAGGTTGTGCAGGGCTGGGACTTGATATAGTCCAGATGTTTAAGGGGAGACCAGAGGGAAACATTCAGTGTTCGATATAGACTTTTCAGTGTGCAAAGACTGAGCTGCACCTCTCTGGTTTCACTACATTTAAGTTAAGTCGTGGACAGAATGAGTCTTGGCTGTCCAGCATCACTCTGCCCCTCATGGCAACAGGCTAATCATGTGTTGCCTGGGGCAACGGGAGGGAAATTACCACCAGCTGCAGCCAAATGCTGTAAAATGTCTCTAGTTTCTGGTTTAAGTTTTCAATGTCAGCTGTGATAAAACTGTTGGTTAGAAGCCGTGATGATGATCAGATGAACACATAAAGTTGTTGTACTATTGAAATAGTTGATGTGTCTTTATAGGTGAGAATTTAAATTGTACTAACACAGTAACTTCCTGACATTCCATCCCGGCTCTACGGTATTTGGCAGAATAATGTATTAAATACAAAAAAATGTCTTTGTCCACGGGGGGCAATTAAAGGCACACAGTAGCAGTACAATAATAAAATGTACAAGAATAAATGTAGAAGAATAAAATGAATAATATTATGTCGGGCACACACCTTAAAAGCCAGCCCACCATAACACTGCTACACATAACGTTGCTGATCATTTTCCCTCCCGCTCTCTCGACAACACACACAGCGGGTACCAGGGGTATTAACAGATCAGTGGGCTGAACGGGGCCGATGGTGGTGGTAGACTGGGAGTCGAATAAAATCAGGTCACTATAAACTACGGATGTTGATGGTTAATAAGGACGTCTTTGATCGGTTACATGAGTCAGTCTATAGGTTAATTTATGACTATATATTAACCAATTGCGATCTTGGTGATGCTGACCCCCACGGTGCCCACGGTGTTACACAGCTGGACACATACATAAATGCTCCATGGTGCCGGACCGGTGTCTGCGAAACAATTGGTGTCGCTCTCAGAGCCAATTTAAGAGCATATTTGAAAGCAAACAAATAACTACTGAAAAGGTGTCAATTTGTGTTGTTTTTTTCAAGCAAAACTGACACCACAACTATTACGTTTTTTCAGGCAACATGGAGTTTCCATCTTTCTGAGCTCAACTGCCCGTTGCACTATAGAGATGACCTCTGGTGGCGTCTGCTGGTCACTACAACACATCACATCACATCAGCAGCAGCGTCTAAACACTGTGGTAGTATGGTAATTTGCCAAAGCCTAAGGGGCCCTCTCATAGGTCGTTTTGTCTGACCGACAGTTTATGCAGAAACACTTTACTATCATAGAAGAGAAAGTAAATGAGCAATATTCACATTGGAGAACCCGGAACCAGTGAATATATGGCACTTGTCTCAATGCAGGATGACCAGCTCAGCACCTGGCTTCATCTTTGCTAAGTCAGGAAGTATGAAAACTGAGAGAAGAGACACACACACACACGTACATCTGTACAATGTATCAGAAACAATACATTTCTTATTAAAATAGTTGCAGATAGTAGTTTAAATAGCTTTTTTAAATGAAAATGATTTAAATAGTTGCAAATTGTTTGTTTCTTTGTTGATAGATCAAATAGATCAGTTGATCAAAAGTGCTGAGACAATCATGTTTCAGCACTTTTGTTAAGTCAAAACTTTGAGCTGGCTAATTTATTTTAGTGGTTCAAAAAACTGCTGTTTTAGTGAATTTGTTTCTTTTGTTAATGAGGAATACAAATTACTATTCCTACAAGAAATTGTATTGTACTTTGTTCTAAATTTAATGTGAGGAGAAATAACGAGCATCTCTTTTGTTTAAAGCAGATATCTTCAAAAGAGGGTCCGCAGAGTTACTCCAGGGGGTCCCTGAAATGATTTAATCCCAAACCTTTTTCTTCCAACTGTCAACACTTATTATTTAAATGGCTTAGTATTATACTATATATTATTATTGGTATTGGCCCGGATTGATAAGCAACACAATTTTATATGATATGGTATAGGGGGTCCGGCCACCGTGTCACTATCAACCTCTGATTTAGAGTTTGGTTCGACTTTGGTCCCAACAGAGTATCAGCTTTCTGGTGGTTGTTTTGTTTTGTACAAGTTTTCTTTTGTCCAGCTCAGATTGCAGACTGATCTCATGAAGTGGTGTATGTATGACATGCCAACTCGTATGCCATTATGGTGTGTTATCACTACACATAATTGCCTTTTCTTGTGTTTATCTTCGCCGTTTGGCCTCCATTGACTTAAATGACAATTTTCCTGTCCTGTAAATTGTGAAATTATAACCCTAACCTAACCCTCACCGGCGATTATGCGTGGTTATAACATGCCATAATGGAATATGAGTTTGCTTGTCATACATACACCACTTCATGAGATCAGTCTGATACAAGTTGGCGTGTCATACATACGTGTCATACCCACGGATAGTGCAAAATGCGTACAGATAAAACACCACTTGGCTTTAGAAAGTGGCGTGTTTATTTACGAAAAGTCATGAGGCCACGTTGCAGATTGAGATAAAAATGTAGTTTGTTGAGTCATTTCTCTGCTAGCCATTTATTTGCATTTACCTGGTGAACTAACAGTCGGTAATGAATATAATAAAGCTTCACAAAAATTGAGCTTCAGCTCTTTGATTGGGAAGTCAAATTTGTCTGCATACCAGTCGGGTTCAGTAAGGCTCACTCTAAAGTAATTTCTTTCCACAAACTTGTCTTCATATTTTCACAGTTTTTTGACAACTTTTCATTTGGAATATTCTCAGCTTTGCTTTACATGAATAACAGTGTTTGGAAGATTCCTTGGGGGAAAGGACTTGAGCAGACCATGAAGGTGACAGTGAACAGGGTCAGATGAGTTACACCCTGCCTGCACATAAATAATACACTGCAGACTTCCTCAATAATTGAAGTATCATGATCAGGACTTGCACTGCTCCAGGTCTTCTCTATGGATGGCACGATACCGCTCTTTCATGTCCAATAGGATACCCTGACCTTGACCTTGAGAATCTGCCGACACTGATACTAGTCTGTCTTTTTCTTAAAACAACTAAGTTCTTTATAAAACATTTGTCTGGATGCACTTTGCTTCAAGATTTCCTCTACAAAATATCATCCTCAAATTGTGAAACAAATATTCTACTCCCCTAACGGAAGAAATACATGGCCCACAACTCGGTTATGCAATACTGCTTCTTCTTTTTATTTAAACCTTTTCACACATAGAATTTAGGTTTTAGCAACGTTTTTGATTGAGTCACATTCTCGGAACATCGCATATTTTGCTCACATGATGGCATCCTTTTTAATATTTTCCCCAATAACCTATACAATTTTGGTTAGCATGTAGCTATCGTGGTCGTGAAATACAAAATAAAGCCTGATTTAAAAAAAAGTTTTATATGTATTTATGCAGGGAGACTTTATGATTTATGGTCATCTTATTCAAGATTATTTGATTCATTTTCACTAAAAGGGACTAAAGAAAGATCTCATCTTTAATGAATTAAAAAAATGTTTTGCAATAAAGTGCAAATTTATAGCAGCATGTTTAAGTGGCATTTTAAGCGTTTAAAGCATATTTTGGTGATTATTGAGATAATATTGTGAATTGCATTTATTATGGTCAGCATAATCGTGACACATTTTCATTTCCATTCCTAATATGTACATGTGTGTAACCTTTTTTGGATTTCTCATGAAGTCTATTAATTTTGTGTTGTGAGAGGTTAATAAGGTGTAATAAACGTCAGCCGTTGCTGTCCGTCAGTCTGTCTCGTTCATACTTTAGCAATATCTGAGGAACGCCCAGATTTATATTTATTCAAATTTAACACAAACATCCACCCGGACTCAAGATGAACTCATTAGAATTTGGTGGTTAAAGGTCAAGGAAGAATTATTGGGAATTATGACAATGTCACACAAATGTTTATGAGGATAAAATGTTGAACTGATGACATTTTGGACAGACATGGATGTAAACTGTGACTTAGTTGGCGGAGGCGTACAACCTGTAAGCTGTCCGTTTTTCTTGTTGTGGAAGTACATCTGAAAGATAAACTGAGCTGAGTGAAGCTTCAAAATGCTGCTGTGATAAATAAAATACAGAGGGTCTGACTCCTGCTGATGAATAATGCAGCCTGCAGTCAGAGTTCAGGGCAGAACGCAGCTGGGTCACCAGAGGCTGCAGAATGTAAATTCATCAGACGCCTTCACATACAGGGTTAAAGCAACTACAGCATTAAAACGAAACTGTTTACACAAAAGAACAATGGCATTTAAGGATTGAAGTAGGATGAATAAACCATAAACAAAACATGTCAAGACCAAGTTTTAATAGAAGACCCAAGGTTAGAGACAGGATAGTGTTTTAAAAGGAAAGCATATGAGCATTCAAGAGGGGAAGGTAGAGAGGAACAGATGAGTCTAAAGATTAGCTTTAAAATCATGGCTGCTATGAAACCATTCACTGAAAGCCACAGCCCTGTTTTTAATTTGGTTGACTTTGTGTTTTTGTATCACAGGTCTGGTTCTGCAGATGAGCCTGAATCCTGAAAACCCAGAAAACTGCTAAACATCTCAGCAGCACTTCTGAGCACTGTAAACTGGGTAAATACTGCTGAATCTGCATTTATTTTACTTTCTGTCATTTTCTAATCCGTGGATAGACTGATGCTGGGTTTCATTAGGGATTACAGATTTTTAGATCCCTGACTTTTTTACTTTTAGCATCTGATTAATACGTTAATGTGATTGAAATTAGCATGTTCATTTGAGCAGGAAAGAGCAAACAACTATCTGCTATGTAAAGATATAGTGTTCAACAACAAGGTTTGTTGTTGTTGTTGTTGTTTCCCCCACTAGATGTCAGGAAGGTTCTAAACTGATTGAGTTCAGCTCTGACAGAGAGCACATGGCTCCATGTTGTTTTGTTCTTCCTCACAGAAGTGTTTCTCCTCTTGTTGTTGAAGCTCTGGGCAGGTTTGTGTTGTAGCTGTGCGGCCGGGCAGCCTGGCTGCCTCCCTGCCTCCAGATGAATGAAGAGCACTCCGGGACACAGAGACACAGCTGATGCAGGTCAGAGGTCACACACACTTATGCACATTTTAACAAGCACACACAAAGTATTGGTTTTCTAACGGATTTCAATTGGATTTGGTTCATTTATATGAAAATCAACTTGCAGAGATTTGAAACGAGATGTATTGAGATAATTCAAGGAATGCGGTTGTAGTCCATTTGATACACAAGAAAAAAACAAGACAACATTTTTTTTTAATTTGCATCAAAAGGAATGTAAACAGCTGCAACAAAAACAATTATGTGGGCAGATAACATGGCCGACATCATAACATTAAAGATTCAACATCCCGGAAGCATTGTCCTTCTGACTATATTGTGTCAGTGAACACAAGACATCCATGTCTAGTTTTCGTTACAGCCTTTGCTACATGATGGTAACTTAACTTTGACGTATATGATGTATGGATGTAAACAGCAGCAGAATGTAACACAGTGTCCGTGGGATTTGCAGGATCTGGAGTATATTGGCTCGAACACACATAACCACGACTGTTTTATCTCAGCAGGAAGTTGTAATCTGAATTGATGTGATTTATTTTTCTCCTCAGGACATCCAGGTGTTTCTGCAAATATGATGAAGAAAAAGAATCCCCACAAGTGAGTTAGGATTTTGGTTGGCATTATCGTGATTTAATTAATGCCAAAATAATTGGGATCAAATATCCTGATAAAGTGAAGATAATATGCGATAATCATGGCCGTGTTGTTTCATGTCTCCTGGAAGGAAACACAAGAGCAGTCTGAGTCCGACCACCAAAGTTCTGCCGCAGCCACGACGTAACATCGTCGGCTGCAGGATCCAACACGTCTGGAAGGAAGGAGGAGGACACGTGGTCTGGAAGGGGGCGGTGCTCGACCAGGTAAGCAGAGTAATTACTGACTGAGGGAGCGATTAACCGAGCCCACCAGTAGTTCAGTATATATTCTGTTCTGTATATAAACACAGGGACTGATCATAAAGAATCGGTTTACATCGGCTTTTTAAGCGTGCTTTCCCTGGTCGTACCAAAATGTCAATTTTATTGGCCAGCGTCAGAGTAGTTTAATTACATATATTTGCATGACGCGATCTGATCGGTTGACGGATCCATCGGCGCCTGAAAAGTTGAGCTTTTCTCAACTTTTTTTTTTTTTTTTTTCATGAGAGCGATGCAATGGAGAATTAATTTTGGCATATTGTGACGCAAGCCCATGCAAAGTCAATGAGATCCGTCAACGGAAAGCTGTAGTGTGAACGTGGTCTAACAGTGTGACAATGGCGACTTTTTGGCAGAAATCTGGGGCAGACCAGGATCTTGTGTTCCATCTGCATTTGGTGTTTGTAGTAGTATTTAATTTAGGTTAACTCCATGTTGCATCCTCCTGTGCTGAAAAATGAAGCCAAGAAGTGCCAAAAATGGCAGTTTTTCAAATGGGAGGTTAAATTATATTAATGCTTAAATACATAATTAAAGGTGTGGCTGTTATGAGTGACAGGTGGTCCCATTCTCAGGTCGCTAGTTGTTAAAATCTGATCCGTCACTCGGGCCGCCTCGGCTCCACCCTCATCCAAACTCTTTGCCCATTTTTGGATTAGCCAGGAGGTTTGGCTGCCTCGTCACTCCCGAGGTGGTGACGGCCAGAGACTGTCACTCATGCAAAGGTTTCACGATGCAACACTTGAGGATATCTTCCAAGGGAACTTCTCTCGAGACAGCGACAAGGACGAAAAGATTAGTCTGTTATTTTTCTGAATACAATGCAGAACTATTCAGTAGTCAAGCATATACAGTACATAAGTTTGATTTATAAACTTTGAATGTAAGTGCACTGTGCAGCTGTATTATCTAGCAAAATAGAAGTGTTGGATAGAAGTGTTTTGGCAGACTGTTATCAGGGGGCTTATAATACTTGATCCGGACATCCCTAATCAAGTGTGTATCACTGCATCCTCACTGCTAGACTGTTACCTGAGTCCAAAAAGAGTTTAAAATGTTTGTGTCCACCAGGTGCCAGTGAACCCGTCTCTCTATCTGATAAAGTACGATGGTTTCGACTGCGTTTATGGTCTGGAGCTTCATAAAGACGAGAGGGTTCAGGGGCTGGAAGTTCTCCCTGACAGACTGGGTAAGACTGAACTGTGGACCGGATCACATTGAAGTCAAATTTATTTATATAGCACAATATCATACACTGTTGTCATTCAAAGTGCTTTAAAATGAAATAAAATAAATAAAATGTAAACAAACAAGATAAAATAAAACAATAATGATCATTTGAATAACAATAGTAATAAAACAATATAACAATAACACAATATAAAGTAACATGAAATAAAACAATAACAATATTAAAACAGCTTAAACCTGCAGAAACAAAACAAAATGGTTCATATAAGAAGAGAATAATACAAAACTAAAAAAGGACAAGATTAATTAAAAGCAGTAGACAATAGGTGGGTTTTCAATTCCTTTTTGAAAGAATTTACCGTAGCGGCAGATTTATTTTCTGTTGGTAGTTGGTTCCAACAGTGGACAGCAATTTTAGGAAGAACGTCTTTATTTTTACTGATTTAAACGATAAAATAAAGCAACAACGAACATTTTCGAGCAAGAAAATGTTATCTTATATACTTACCACAATATATGTTAGCATTTAGCATGAATGGTGTACTAATGTTTAGTGTAGTGCCATGTCAATGATCGCAGAACATTGCAATATGCTAATATGTAGCGTGTCACATACAAATGTTTTGTACACATCAGGATCAGCGTATCATGCTAATGTTTAGTTAAGTAGAGTTTAAATTTCAGCACAACTTAATGTGCTAACATTTAGCATGTTACACTAACATGCTAATGTTTAGTTAAGTGCTAATTTTGGCAGAACATGCTCGCATCAGGCTTCTTATTGTAACATTATCATTTTCATCATAACATCCTAACAGACTAAGCGAGTAGCTGAAAAGCACTATTAACATAAACTAGATGTTAACATGCCTGTTACCATGTGACTGTTTGCATGCAGGTTAGCATACTAATGGTAGCACGTTAGCATGCTAAGATTAGCATTTAGCTCAAAGTCTAGCTTAGACCGGTGGAAGTTGAAAAGGCCACTTTAGAGAGTATAATCCCATGGTAAGGAGGAACAGACACACTGTCTCTCCATGTTTGATCCATTCTTTTGTTTTCTGTTGTGTAATTGTTTAGTGGTTGTAGTTTTTAAAGACGTTTTGTCTTTATTCAGTCAGCATAGAAGGGGCATTGGAGTACAACCTTAGAGACTTTGAGGTTTGGCATGCAACAAGCTCCCCAGCCAGAATCAAACCGCTGACGTTAAGTTTTACTCCTGCAGCGAAATCCCGTCTCACAGACGTGAACCTAGCCGACACCATGATAGGTAAAGCAGTGGAGCACATGTTTGAGACGGAGGAGGGTCCAAAGGAGGAGTGGAGGGGGATGGTGCTGGCCCGGGCTCCCATCATGACCACCTGGTTCTACATCACCTACGAGAAAGACCCGGTCCTTTACATGTACCAGCTGCTGGACGACTACAAAGAGGGCGACCTCCGCATCATGCCTGACTCCAGTGAGTCATCTCATTCCACTTTTGTTTAAACAGCTGGCGATTTTACTAAGGAACCTACCTGAACTCAGCTGGTCCTCCATGTGTGTTGAGTTTTTGTATGATATCTCAGTTCCATCCACTTTAATAGGCAGGTGTAAACGCTCCCAGGCAGGGCTCTGTGGTACTCCCTTATTATTGGAATGCGCAGCAATATCATTATTAATTTGTTTTATTGAAAATTCTGATAATTGCAAACAGTACCCAAATTAATTTACGGTTTTATCTGATGTTATGCCAAACAATATATTATTTTTCTTAGCTATATTGCCCAGCCCTGTGATTGGAAAGTAGCAGCAAGGGCAGGGGACTATTTTTTTCCCTTTTCTTTTTCATTTTAAATTACTTTATTTAAAAATGATTTTGTCATTTAATTCACTATTTTAATTGTTTTGATTGTATTTTTGTCAATTGTTTCTTTTTGTAATTACTTTTTAATTTAATACATTTATTTAATGTGTTCAGTAGTATTTTTCAAGACTTCTTAAATGACATTGATAAATACTTGACTGTTCAGTTATTTCTTATGTGATAGAGATCTTGTTATTTGTCTTCTTTGTTTTCCCAGAAGAGTAAAACAGTAACAGAGTTACTATATTAAGAGTAATGAAATATAATACATATACTAAGCATTTACATCCCTCTCTCTCTCCACCTCCCTGAAGACGACAGTGTCCCGACGGAGAGGGAACCCGGCGAGGTGGTGGACAGCCTGGTGGGTAAACAGGTCGAGTACGCCAAAGAGGACGGCGGCAAACGAACGGGCATGGTCATCCACCAGGTGGAGGCCAAGCCCTCCGTCTACTTCATCAAGTTTGACGACGACTTCCTCATCTACGTTTATGACCTGGTCAAAACTTCGTAGGACTTTGCAGGAGACCCGAGCCCTTCCCACATGACAGAAAGAAATGCAGCACATGTTGAAACATCTGATGCATTTGATCTCGCACTTGTTCCAAAAAATGAAGACTCAAAAAATAACAATTCTCACAATGGATAAAGACGGGATAGATACTCCTCCAGAATCGGCTTTTTCTGGGGACGATGAAAACATTGGCCATGGTTTTATATTACACTTAAAAAATTATTTTACTCCAGAAATAGATTTCAAAAGGATACAGCAAGTGAGACAGAGTCTATGTAGCATTTGACTTTCCATAGAAAAATTAGCTGACCCCTTAAAATCTTTTCTTGATTTCCCAGGAAGCCTTAAGAAACTGTCAAATTTTATTCCGTAGCCGGTTTTCTGTGCGAGGAGCCACGAAGGAAGCGTGGCCTCCGAAATGTGGTCTTGAGTTGTTGGCAGAGTGGAAACATGACAAATCAAAAGTTCTTAGAGATTTCTTGTCCTGTTTCCTGCATCAGCTAACACATCTGGCCACAAAATAAAGAGCGTGAACCTGGACCGCGATCTCCATGCCAGCTGAATTTGAGTTGCTGCAGCCGCTAACTGAAGGTCTGTCTCCGGAGCTGACCACTCAGTGAATTAGTATCCTGGCGACGGGGCGATGCAACAAAAAGACGAGTTTTCTTGTTTTTGCCACTTTAGATTTAATCAAATACACAAAAACATGCACAGACCATAGTTTTGCCAATCTGCACTCGACCGCTCTTCCTCAACGACCGGACGCGTGTCTCAGTAAACTGAATTAGATGAAACAAAATTTTGATAGTCAGCACAAATACAGTTTCTGAGCAGCTGAGTTCAATGTCATAATATTACATTCAGTTTCAAATGTATTTGAATTTGGCCCTAAGCTAACAAATTTAATTTCAAATTCTGCTGTGCAGATTAAAATTGTTCATTTATTTTAATCAAGTTGAGCATAATTTGATTTTTTACTAAGAGCATGTCTTAATTTTTATTTATTATTTCATAGTTTTTAAATATTTGACTAAAAAAGTTTCACTTGGTACACTTTTCTTTCTCCTTTAAACAAAATAATAATTTTGCATTAGTTTGTAAAGTATTCTTTTTTTATTATTATTACCTCATCGTTCTGATTCACCAAGAGGATTTTAATGTTTGCTGTTCCTAACATGTCATCAATGTTTTTCTTGGCTAAAATGGGATTCCATATAACTGAGATCCATACACTGGTCCCAGTATAACCTCCATGTGAGATACTTTATAAAGGCTTGGAAACCTAGAGGGAAAAACAAACCCAGTATCCAGACTGGTTAGTTTGGTCACACACAAAGGGACACATTTATATATAAATACCCCCAAACTTAAATGAAGCCCCTTTAGTCTCAGCGAAGCTTGATTGAAGTGAGATACTTCTGTTCCAGCTGTTGTACAGAACCAACGAGACAGATTTCTCCATCAGTGTTTTACTCACACAGGCTCCATCTCAACAACTCCAAGTAAAATATCCATGAAGAGGGTCAACACATCCTCATGGAAAGACGTCTGCAGCTAAAAACTGTGATTTAAAAAAGAAAAAGAAGATGTTTTTTGTTCTTTTTGCTTTTATCATTGCCAAAAGCCCTCCCTGTTGTGAAGTTGTTTGATGTTAAAGACAATCGGACAGCTTTTTCTTGTGATTTCACTAAAAGCCTTTGGATTTGCTCTCGTGTTGTCTTTTCTACGGATTCAAAGGATGGAGAAACAAACTAAATCTTGGCCAAAGCCTTTTCTGTCCTTGGCGGTTTGTTTTAGACTTTGTTATGGACGGACAAACACCTGGATGTGATTTTCTTTGGGCTCTTCTTCCTCCATTTGAACTCGTGGTGGATTCTAAGTGTCACATTTTGTGGATTTAAGGACTGGAAAACCTGATTTAATGCACCTTAAATCTTAAGAGATGAGAAGATTATTCCCTGGACAGTTGAAGTTGTCAGTTTCTAAGGCATCAGTGGATCCAGTTCACTTCCATGTCTCGGTTGATGAGATGATTATGAACTGAAGTATCCCAGTTTGTATTTAAACACAAACGATTCTGGACTCTTGGCGGTGCAGATGCTCTCCTGGCCGTCTGAAGAAAACAAGAGTTTCTAGTTGAAGTCCACGAGACGGTCCGGTCTGTTCCCCAGCATGTATGCAGTAAGAGAGGACAGTCGGGTGTTCGGTATATTATGAAGACAACCAGTGAAGGGTGACATTTTCCTTTTACACAAATGTACATTTCATTTTATTTGGATTTACACAAGACTGAAGGTTTTCCAAAAACGATTTGTTCTGTTCTGATTTGCAATTCGAAGGTTCGAATGCTAAAAGCTGTTTTTTTCCTGATATCCCAAACAAAGTTGCCACTTTCAGTGTTTTGTCGGCCAGCTGTGTTTTTTAGACGAGAAAAGGATCCTGGCAGAACGTTTATCAAAGCAAAGCAGTTTGAGAGTTTGTTGGTTCCTTAAAAAGGATCATTCTGCTTAATTACAGCAGAACTTCAAACTAAATCTGAATTGTTAATATTATGATGGTTTTAAAGGTGCAGTCAGCTTTTCTTATCCAATATCCCTTTGAGTGAATTCAGTGAATATCTCCTTAAGCCCTTAAAACCATTCTGTGCCGGGAAAAATCTATGGAAGCCCAGAGTGACTTTAATAAAATGATGTAAACTTGAAAATGTAATTAACAATAGTATTATAATTTTCGACATATTCATGTGTCATTTGCGTAGATGCTATACCTCTGGAAATAGGAAATAATCAAAGTGACTGACTGAACCACAAAACACTTTTCCAGCCAATCAGCAACAGGCGGCGCTGGTGCGCGTGCACAGGACATTACTGTATAAAGACAAAGGCAGTAAATCCAGTATGAGTACTGTATTTTAATCAACAATATTTCTCCATAATTGCTGACTCCATCTTCAAGTGTGAATTGGTAAACAAAGCAAAACAGGCCAATATTTTCAATTACACACAGATGTTAGTTTTTCATTTCCTGTACAATAATTCAGACTCAAGTCCGTTAACAGTGAATTTTAGTTTACTGTCCATTTATTTTTCTCCTGAAACTGAGAAAAGAAACCGGTAAAGATGGAATCAGTCAGACGGACAGAACGGTCATGTTTGAAAAAGCTTCAGCCCGTGTACTTCCTGTGATGTAGCTAGTTGCCGAGGCAGATTACAGCTCTTGTTATAACCGCACTAAAAAAAGAAGAAGTCAGACTCTCCCAGAGATCTGTAGATTTCTGCACTTGTATATCTCTTGTTTTTCATTAAGGACACGTGATCATCTCAACAGGCACTATTTTAATTTAAGGAGGAAAAGGCATCATCAGTAAGACTTGATTCGAGGTTATGTCCAGTTCTGTCATTTCATTTCAATTTATTGTCGTCAGTGTTGGATTGATATGGGCCTTCGTTCAGCCTTTTGCCTTGTATTGTTTTGTTTTTGTATGTTTTAAAAATGTATGTTAATAATTTGATGGCAAACCTGACACGGCGTGCTTTGTTTTCTTTCCTGCGTGGTTCTTTTTCAGATATTTGACATCTCAGAAGTAGGCGGGGTTTTCGAGTTTGCTCAAGGGCACTTCAGCAACATGCATTGTCATGGATTGAAGCTAGAATTATGAAGTCAAATTACTGTACATCCAAGGATGGGACGTGGGAGCGCTGTGATTATTGGAGGAGCGCTGGGTCCTTTCGTTGCCCATGGTAACCAACTGTCCTGCCACATGACATTCAGACTTGACTATATATATTTTACCTTGCCTGGGATTAACAGTTAACATTAATTTGACTTTAATTCACTGTATAAGGTGATATTATTGTGAGTGTTGAAAACGAGAGATTTGATTGGGCACAAAGACGTTAACAAGAATATCTTGTTAACGTTGGACTCATGGAGTCGGTTCTTAATAATTCTGATGAAGATCTTCACCTGAAAATCTTGTTGTCAATCAACTTTTGACCAGACCAGCGTGAGGTCACAACTTTCCAGAAAGCTTAAAAAAACTAGTGATTGATAAAAACCAAATAGGGGTATGAGTTGGTCTACGAGTACTCATTGTACATTAAATTGTGCAGATTTTTTTCCTGAAAGAAATTCAACCATGGTCTGATTCTTGCGATGTTCCTTAGAGCTGGGGAACCAGCCCATTCTCATTCAGATGTTGAAAAAATACATTTTCCAAAACCAAACCAAATAGTTATCAATCTAAGTGACGCCACAGGGAACTCAGTGCATTAACAAAGTCACGCCTAGTGGTCTTGACCACGTGTCCATATATGGTGAGTTGGGATTCGCAAAACTCATCAGGCCTTCCATGTTACACATGCTAGGCGATGACTGCACTATCGCTGTACGGAGGATGTGTTCAGCAACTGGAAATAAACCTAGAAAAGAATCGACTTTCAAATATATTTATTAAAAAGCTATTTAGTTGTGTTCATACCATAGACTGACAACAAAAAGACCAGTGAAATAAACAATAAATAAGTAAAAACAGGTGATTTCGATGCGGTAAACTGTTGTGTTCAGCTGAACTTCTGAAGAAACGGAGAAGACACCTTTCTGTGACAAACATCTGCTGTTACACAACGTACAGACACTTTCAGCTGTGACTTTGTCTTCCATTTACACAATAAGAAAACATTGGATCAATAGAGACCGAAGGAGCAAAAGGCTTACCAGCATCTTCTGTTGGTGCAACTATCTGTTTGTACAACTGACATGTTCAGGTCATCAAAGGACGTCGTCTTACCAGATGAAAAGTTGGATGAGTTTTATCTCTTCACAGCGTACTTCTTGTATCTTGGTTGCCAGCAAACTAATAATCAAATGTCTTCTTTTTACATTTCTATACCTGTTCAATAAACAAGGTAATAACATGTTAACCAGACAGCTTATATGATCCCTCCAGTGTGTTCGGAGTCTACCCTGGCCTCTCATCAGTTGGACGTGCCTGGAAAACCTCCAGGATGCATCCTGATCAGACACCTGAACCACCTCAGCTGGTGGAGCAGCGGCTCTACTCCGATTCCCTCTTGATGTCTAAGCTTCACACCCGATCTCCAAGGCCGAGCCCAGAAACCCTACTAATGAAACTCATTCAGCCACTTGTATCTGTGACCTCATTCTTTCAGTCACTACCCAAAGCCTTCTGACCCACCAGTACCTGTCTCCTCTTTACAAAGACCACTGGGCCAGCCAAGCCTAAAAGGCCTGCTCCTTCATCTCTAAATCCTCCGTCACCGCCTTCTGACCAAAACTCCTAGCAGCCGCTTCCACAATGGAGTTTTTGAACATGGCCCACTCAGATTCCCCAGCCTCAGCCGGATGCAGGACAAATTCTTCCAGAGGTGGGAGTTGAAGACCTCGCATACAGGGGTCTCAGCCACAAGTTCCCAGTTAACCCCTCACCACACATTTGGGTTTACCAGGTCTTTCTGATCCAACCCATCAGTTGAAAGCTCAGCTCCTCGATTCACCCGAGTGCTCAAGACATACAGCTGCAGACCCAAGAAGGCCGGATACTCTGAGCTGCTGAATGGTGCATAACCACAACCAACATTCAGAGACTTCCTCTCATAACCTTTGACCTCAGTGTTGGTTGTTATAGGGGTCAAACTGGTAGCATTCTGATGTCACTTATCCAACAGATACTCGTTTCACAAAAACTCATTCACCAATGTTTCATTTTTACCAGCACAAACTTAAAAAAAACAACAACAAAAAACAGCTGGAGATAATGGAAATAAACTTTTGTTTAAAAAAAAAATAAAAATACTCAAAAATCTGAAGCCCCAGCACACAGTTTATTCCACTTTGTCATCCCCTTTATGAGGCCAATCGCTATGAAAATATCTCTCACCCTATAAACAGGCATAATTCATCTTTCTGTACAGTTATATCTCCACTCGGCACGTTGTGTGCTGTCCATGGATGTTGGCACTGAGGCAGGTTTGTATGTTACAGATGGGGCTCGGGCTGTCAGTCGTCGATGAACGTCAGCCGGCCCGGCCCCTCGTTCTTCATCCAGCGCCGGTACCTCTTCATCCTGGGGTCGGTCGCCATCTTCACCTTCATCTCCTCCTCCTGCTCCTTTTTGTGAGCCTGACAGACACACACCAGGAACCGTTACACTCCCAGATTCTACAGTTTACAGAGCTGCAACTGAGGCTGGACGACTCGGCTCAGTTCTTAGTCGTCAAGTTAGCATCATGTACATTTCCACGTCATCACAGTCCTCTCACACTCCTCAGCCCTTTAGTTTGTCTTTTTAACCAAATACTGTTTTCATTCACTAAATAACTCCACTTTGCACTTAAAGTTGCTGTCAAGATAAATCAAAACTTCCTGACTAGGGACTGATAGGTTTTGTTGCCGTTGAGTTGCCTGGTAAGACAGTCTCTATTGTCTTACCAGGTGGGCTAAAATAATCTATTTACTCAATTTTGTCAAGTTTTTTAAAAGAACTGGTTGATGAATAGACCAACTGTGTAATAAAGCCTCTGCTCCTCTAATTTCATGTGATTTTACGTTTCATTTGAAATCCTTTAATATGTGCTGCCCTCTTTGTTTAATGTCTTTATGCTAATGGCTTACCCTGGTAGCTCCATGTTTAATGTCACAACACTATGATTTGTGGGTAATTCCCTCAGCCAGTCTGCAGAAATGTGGACTTACGTAAAGTTTGCATAAAAGGGCTCAAAATGCAGGCGAGACTCCTCAAGCACTCAACGTCTGTTAGCATTAGCTGCACAAATCAATGCTTCTATGAACCATCCTAACACACTGAACTAAGATGGATATCAACTATGTTGATACCATCTTTAAGTATCCTTTAAATTTGGTTATTGCTATTTAAATCATGGCTAAATGAATAGTTTGGGTTCATACATTCTGGTGAAATCCACCGAGCACCTCTGGGTGATGTTATAAACTCAGACAGGACGGCGTTTGGTTTCCTGGCGTATCTGGGACTTCAACTCGTACAAAGCAGCAATAGTGGCGATTTCAGCCATAATATAATTTAATCGCGGGAGAAAAAAGGACAGCCGTCATAGAAGGCCATGAATCAAGTAACATTCATTTCTGAGGACAGTCTCAGGATACCAGAGGTAATCATGTCCATGCATGCCCTAGTTAACAGTACGTATATCTATGGATAAATACAACTCTTAGCAGATAGATGGAGGGAAACGGGAGGACAAACTAAAAGTTAGATATTGGAAAGAAGAAGAAAGTAAAGAGGGATAAATGGAAAACCTGTAAGGATGAATTAAAAGGAGGAGGAGAAAAAGAAATAAAGGAAGAGGTCCAAAAGATAAATGAAGTGAATGAGGGAGAGGGGATGCAAAGGCTCCACAGAGAGAAGTGACACACCTCATAGTTTTCTTTGATCCAGAGTCGTTTTTCCATGAAAGACTGTTTGTTGTTCTCTTCCAGACTGTCAAACTGAGACTGAGACATTTTCATGTTTCTCCTGAGAGTGAAAACAGAGTGAGGTGAAATTCCCGGCACAGAAGATGCTGATCATGACGACGACTCGTCCCGCTAATAAACGTTCTGTAAGAACTGACCTGATGAGGTAGAACTTCTCCTCCTCTCCGTACTCCTCCCTGCAGATGGTGAAGCGGTAAATCCAAGAGACGTACCAGGTGACGTAGTTGGTCAGGTAGTAGGGGAAGAGCACGATCTGGCACAGCAGGATGTCCGACAGGTTGGGCTTCTGATAGCCTCCTTGGATGTCTATTTTGTTCTTGATGATGTCACGGATCACCTCCTCCTCCTGCTCCCGGATCTCCTCTTTGGAGCGGCGGTTCTTGCCCTTCTCCTTGGTGCGGTTGAGGAGGCCCTGCTGCTTGGCGATCTCGGTGGCCTGGATTCGGTACTTGGGGACCGTCACCAGGTAGTTGATGGCCTCGTTGTAGCTGCTGTGCCAGCTGTAGAACTGAAGGAGGGACAGGGAGGTGAGAGCTTTACCTGACCGTGTTCACACCTGTTAATGTGTCGCCCATAGAAACGGGAGTAGAAATCAACGAGGCAGGATGGTCGAAACGGGGGACGTTTTTATGTGTACCGTTGCTGTGGAGACTAAATCGACTCACTGAAGTAGAGACAAATTCAAAGTATAAAAAAGTAATAATTTAACACCTTAATGCTTCATCCACACACTCTTGTCTCAGTGCTGGAAAGTACACAGCTTTGGCCCGATGAGTGACGACGTCATTAGGAGCTGTGTCCACATAGCACCCTTTCCTGAGCACCGGCAGATTTTTTAATTAATTATTCCCAATAATAATAATAATGAGAGCATATGTGTCCGCCTCGACATGTGTTTTGTGCATCTGCTCTGAGAATATTTGTTTCACAATCTCTGCATGATGCTTTGTAGATGGTGAGTTAAGCAATGTGCATCCAGACAAATGTATTTTTAACAGCTTAACGTCGTTTTAAGAAAAAGATGGTGTCGGACTAGTATCGGTATCTGCAGATGGTCAAGGTCAAGGTATCAGACATGAAAAAGCGGTGTCGTGGCATCCATGGTATAAACGGTGCGATCGCAGCGAATTGAGGAGTCTTCCTTCCGTGAGTAGGACGGGATCTCTGTGAAAACACCTCGTGAGCTCGAAAATGTAACCATCATAAATTCACAAATTGTCATAAATCCAAAACACATTTCCGGAGTGTATCAGGTGTTGGGGACCTAACCGTTAGGACTACACAATGCGGCCTACAAAGCCTACACATGCGGCCAGAACAAAGGGACAAAGGGGATTAAAAACTACACCGCCATTTTAGTTTCACATCTCACCCAGGTGAGAAATGTGACGTCACACAACTGGTGCCCTATTGGCTGACAATCTTCAGGGAACCCCGGGGGGTCCCCTGGAGCGGCCTAAGCTATATAATCCGGCGCCGCCGGAGGAACTTCCTCTCTCCATCGTTACTCGCGTTACACCAGGAGGTGAAGATTACGTCTGCAGCGTTTTCCTTTGTCCTAGGCCGCAGTCTTTCCCCCAAACTCGCTGGACGAGCAACAGACTGTTTTACCCCTCTTTTTCTCTACTCGTTTTATTTTTCTTTTGTTTATCATTTTGGATCCCAAGGAGACCACCACGACAGCGCGACTCTCCCGTTCCCCGCGGTAAGAAGAAAAACTTTCTTCGTCCCAGCTGCCAGCAGAACGGATAACTCGACCCGTCTTTGTCTGAAATCAGCTGACTACATCGCCGAGCCCCGCGATTGTTCCTCATTCCCTGCAGAAGGAAGAATTACTAACGGTTTTCTTCAACCAATTGGATCCGGCGCTGAACGAGCGCCCACGAACTACTGTCCGTTGCCGGCGTCAAGGAACGCCATCACCGCACGGGACGAAACCCTCACATCGACGCATCTCACATCGACAAAAGTAAGAGGCTATTTGTCTGGGCAGAAGCAGAGATTCGATAGTGTAGGACATGCTTGTAATTCTTGTTAATGTGTTTTAAGTTCTGATCGCGGACCGCCGAGTCCGTTTGTTCATGTGCTGCTGTATGTGAATGCTGATCGTGTACCCACGCAGCTGGGTTGATTTCTGTAACAGTGTTTTCGACTAACCTCCGCCATATTCGCGAGCTCAGAAAGCCTCTACTATCAGTTAAAAGACCGGTCTCGCGGAATAAACGCCAGTTCATTCACGCGAGCCCGTGTGATAGCGGCATGCCTTCTGAGCCTCAGAATATCGCTCGCGCATTTTCTCTCTTTGTTTGTGACCCGCTAACACACACACACACATACACGCCGCACACACGTGTCCTAAGCCAGCTGTTCCCGGCGGACGCTAGGGACATAGCTACATCTGGTGGCTGCATACGGCCATCTCTCTCTCTCTCGCTACTCCATCGGACGTCAGTGGCTCCGCCCCTGAACGCTGCGAGGAATAGCTCCATCTGGTGGCCGCACATAGCCAGCCATCCCTCCCTCTCTCTCTCTCTCTCTCGACACACACACGCGCACACACACGCGCACGCACACACACACTCCACGTGTGTCTCTCCTTCTGTTTAGCTTAGCTTTGTGTGTTAGGTAGTTAGGTAATAAGGCTTTGTTAATTGCAGTGTTATTGATTGTGATCATTATTACTGATTTTAATAAATCTTATTATATTATAACTAGCGGTCTCTTGTGCTTGTTGTGTATATGTCACTGGATAACAGCAGGTTGTGAAGGCTAGTGCTTGAATTTCACGCCTTTTTAATTGTTAGATTGTTTTTATGCTTCTATGCCAATGATCACGATGATTGGCATGTGAGTATAAAACCTTTATATTGAGACTGAATACAGTTTTAGGTTATCTTTTCCCTGATCCCAGGGTGGTGCCCCGTTTATTCATGATTATATCATGATAATATATTAAATATAATTATTAATACCGATAATCATATTGATATTAATAATTAACTGTTGATAACCAAATCTGCTCCTGCTACAACCCCAAAACAGGGTTAAATAACAATGATGACCACTGTCGATGTGGATTCCTTGCATATCAGTCAATGTAGAACGTTTATCAAACGTTACTTTACTTTGGAGGGATATATTGTAAGGACAAAGGAATGCTAACAAGTATTTAGAGAGAAGGGAAAGGGTTATTGAAGAGGAAGGCTGGTAAGAAGCTAGTTTGATTTTTGGAACAGATGGTCTCTGATGACATTTGTGATGACATGGATGTTTTTGTTGTGTTGTGTTTATGTTTGTTGTAGTATGCTGCTTAATTGTTAAGTGTGTGATGGTTATTGTGACTTATGTTTGGTTACTGTGTTATTTTGTCGTACCTGGAAGATGGAGATGGCACAGATGGTGACCAGGATGACGATCCTGACGTCCACTTTGGGGGTGAGCTGCCGGCGGTAGTAGGTGTAGTAGTGCTGGTAGTACTCCTCGGGATGGTCCAGCATGTAGTCGTAGTCCCGCCGAGTCTCCTCATCCTGCACACAGGTACAGAGACATTATTTTACCTGAAGGTCTCCGTTGTGAGGACCTGCAGGAGGAGCTCAGACAAACCTGCTTCCAACATCATTTTTCGATTTCATCACGCTGTTAAAAAAGCGATCTGTATTTTATGTCTAATGCTGCGTTCACAACAAACGGGATACCACTCAGATCCTGTTACAGTCATGCAGTAATACCACTAATCGTAATAGAAACAAGGATGTGACCTGAGATGTTAAAACACCTGGAGATAAATGTAAAACATCACAATATGTATGTAATAATGGTAGTATTGCAGTTAAATATACAAATTATTTCTCCTACACGATATTAAGAAATGTCTGAAGGGAGGGATGTTTATATATATATATATAGCATATAGTATAGTATATGATATTGGTTCACACAGGGGACACAAACAGCTGTCTCCTGAGCGTACCTTGGTGAGCAAACGATAATCACCAACACACACACACACACACGCACACGCACACACACACACACACACACGCACACGCACACACACACACACACACACACACACACACACACACACACACACACACACACACACACACACACACACACACACACACACACACACACACACACACACACAGAGAGAGAGAGATCCTAATGAAAACTTGGACAGAGTCTCGGACCTTTAACGTCTCGTACGCGGTCGCGATGAGCAGGAACTTCTTGTGGGCGGACTCCTGGGTCTCTCCCTCCAAGCTGGGATCTCCCGGCCTGAACCGGTCCGGGTGGTATCGGCGGGCCAGCTGCCGGTAAGCCCGGGCGATCTCCACCTTGGCGGCCTCCCGGGTGACGCCAAGCACATCGTAGCAGACCTCGGTGCCGCAGTAGAGGCCCTCCACCAGCGCGGTGACTGCCGGGAGGGAGGTCAGCGAGAACAGGAGCACCGCGAGCCGCCACCATGGCTTCACCGCCCCGCCACCGCCGAGGCACCGCTCCGTGGGCGCAGCCATCTCTGGGTTCCTGCCGCTGCTGCCAACTCCGGAGCCACAGGGCTGCCTTGTCGCGCTCTGTCTACGTCATCAGAGTGAGTCACGACGTAAAGATGACGACGCATCAAAGATCGCCTGTAGAGCGGTGCGAAATGAAGACTTCCTGTTGCTGTTCAACGGTGTACCGTGAACTACTCCTATGCTGTCATTTGGAAATACAAAGCATTTGGGAATATTAAGAAATGATTCTTTTTTTTAGTATTTCACTCCAAATGTAATTTCTTTAAAACTTTGCCAGCATTTGCTGTATACTTAAACGAGATAATACCATACAAGTTATATTTAAAGTGTAATACAACTCAAAAGGCCATCACCTTTATGAATAAAATATTGATTCTTGATTGACCACGTTTGTTGTTTTACCCTTAGTTTGTTTTATTATTGTAAAATGTATTCCCTTGAATATGACGTGCACCGTTTTTGATTGTGCAATTAAAATAATAAAAAAAACATACAGAACAACGTGTTATTCCTGATTCACAACTTGTAGGTTTTTTTTTTTTTTTTTGCTTCTGTAACTTCCTTTTTGTTGTTTCATTATTGTATTATCTTTACATGTCCATCATGTAATTCCCGTTGTTTGGTTTAATTTCTTCTTCTTTTTTTTTAAACAATATAATTACAATATAATTAATTATACTGTATTTGAATTTAAATCATTGTCATTTTAATATTGTCAGAGAATGCCCATGCTTACGGTGGCCCAGAGGTGTCAGGCCAAATACAAAAGCTACAACACAAATACAAAAGCCGCAACACAAATACAAAAGCCACAACACAAATACAAAAGCCGCAACACAAATACAAAAGCCGCAACACAAATACAAAAGCCACAACACAAATACAAAAGCTACAGCACAAATACAAAAGCCACAACGGAAGTGACCTAAAACACGGATAAACTCAACTTCCCAAAATGCATTGCGGCTCGTCTGACTTCTGAAAAGTTTTGAATAATGGCGGACGATTGCGGTGATTCTGGCGACAGTCAGCAACAAACCGCGTACACATGTAAGTATACTGTAACATGACTTTTATGTTTCCAGCTGACTTTTAAATCGTATTGATAATGAACGTTACTTTATTGTTGTTGGCATTGTACGTTACCGTTACGAATCGAAGGTCCTGCTAGCCGGCTAGCCTACTGACGGTAATTTACCATAGAGGTTAGCGAGCTTAAGCGAAGCAGCAAATGTGCCGTTTTTACCGACGTTAAAGGAGTCATCACCTGGAAATCGCAATTTCTCTTGTTAAAACATGCATATCTGTGTTTGACCTCAGTTGAAACTTGCCTGAAAGGCTGGAGTTTGAAAGTGGCGCCGTTTTTTCGCTTCTGCTCTTTTTCCGAACAGGAATAGCACACAAGGGTGTGCATTCCTAAAGCACGAGATTTTGATTCTGCGCCTTCGGTGACGTCACCGTGGCGGCTACTTGCATAAGCCCACCCCTCTTTCACCACCCAACCCCGCCCCGTCCGCTACCTGAAATCGCCGAAGCGCCGCCATTATGTTTTGGAGTCTGCATGCAGGCAAGCCCCCCCGGCTCTGTCCTTCCTGCGGCGAATCAACGCGCGCCTCATTACATATTATACAATGCACATCCGGACCAGTCAAAACCTCGCGCGTAATCTCGCGTGATAAAATCGCGGTACGAAAAAGGGTCAGAACAAGCTCAATGTTTGATTAAATTTTTTTTTTTTTTTTCTAATAAGTTTTACGAATTGATCCAAAGCGATCCAAGGGGGTCTGGATACGTATAAAACCAGGTGATGACTCCTTTAAGAAAATGTGGTATTAAATGTTATAATTCTCATATGCAGGGCTTAACTACTACTGTTGCATATTAAGCTACTCAATGATATAAGGTTGAACACCAGCGTATATAGATGGGAGATGTCCTGCTCTCCTGAGATGTCTACATGAAACGTTCTGTTGAACAGCAAGAAATCATCAATGAACTGTAACACTTTTCTATGTACTGTTCTTCATATAGGATGTTTATTGGAGAACATTAGATGGAGGGAAGGTGGAGCCGGATGGACAAAGAAGAGGGGGGAGAACATGAAGCAGAAATACAAAGTGAGTTGTAATCAGTTTAAAGTATTGAACTTTACATGCTTGATGTGAAGCATAAAAGAAACAAGATGAAGTTGTCTTTCTTATAAATAACCAGGCAAAGTCAGTGCTGGGTAATATCTACAATGTGTTAAAACATCAGAGTCCATTAAGTTGGTCCCATGTGGAACAGTATTACAGTACATATTATAATATATGACTAGTGGTGAATAGCTGAATCATGATTATAAGAAGTGTTTGTATGTTTGTATATGTTGTTTATAGGAACTGAAGATGTCAGCACTGAGGGAGGAGAGGTCACTGCTGCACACTGGAAGTGTTTGTTGTCATGGATGAGGTGATGGAGCAAAGACCTGCTATTACCCCACTACACCCCATCTCCTCAGCCATGATGCCAACCACTGCAGCAGGGTCTCTCCTCCAGAGCAGGAGGGAAATAGACCTGCAGGCCAAAACACGAGTCAACAATCATATATATATATTCAGATATTTATTATTTAGATTTGTACAGATCATCAGATATATCCCTAAAACATTTAACAGGAAACATTTGTCTGTAAGAACTTCTACCGTGTGGTATTACTTATAAACTGCACCACTGATAAACAAAAATAAAACCCCAACAATAATCATGTTCCTGCAACACAGGGATCTGGACATTTGGAGCAGACACTGCAGCTGCGAGCCTCTGAGGATGTCCAAGGACTGCTGGAGACTCTGAGGATGTCCCAGGACTGCTGAAGTGGCTTGTTGGCTTTGTTGCAGTCACCCCCATCAAATATCGACATGGAACCCATCTGTTTTTTTTTTTCTTCAAGTTTTATTGATCACATGTTTTGTAAAAAACAGCATTCTTTACATACAGTGAAATGAAAAGGGGTAAAGCAATCTGTCTGTCACTGCAAAAAAAAAAAAAACTAAGACTTTTATAAATAGTAATGTATTAAAAAAAAACAGGCATCTACCTAAGGTGATGCTAGAGAAATAGTTGATAAAAAAAAGTATAGTCTAAAAAATGACTTAAAAGTGCAGGTGTTTTTTTTTGTGTGTGTTTTTTTTTAAGTGCATAAAGTTGCAATTAAAGTCCATCATGGTTGAGAAGTCTGATGCCTGCAGGAAAAAGCTCTTCCTCAGTGTCTGTCCTGGCCTTTATGCAGCGTTGGCGTCTGCCCGACTGCAGCAGGGTAAAGAGGCCAGCATTTGGGTGAGAGGCGTCAGGCCCGATTTTCCTGGCTCTCAGCCTCACCCTCTTGCTGTACGTTTCCTCCAGTGTGGTGAGGGATGCCTTGATACCCTCTGCAATGCAGCTCGGTCCCGTGCAGTGCAGCTTCCATAGCAGGCTGAGGTACAACCTGTGAGGATGCTCTCAATGGCTGCGGAGTAGAAGGTCCTCAGGATGGAGGGGGAGACCTTAAACTTCCTCAGCCACCGGAGAAAGAATGTAAACTATATATAAGGTATGTTCTGTTAGTAAGCAGTAGACGAGGTTCTCATTGGAACGCCTTGAAAGACGGAGGTCCTTCCTTAAATCCCCTCCCCCAGCGGGGGAACATGAGTATTGACCTGCAGTCCGGCCCTCTGGCAGCAACCTGTAACAGAAAACACAAGATATTACATTTATTCTGAATGTTTTCCTGTTAATTTGTTGATGAACAGTACTTATTTCTTATCATACACGTATTGCAACCCGTATATATAACATGGATTATTTGTCTAATAAATTGTTCACTAATAGCCCACTACTTGTTTTTTTTATCCCACCAAACTCATACATGAT
Organism: Eutrigla gurnardus; assembly: GCF_963514095.1. Classification (NCBI taxonomy): domain Eukaryota; kingdom Metazoa; phylum Chordata; class Actinopteri; order Perciformes; family Triglidae; genus Eutrigla; species Eutrigla gurnardus. The sequence goes on along the minus strand of NC_139930.1, from coordinate 4,919,099 downwards.
ATGAAAACGGCTTATATTAACCAACGTGTCTGTTGATTTTGTTTATGCATGCATATGCCTGTCTATTGATAATCAAATAACTTATTTAAACCAGATAAGTGATATTACTTACTTCAGAGGGAAATCCAAATTCCATGTATATGAATAATGTAGCTCCTCCGACGGCCGATTGCCTCCGTCGTCTCCGCGGTGAAGGTGCTGGTGTTCCGTGGTCAGGTATAATACAATCTATGAAAATTAATGATCGATAAAAGCTGCTTAATAGTCGCGATATATGGCGAGGGAAAGCAGCTACTCGGGTAAGAGGAAGAAAGCGAAAGCGTGAGAGCACGCATAAAAACGGTAGAAAACATTTGACAATAATACAAAAATATTTTTGAAATATTGAATTAAGTGTAATACTAATTATGCTTTATATTTTGATAAGTAATGTCCATTAAACGGGAGCTAGAACTGAAATCGATTCAGTTATGTGAGAGAAGATGAGGACGAGATGTCAATAAAGTAAAAAAAAAAAAAATGTAGTATGAGATGTGTTTGAGGTCACTTCCATTGTGGCTTTTGTATTTGTGTTGCGGCTTTTGTATTTGTGTTGCGACTTTTGTATTTGTGTTGCGGCTTTTGTATTTGTGTTGCGGCTTTTGTATTTCGCCTGACACCTCTGGGCCACCGTACATGCTAGTAGCGAAAATGTTGCATTATTACACTTTCATTTAAATGTTGAACCAATTAAATGTTTTCAGGATTTCATTTTTTTTTGTTTAATGACCGGATGTTGCCGCCGGCATCTACCTCCAACCCTTCACAGAGGGAGACTGCAGGTCAGTAACTGAGACAAGGGCGACACCTGGTGGACAATAAGAGAAAACACAAAAACACAAAAACGTTCTGAAAAAAGAACGTTTTTGTGTTTTTGATATCCCCTAAATGTTCAAACCTCTGAAAATGTGTTTTGGAATCTTAATCATTAGCCTACTATATAACATTAAATATTATACTTTATAAGCATACACGTTTTGGGTGGGAAAAAAAGCACAGAGAAACAAAATACATAAAACTCTCATGTGAAATAACCAAAGCTGTAACATAATAATAACATAATAATAATAATGTATAATAATAACAGTGTGCTTGTGTAGGATCCCATGACTCATAATAAGACGGTAATTGAGAAAATCAGTTTTAAGCTGAAAAGCTTTAAAGGGGCCCTATTATGCTATTTTTCCACAAGTTAATATAAGTTATTGATGTCTCCAAACCTGGTCTTTGAATTCCTCAACTGGAAAAAACATTCGGAACATGTATTTCGGAGTGGATCACACTCCTCATTTTCAGCTCTTTTACCCCACTTTTTCAAACGGGTGATTCTGTCGGGGTGTAGCCTTATGCTAATGAGATGACCCCTGACCCCGCTCCTACTGAGGAAGTGGTTGTGTCTCTCCGCCCCATGCTGTCCGCGTCCAGCTTGTTGCCATGGTTATGGTTCTACGCTACAAACTAACAGCGGTCCAGCCGTACCGCTTCGAACCGGACTCCGACCCAGAACCAGGACCGGCTCCTGTAGAAGTTCCGACGCCGCGGATGCAGCAGGACGAACCTGGATGGTTAGTTAACATGTCTGTGTAACGTTTTGGACGGTAACTCGATGTGTTAGCGTAGCTAGCGCTAGCCACAATGACGCTAATGCTGCGTTCTTCGCTCTATAAGTAACGTATCTGTGAGCTATTTTCGGCAACAATTAATATCGTTAGTAGTGCCGTGTTGTTGACAGTTCATTGTTGCATGTTTTCCAAATGGGGAACATTATATTTAAACGGATGAAAACCCAATGAAAACAGCATCCTGTATGCGGGCAGTTTGTTTACATCACATTAATGGGATTAAAAACGTCATCCTCTACACATAAAGATATACAAGCAACAGGATTTGGTCAGTATCATGTCGTCCTCCAGAATTATGTGCTGAATTGTGAATTATAGGCTGTGTGCTGTGTTTTATAAACGTGATTGTGCTCCATCTCAACATTATGTGCTAAACTTACTGTTACAAAATTCAAACATGAGGTTTACACCTCAGCTTGTCAGCAAAGTCAGTCAGGTTACCATATTAACAAGATTTGTTGTTGAAATGCTCAAATTCTGTACTATATTCATCTAGGTGACCATGTGGGCCTTCAGACACTGAACACGTCTGCTGCATGGAGACACCACAGGTAATGTTACTTTGTTACACCAAGTTGTCTGTTGAGATTATTATTCACATAACATGACGATTATCATGATTCACACTAGGTAAGAAGACGGATGCAGCAGCTGGAGGAGGAAGAGGCATGCATGGTGGGACATCCTGGTTGGAACTGTCTGTCTGAATGTTCTCTCTCCAAAACGCATGAAATATACAGCTGGTTATGGTGCTTTACACGTAAGAGGAATACAGCAGTCTGTTGTTTGTTTATCAATTGTGTTTTATAAAAATAAATCCCTCTATGCAACATATTATGCAGTCTTCCTGACCATTACTTCAGTAATATTAACCATGACACATTTTACAATTACTGTAAAGACTTTATTGTCAAATTAATCAGCAGTTGAAATTCACAGTTATATCAGAACACAAACGCAAACTGTTTGTGGCCGACTCTGCAGGATCATATCAAGCTCTTCTGAAGTCAAGGAAGAGCTGCCCTCCGAAGTATCCTCCTCCTCTACCGGGTCCAGGCGAGCTCTCTGTGATGGTCTCCTTATTGGAGTGGTTGTGAAACGGGTCTGGAACCATGGCTGCCACCAAAGTCCTTGCAGGACACAGTAGCTGTAACAGAGTTGTATGGAGGAATGAAACCCATGATATCACATAATAGAAATACACATCTGCACAACTACTAGTAGTTGCTGTTAAACCTGATCTCAGGTAGGCTACATGTCAGGCTACACACCTTTACCTGTCCTCCTAGACAGCTGACTGCCAACAGTAGCTGTGGTGGGTCGGTGTGGGACGCTGATGTTAGCTGCTGCTCTGTAAGCAGACAGACAGTCAGACAGACAGTCAGAGTTTACAACTACATCTGAAATGTGGAACACGTTACTATTTCACTATAACTGATGTTGTGACGCACCAATAGCTCGTAAAATCCCTTCGTTAGCGGTGCAAAAACAAACGTTTGGTGACGTCGTCTTTGCATCGGAGTGTAAACAAACACAGATCAGCTGCTCTTGCTGCCGCATTCGAGCTACAAAATGTTCCCAAGCAAACTGATGTCTAGCGTTATTTTACAGGTTTGGGCCCCCGCAGTACTACGTAACGTTAACGGTCCTCAACATCAATACAATGGAAGCTTTTAACGCAACACGCCAATGCTAACTTTAGCGCAACACGCCAATGCTAACACACCAATGCTAAGAAAGCAACGGTAAACTGTAACACAGCATATTACATAATATTTAGTAACTTACCGCTTCAGTGTCTGTGGTTGGCTCTCGGACTGTCGGTACTGATCCAAACTTTAGCCTCAGGTTAGAGGCATATCCTGAGCTGTAGCGACCCATGTTGTCAAAGCTCCTGTCGGTGAATTGCGTCGCACACACAAACACTCTTTACGGACGCGTGTGCGCACATTTCCATCGTAGATGCTCCGACGATGCCAGTAAATATCAGCAATTGGACTGCCAACTCGCTTTCCGTTGATTTTGGCATTTTGGTCCACTGGTTTGTACATCACACTGACAGCCAACAGGTATGGGGATTATGTGGGCGGGACCACACAGGTGGAGCGATTCTAATGAGCCGAGATGACCCATATAAGGCACAGCAAAATTCGGTGCTGACGTCATTTAGTGGACATTCTGCAAACCGTTCGTTTATCGGGAGGATTTCTTTCAAACTGAGAAAGTGAAAAAGGGAGATGGTGGTCTTTTCTGATACTGTGGGGACTTATTGACACCCCAGGGACCCATTTTAGGGTTGAAAAACATGGAAAAGTCGATTTTTCATAATAGGGCCCCTTTAAGGCTTTAAGATTGTTATCAGCTGCGATCCAGAAATGCAAAAACTGATTTTTACCGGTTCAAACCTTTCAAATCGTAGAATACAGCTTTAAAGATCATATTGATAACATTTTTATTTAAACGAATACAGAAAATCCACAGGGCTTTTAGAAAAGTGCAGAATCAAAGTATCACTTCTTGTGAAAACAAAATGTTTTGATTGTGAATTAATCATTAAAAAAAAATGTGTCAGTCCGTAATTAATGTTTTGTGTACCTCTGTGTAGATGTGTGACGTGTGGCTGCAGCTTCTAGCAAAGCTTGTGAGCCAATAGAATAATGATGTATCACGTGGCATCTCTGCGTAGTCAGGGCTCAAGAGTTTTTGGGGTTGCCAGTTAGTGTGGAAAAAACGGGAAAATGGCTGAGTTTGACAGTAAGTGGGCGGCCTTTGGGTACCAGTCCCAAGTGCTAAGTGACAAAAGGAGGAGCAATACCAAAGTGAACATTGGTTCAGTGTTTGATCGTCAGAGTCAGCTGAAGGAGTTTCAAGGACTGAAAAGCCACGCCGAGGTGGCTACTTTTCTTCTTGATCGGTAAGATATCATTAAAGCTAGCTAGATAGTTGTGCAACGAACTGGCAACCCTTTGAGGGCACATGTCGAGCAACAGCTGTGTTGTGACGTGAATGCAATGAAAGGGGGGAGTGTGATATCTAGTGGCTGGATGCTATCAATGTTGTCAATGGCACCTTTAATGTACTGTATATTGCCAAAAGTATTCCCTCACCTGCCTCGACTCGCATATGAATTTAAGCGACATCCCATTCTTAATCCATAGGGTTTAATATGATGTCGGCCCACCCTTTGCAGCTATAACAGCTTCAACTCTTCTGGGAAGGCTTTCCACAAGGTTTAGGAGTGTGTTTATGGAACTTTTTGACCATTCTTCCAGAAGCGTATTTGTGAGGTCACACGCTGATGGAGGGAAGGCCTGGCTCTCAGTCTACACTCTAATTCATCCCAAAGGTGTTCTATCAGGTTGAGGTCAAGACTCTGTGCAGGCCAGTCAAGTTCATCCACACCAAACTCTCTCATCCATGTCTTTGTGGACCTTGCTTTGTACACTGGTGCACAGTCATGTTGGAACAGGAAGGGGCCGTCCCCAAACTGTTCCACAAAGTTGGGAGCATGGAATTGTCCAACATCTCTTGGTATGCTGAAGCATCAGAGTTCCTTCCACTGGAACTAAGGGGCCAAGCCCAGCTCCTGAAGAACAACCCCACACCATAATCCCCCCTCCACCAACTTAACACGTGGCACAATGCAGTCAGACAAGTACCGTCGTCCTGGCAACCACCAAACCCAGACTCGTCCATCAGATTGCCAGATGGAGAAGCCTGATTGGTCCCTCCAGAGAACGTCTCCACTGCTCTAGAGTCCAGTGGCGGCATGCTTTACAACACTGCATCCGACGCTTTGCATTGCACTTGCTGATGTATGGCTTGGATGCAGCTGATCGCCATGGAAACCCATTCCATGAAGCTCTCTACACTGTCCTTGAGCTAATCTGAAGGCCACATGAAGTTTGGAGGTCTGTAGCGATTGACTCTGCAGAAAGTTGGTGGCCTCTGTACCTCAGCATCCGCTGACCCCGCTCTGTCATTTTACGTGGTCTAACACTTCTTGGCTGAATTGCTGTCGTTCCCATCGCTTCCACTTTGTTATAATCCCACTGACAGTTGACTGTGGAATATTTAGGAGTGAGGACATTTCACGACTGGACTTGTTGCACAGGTGGCATCCTATCACAGTACCAGGATATATAAATATATATATATATATATATATATATATATATATATATATATATATATATATATATATATATATATATATATATATACACATCCTATCACAGTACCACGCTGGAATCCATTGAGCTCCTGAGAGCGACCCATTCTTTCACACGTTTGTAGAAACAGTCTGCATGCCGAGGTGCTTGCTTTTATACACCTGTGGCCATGGAAGTGATTGGAACACCTGATTTCAATTGTTTGGATGGCAATAACATGTGTCACACACACAAACAAAGACACACACATACACTGTTCAATTCTTGAAGATGGTGCATGTTTTGTTCATTTTATTATTATGTTTAAATATTAATATCACACACACACACACACGCGCACACACACACACACACACACACACACACACACACACACACACACACAGACACACACACACACACACACACACACACACACTCAATTAAGTCAATTATGTTAACATTGAAGTTCTGAATGAAAAAGTTTTCAATACCAAGTTTTTGTCATAATTCTTTTTTCATAATGTTAAATTTCACCCCAGGGTATGTTACAACAAAGCTGGACCATGGGGTGAATTGTAAGATTTCCCTCCTTGATTGTGACTAAACCTGCGTTTGTGTTGCAAAAGAGCTACAAGATACAGACAGAAATTACAAACATCCCCGGTCTGCCCTATATAAGTATACTCTCTGTTGTATTTGCAGTATGTGGAAAGTTTTGAATGTTGACGCCCACTTGAATTTGTTACCCAAACTCTAATTAAATTAGTCTAACCTGTTGAGTTAGCTAGTGCCAGGAAGGACCTGGCTAGCATGTCAGAGGATAGCGTGCCAACCACAATCAACCAGTCAATCAAGCTTTACTTGTGAAGCAGCTTTCACACAAGTTAGTGTCATTCAAATCACTTCACCTTCATAGCTGAAAATAAGAACAAGTGTGGGCCAGGAAAACAACCGAAAATACACATTATTTTATGAAAATATGATACAAATGCACACAATACAATGAAATACAATAGAATTAAATGCTATAATGACGATAATAGTCGTAAAACAGCATAAAATGAAAGTCTGTGGGGGAGAGTCTATCACATAATGGACCCGGGTGTTTTAATTCCAGGGTTTGACTACTGTGTAAATTAAGTTTCACAGTCCAGCGCTCTTCCTGTGGGCTTGGTTGTAGCAGGCAACTTGATTTGGTGAGCCTTGCTGTGAATTTGTTCGTGTGGTCAATTGCTGTACTGCATTAAAAAAAATCCCCTCTTCCAAAAAGGACGTGAGAACGTGTTCAACTTCTCACCAAACGCAAAGCAAACTTTTCGTCAGCATGATTACACACAAAGTCAATGCAAAACCAGAAGAAACTATGGGCCCTAGTTTCGTGGAGCAGCGCAGGGCGGCGGAGCCGGCGCAATGCAAGTTTCGACCCGCGCAGCCTTGCGCACGGTCAGTTTGGAAGTTTGGTGGATCGCCTGCGCCATGGGTGTGGCGGCGCAGCAGGGGGAGGCGTCACAGATTCAGCTTGGTGTAGCGGAAGTTTCGTGGCAAAAAGCCTCGCCGAGACTGCGCTGAAAGCCCGACAGCTCCAACCTGGTCTACTCTTGGCATAAGGCGCAAATAAAGTCCATTCATTCAAGGCGAATTACAGCTGGTGGAGTGGCAGTTTGGCTGACGGCGCGCAGTGCGTACACGTCACCAAGACCTCACAGGCAGGTTTCCACAGTTCCAGGCACATCTAAATGCAATAAATAATCACAACAAACACTATTTAATGCAACTTATTGAATCAACACGTGAATTTATATCTATATAGATTGTCCCGTCACATCTGACGTCAGATCAAAGGCGGATGGCACGCGCAACGGAAACTCAGCCTCTCGGACCAAAACATCTTCCTCTCTCTCTCCTGTTTTTCATATCTATCCACTGCTAATAAAATGCGTCTATACCTGTAATCTTTAAATAAAATACAGCAGCTCGTGCCTGGTCTCGCGCTTCGGCAGCCTGTTGTCCGTGGAGAGACGCGCAAGTTTGCCGCGAGCTGGAACCGGAGTTTGGGCTGCAGCTGGTCTGAGTGGCCCGCGAGGTCCCGGTGTCCCGCCGTTCTGGTGTTGGACGGGGAATCCGGTGCAGCTGTGGAGCGCAGATGATGAAGACGGTGATGATGTTGATGAATGGCCCGGCCGGCTCGTGCAATCACCGGGTTCTCGCCACTACTGTGCGCCCTGACCCTGCTTTGTGATAGACATGCCTAAAATGTGCCTACAATTTCTATAGTGATATAATATCGGCATTCTAATTATTATGACTATAAGCACGCACAGCGCATGATGCGCGTGGTGGGAGCGGCAGCGCTGCTTCGGTCATTAGGCGCGTTTCGAATCAAGCATGCGCATGCATTTGCCTCGCAAAACCAGGCATTCTGGGAAAAAAACGTCACAAATGCTGGTGATAACTTCCCTTTGCGACATGTCACATGACTTTAAAAACTCGCGGTATCTCCAGGGTACCTCCCTCCACATGCTTTTCTCTGCAGATGGTCTGAAATAAGTGACATAAGACACTCCCCTCAACGTTGCCCTAGTTGGTTAGAATTATCACGTGGTATATCCCACGTGAGAAAATTCCTCAGCCTCCGTCAACAACTGGGACTTCAAATGCCTCAGCTCGAATAGAAAGAAAGCCAGCGCCACTGGGTAGAACATATTCTTTGTGCAAAGTCCGTGAAGTTTCCCCTGGCGCGATAGTTTTTGTTATGTATATAATTATGAATAAAGTTTAAATAAAAAAAAAGTGCACCTGTGTCCGACTTGACGTGGCGGGACCCGCTGCACTCCGACTACGCCTGGTCTACGAAACTAGGGCCCTTGTGTTACTTTGGCTTTTAATGTAGCGACTATGTTAGCTTAGCATAGCACCGATCATCAGAGCTCCTTTCAGAAAACCAGCATTTTAAAAGTGGTTTGCTGCCGAGACAGACACAACAAAGCATGACCTCAGACTTTTTACAACTCAATAGTCCTCCATCCTTTTTATTAGTTTACTACAGCTGTCGATTTTGGGTTGACACCGCTGTTGTAAACCAGCCCTTGTGGTTGTAGATTTGCCCATTTAGTCAAGCTATGATAAACAGCACGTTGTTTTGTTTTTGTTAACTATGACTAAAGCCTTGTTAGAATCCTGAATTTTCTTGATGAGTTGTATGACTTGCTTTGAGTTCTTGGAGCGGTTGCTAAATAGGTGGTAACGCTGGCCGCACTGTTCAATAATGCTTTTGAGGTGATAATTTGCGTTAATACACTGCTCCAGACTTCCATCCAGGTCCTCTCCGTGGGTAAACAGGACAATTGTGCTTTCCCTGATATTCCAACCAATCTTGTTTTCCAGCTCTTGCAATATTCCTCTCTCAGCGTCAGTGAACCGGCCTAGCTGCAACACAAGTAACACCATGCATCGGCCCCGCTGACAGTACTTCTTACACTCCTCAACCGCTCTCTGGGAGTTTTCCAATTGGCTGTCAAGGAAAGCTGGAGTGTCGACCAGTCTGACCCTCATCCCGAATGGCTTGACCACTATTATGGTCTGACACTGGGTGGTGACGGGCAAGGAGCTTGACTCGGATTTAAACAGATCTTTTGAGGCCAGCTTGGAGTGCCCAGCAGCCAGGATGGTGTTTGCTGATGCACTCTTTCCAGTCCCAGTTAGTCCCAGCAGAACGATGTTAAAAATGTCGTCTGAAGTATCACTGGTACTGTTACCTGGAGGATACAGTTATAATAATATATAATATTTCAGTTAAGATTTGTCAAAATAATTCCATCAAAACTTCCCAAATAATTTAAACTCTGACAGTAGACTTTGCTGATAATCTTACATGGTTTAATACCTCAGCATTGTTTTGCCTCTGAATTATGCATTATTAGCAAAGGGATGCTGCAAAACACAGATGGACATTTCATTTTTTCACAGTTACTATCTTATTATGTTCTGATACATGTGGCATATTGCAACTCCTACGGCGTACCGATGTGATGTTCAGGTGCTGCTGCTCGGTCAGGTGCAGCGAAGTGATGTTGTGAGGTGGACTGACTCCTGTAGGAATCTGTGAAGATGCAACATAAATACTGCTGTTTAAATAAACACAATTCCTTTTTTGAACAGCTTTCAAGTAGACATTATACTTTTATCACAGCTTGCTGATGCTCTATGACCTTTGTTGCTCTAACAAACATTCGCAAACTGAATGAAAATTTTAGGATGTAGGGTCTCTGTTCTCTGGTCCTAATAGTAGAACCAGGGAATGGATTTTTAATACAATTCTTGACATTCGAGGTTCAAGGTTTGAAGTATGCTTCACCTTAACTGCTTCTTAGATGACCGAATGTCTTCAGAACTACCTATTCATAATTTCTGAGGCTTTATGATAACAAAAATCCATGCCATGATGGCCCAGCTGTCTGCAGTTGAGAAAGTAGAGCATAGCTCTTTTTTCATTCTTCATTGTCTACTTCACTATCTTCACTCCTTCAGCAAGTTGATATTTTACAGTTGCCATGCCATTGTTGTTTTTATCTATGTCGCACATGTTGCCTTTTAAATTGCTTTGTTAGTTATGGTGCGTTCCAGTTATACTCGGAAATCGGAAAATCCGAGCTCCGAGTCGGAAATTTCATTTGGAACGAGCCCCGAGGTCGGATTTCCTACTCGGAAAGTCGGACGATCCACACAAGCCCGACTTGACATTTAAAGATGGCTGCCCCGGTTGTAAACAGTAAGTAGAAGCTCTTGTAATAATCCTTTTTAACCCTTTTTACTATTTGTTGTCACAATAAGTCAGCCGTATACAAAGTATTGTTAGATGCTTATGTATGGAAATGCTGTCAGTGTTTTTTTGTTTTTTGTTTTTGTTTTCAGTGACCTCTTTATGCAGATAAATGTTATAAATAGTAGCCTACGATGTAGCGAATTACCTCTGGGTTATGGATGCACAAATTATACATTTTCTGAATGTTTTTTTTAACCAACGGTTAAAACGGTAATCAGTTAACGAGTCTTAACGGGCGTCCGTTAACCGAATCGTTAACTGAGTGTTGGTGACGGCTTGTGCCGAGAGGCAACCCGATCCTCTATTGGTGATTGTGAGGATGATCGATGATGTTGTTGTTGTTTTTGTTGTTGTTCTGGCGTTAGAAAAACACACACACAGCTACAGCATCCACTGTGCCTTGTAGCAGTTGATCAGCCTCAGATGGAGGTTAGTTGTTCACATGATTAACTATTTTTATACAAAGTAGTCACAGAAAACACCAGGCTAAAGAGAGAGGCATAGCTACTCTGACAGCTGAGCTCGGTCAGCTGTAAGTGATTTACGAGTGAACCAGCTGGAGAGCTAGCGCAGTGTGTCCTTGTTTTTTTTTTTTTTTTCCGGCAACATCCTACCAAGTGAATGACATGCAGACGTTCGTTTTTCGTCTTAATCATGTGCATCGCTACTCTGGATATAACAAAAGTTTTACCTTTTTTAAACCTTTTTTTTCTAGTCTATGTGGACAACAACGCTGCACTATTTGTGGACCCAGACAGGAGGATGCCTTTTCCTGGACCTTTATTTCAGCAAGCTCATGATTTGACGACGTACTACCTCAACGCGGACTGCACCACTGTGGCGAACCTTGTTATGACTGAGGACAGTCACACCACAGCAGGTTAGATATAATAATTATAATAATAATAATAATAATAATAATAATAATAATAATAATAATAATAACAACAAAAGGTATGTCTATGATCCAATCTTTGATAGCCTATTACTCATTTGTGTATTGTAGAGAGCTTCAAGGAGAATGCTGCCCCCTGTAGCCCATCACCATCTCCTGCCCTGCCTGGCAATGAAGGATTCAGTAGGGACCAAACACTGTTCCTTATTGATCTGATGCACCAACATCTTGCAGCAGAAGCCGATGGCCCTCCAAAGAACCTGAAAGAGCTGAACTCTCGGTTGAAAAATGCACGTTATAATAAGAAGAACCTGTGGAAGGAGACAGCGGAAAAGCTCTGCAGCCACTTTTCTGAGTTGTTTTGTCCTGATAAAGTGGCCAGGAAGTGGAACACACTAATTGATGCATATAAAAAAATAAAGGACAACAACAAAACCACAGGAAAAGGGACCATCCGCTTCCAGTTTTTTAAAGAGATGGATGACCTTCTTGCAGGGCAGCATGATATAGTCTTCCCTGTGGTTGGCACATCAGCTGGGCTTGATATGAGAAGGCCAGAGGTGCTTGGGCCTTCAGCTGTCACGGCACCTCCAGCAGAGGCTGCTTCTTGCTCCAGCACCCACACAGTACCAACACACACACGGCCTCTTAAGCGTCGGCGGGAACAAGATGACATCCTCCAGTTCCTCCGTGAGTCCGAGGAAGCCAGTCGGAGGCGCCATGAGGAGGCACAGAGGTGCCACCAAGAGTTACTGGCTCAGCTCAAGTCAGCCCAGCAAGGGTTTGAGGGCCTGATGTCTCAATTCTTGGACAAACTGTGATTATTCTTGTTACGTGGCTGTATTATTAAAACTAAAGTTATTTTTCTTAATTAAAGGGGAATATTTTGAATATTTTATTTATATATATTGTATAAAATTTCTGCCTGGGGTGTCAAGTTATTTGCACTTTTTTCATTGCACTATTTTTATTTGCACGACTTTGTATCTTTTTGAATATTTGAATATTGAATATTTTATTGAATTTGTAATTTATTGTATTAAATGTATTTAATTGTATTAAATTTCTGCCTGGCATGTTGTTGATATCATTGCAGTAAATAATACTAATACATAATAATCATAATTAAAAGGTAAAGAACAGTCAATTGTGGCAAACACTTATTTATTGGCAGGATAAAAAGGTTAAAATACATCTAAAAACACTTATGACAGCAGTGTATTATTGGTACCTATTTACAATATTTACAATTTAAAAATGGCATGGCCTCATGACATTTGCAGTGTCACTCATTTTCATCTGCCTGTCTTGGGCATCCATTTGGGTGTTCCTGACAGATCTCTGAAGCACCAATGCACATGTTGTGTAGAAAACAAGCAGCCATTATGATCATCACCACTGCATCGATCCGGGTGTTCTGCAGATCTCGTAGGCGCCTCCACTTACACTTCATTCTTCCAAAGGCTTGCTCTACGACCACCCTCCCACGGCTGATCCTGGAGTTCTGTAGCTCGTCGGCCTCAGTTAGAGCTCCGTTGTCACGCTTAGGTGTGATGACAAAAGGGAACGCCTGTCCGATGTACGCACTGTCTCCCAGCAAGCTGTTGTCACCCATCTTCTCCTGCCATGTTGCGTAGAAGTCAGAGCCCCTCAACATCCTGGCATCATGGACCTTCCCTGGTGGTCCAGCGAAAATGTCAATGAATCGCCCCCTCTCATCCACAATTCCCTGAAGGAGGACAGAATAAAAAGACTTTCGATTCATGTAGTCTCCGCCTCTTATTGGTGGCCTTTGCATCCTGATGTGGCATCCATCAATAGCACCGATGACACCACTCAGACCACAGAGGCGGTGGAAGGCAGCAGAAGATGCTGCTTTCTCACAGGTATTTGGCCAGGATATAAAGGATGATCCTAATGTGCACATGATGTTGAGCGCTTGTAGGATGATCCTGTGTGCTGTGGATTGTGACACATCAAACTTATCAGACATCTCACGGAAGCTGTTTTGGTTGGCCATGTACCACAGAAACATCAACACCTTCTTGGTTGCAGGAACTGGTGGTAGACCTTGACTGTGTTGTTTTTCAACACCATTGTCCTGCAGCTTCATCATAATATATTCAAACTGGAGCTTGGTGACACGGAAATGACGTGAAAAGGTGTGATCATCCATGTTCAGCATCATCTCCCACTCTGTTCCAGTCTTCAATATAATTCGCTGTGTAGGCCGCAGCACAGCCAATATTCTAGGTGAGACAAAACAGGTTTCAATAAAGACTATGACACAGTTTACAGTCCTTATAGCATCACTGTATCATTTCTAAGTAATATGAGCAGTTTTTACTTCGTTTTATCAGTGGAGTGAATTTCCTTGTTGTATTTTCTTTAGCACAATCAATCTTTATTGCAGACACCATAACTGGTCCATATCACCAAAAAAAACGTGAAGAAACACATTACAAAAGAAAGAGAGAGAGGGAGTAACACACACACACACACACACACAGACAGACAGACAGACAGAGAGAGGAGAGAGAGAGAGAGGGAACATATAAACTCTCTCACTCATATCAAATAGCCTACATATCCTATTTTTCAGACAACTGCTGTATTACATTGAGAAAAATCGATTTAAATCAACATATAATATGCGTGCATGCAGAGCACTTGCCCATTATTTAACATTACTGATGAACGATCAAACGGCGATCGATACTTTTTGTAAACAATGAAATACGTAAAGAAAAAAACAGGCTTACCTTCTGCGCCTTTGTGTTTCCTCTTCATCCACCGTGTTTGCAGGTTGCAGAAGGACCGCATATTTGTCCAGAAGGTGTTGATATTCGGACAAGGCAAGCGCGAGAATAATTTTTGTGCATGTAGCCATCTTTTTTCTTCTTCCGTTTTTGGCCGTTGGCTACTTTTTCCGACTTTGTAACTGAAACGCTGATAACTCGGGTGTGACGTCATTCCCAGCTCCGGCTTCCGACTTCCGAGGTTAATGGAACGCACCATTATACTATTTATCTATTTTTTATACTTTGATGTTACATTTTTGGCATTGTGTGAACAGCAAATGAAGAATTTCATTGTACAGGGAAACACATTTCTTTACTGTGCATATGACAATAAACCCTTTGAATCTTGATCACCCCTTCAGCATGATAACATTTTACATTGTGTCATGCCATTGCTCCAACTGCCCATTATTCCAAAACCCCAATAGTCTAATACATGTCCCTTTGGATTGAAAGCCAGTTTGTTCATGAAAACATATGCCCATTGTTCCAATGGCCCATTTTTCTGAAAAATCAAACTCTCCTTGCATGACCAGAAGCACATGGCTTATTACTATGCAAAATTATGTCTTATTCATGATATTATATATACAAATTTCATATGACTTTTTCCTGCTGGAACCAAAGGCACTTGTTTTCGGAATTATGGCTTGTCCGACAAACAGTTTTTAGATCTAAGGTGACATTTTTTGGGTTATTGGGATTTCGGAATAATGAGCTTGTCGGAAAACAATGGGCCGTCCGCATTTTACAACCAAGTACAATTGAAGGTAATTGAAAACATATATTTACCTCTCTGATGCTGATGCGGCTGATGGACATCATAATGACTGTAAATCACAAGGTGAGAGTAAGAGAGAGATGTACCACCTGCTTTGGGGCTACTTTGTGTTCATCCTAGTTTCTCAGTGGGTTTATGAAAGTGGCCTCTTCGCAATTATCGAGCATAATACTGCTGTAATTTAAGCTTAATTAATGTTTCCCTACTTGAGTGTGCAAGTTGTACTGTAGTACTCAAGTACTGTAGCTTAATGTATCAGAGGATGTTATCTTGTTGCCGTACCGTGTTAATCTGGTGCTCTCAAGTACTATATGAAACAACAACTCTGACAGGTATGGTGGCTGAGGAGGAACATAAAAGGCGAACACGCACTTTAGAGCTCCCAGCACGATATCAATACATGACAATTTTGGGTGAAGTGTTAGTAGTGGTGTGACAGGGACAGGTAATGACATCAACGACCCAATATCCTCTTGGAAAAATCTTCTGTATGAACAAGGTACGCCAACAAGAATCTTTGAGATGAGGTGCAACACACACAAAATAGATAGAGTGGAGTTCCAGAAATCTTCAACATTTTCCCCATTCAAATGAATAGACAAATGTTCACTATTTACTTCAGTATTTTCACATAGATTACAGTGCACACTTTAAAATATTCCATGTATTGTATGCATTGGTATTATAAAACTTTTCAACAACATTCATACGAATTAACCATTCCCTCCTATTCAAATATTCCTACTTCACCTTAATGACATTCAATTAAACCCATTCTCACTTTTTGCAATTATTTACTACTTCACTTTCTGATACATTTACACCAGCAATTCACCATAGTGTCAGTTTTCAATTGTCAATTTGTTCAGAAATTACTTTTCTAGTTATTATTTATTATTTACGCCTAAAATTTAGCAATTTGATTTATGCAGCTAGTTGGAAGTCTGATGGGCTGATAATACCTAATATGGATTATATTGTATATTAAACTTACAATACTAATTGTAATGTAGAAAGCTTTCTGATAAAGGGAAACCCTCCATGACAAAATACACTAAGAAACACAAGCGAGCCCTTGGACTTCTGCACATGTATATGGTGTTAACTGTTTAGGAGTAATGACTTCCCTACCTTCTCTTCTCTAAGGCGGCCTTTCTTCTCATCACAACATCTTGACTGTAGTTTTTGAAGTCGTACAGGAATGGCTGATTGGCCGAACACCACTTCTTACATTCACTGGCCAGATTTTCATTGGCGATTGACAACCGGGTGTTGAACCTGTATTTCAGATGGCTGAGTGAATGGAAGTTTTCGATGTCCGGTAACGTGACGACCAAGTGTGCTGTGATTTTGTCTCCAAAGGTTTCTTGAAGTTTCAGGATTTGAGCCACAACTTTTTCCTCCTGGATATTTTCTGGATCTATGGCGAGTATGAACAGATTGGGGCCAGGATGAGTATGTGCCATGAGGTCAATAATCAGCTGGTCTGGGTGCAGACCATCTTCTTCAAAGAAGTCAGGGGTATTGATGATTTTGAATGCATCGTTGGCCTCCACGACAATGTTGCTTGACATTGCCTCAAAAACACTGTTACTACTGAGGATCATCCTTCCGATGCTGTTCTTTAACTGAACCCTCTTTCCCAACAGAGCGACGATTAACTTTTCCGGATATGCTATAGAGACAAAAAGCAAAGACATTGTTTTGTGAACAGCATATTAATTGACAAAATTATATTTGTTATAATTGTTACAGTGGGCCCTAGTTTCGTGGCGCAGCGCAGGGAGGCGCAGGGTGGCGGAGCCGGCGCAATGCAAGTTTCGATCCGCGCAGCCTTGCGCACCGTCAGTTTGGCAGTTTGGTGGATGCCTGCGCCAAGACGGGTGTGGCGGCGCAGCAGGGGGAGGCGTCACAGATTCAGCTTGGCGTAGTGAAAGTTTCGTGGCAAAAAGCCTCGCCGAGACTGCGCTGAAAGCTCGCCAGCTCCAACCTGGTCTACTCTCGGCGCAAGGCGTAAATAAAGTCCATTCATTCAATGCGAATCACAGCTGGCGGAGTGGAAGTTTGGCTGACGGCGCGCAGTGCGCACACGTCACCGAGATCTCACAGGCAGGTTTCCACAGTTCCAGGCACATTTAAATGCAATAAATAATCACAACAAACACTATTTAATGGAACTAATTGAATCAACGCGTGAATTTATATCTATATAGATTGTCCCGTCACATCTGACGTCAGATCAAAGGCGGATGGCACGCGTAACGGAAACTCAGCCTCTCGGACCAAAACATCTCCCTTTTTCTCTCCTGTTTTTTATAATATCGGCATTGTTATTATTATGATACGCGCGCACAGCGCGTGATGCGCGTGGTGGGAGCGGCGGCGCTGCTTCTGTCATCGGGTTGTCAAATGACGGAACTTGCACTGAACCTCCCCTAACGCATTAAAGGTGAGGAGAGGAGCTCATTTGATTGGTGAAGATCTGAATTGGCTGTATTAATCCCAGTCCACGCCTCGTCTCCTCCTCGTCTCCCACTCACGCCTTCTTCTCCTCCCTCTTTCCCACACTGTAAAAACTGTGATTGGGGTTAATTAATATTTACTAAATAAATAATAGTAACCTTTACATAATAAACATACTTTGTGAAGTTTGGAATCAGATTGAGCTGAAATCAACAAATTTGAATTATTTATTAATTGCGCTTTACTCAGTTTTGTTTGAATAAAATCAGCTTTGAATCACTGAGTAGAATTTAATTGTATTTTATCAGTAAAGTAAAAGATGCTGAAAATTGGTACATTTAACTCATTGGGAGGTCATTGGTTTTGATCACCTTTTACACTTTTACCGCCCAACGCATTTTGCACTTGAACAGCTCCACCTCCACCCAAGGCATTTGCGCAACATGGACATCAACGTTTCAGGACTGCCTTTTTCCCAAAGGTGAGACCTGTTTAATTATCGTTAGTTTAGGAACAATTTATAACTATAGCAGTTGAACATTGTTTTATGTTACTGCGAGTTACTAAACATGCCAGCTTTACTGCACTTTAAGTCAAAATTAAGCTAACTATATAACGCTAGTGAATTGAAGTCAGTCTGTGTTGTCTGGACCAAAAGCATGGCAAGGACTGAACTAGTGACTTAGACTTTCCCAAGTATCATTTTATACGTATATCATGCCCTATTGAGATACCAGCTACTTTTTTGTATTTTCCTGGCCACCGCCCTGCTGCCACCCCTCCCCCACCTTAACAAGCTAGCTAACAAGTAGCCGCAGAGAAATGTAGGAACAAAATTATTTCTCGGAGGTGAGTAATTACCACTTACATTTACTGCATTCCGTGTTCTAAAGTAACGTTAGCCTAAATTGTACTCAAGTAACATTTTTACTGAAGTAACAGTAAAATGCTGCTAAAATCAGTATTGTTCTCAGCTTTCATACATTTTGAAAGAATAATCAGTAGGTTTTGTGTCGTTACATTTTGAAACAAAGTGCGCTATTTCCTCATACTTTGTGTGTTTTGTGGCTGGCTGATCCCATGTCTCTGCCATATTGGCCTGGCCTGTTAATAAATAAGAAGTAACGTTATGCAGGGCTCTCAAGTCTCACACATTTATAGTACAGTACTATAAATGTGTGAGAGAGTATACTACAGTTATAGGTCAGTGGAGAATTTTTACAAGATGAACTTGAATAATGTTTTTTTTTTCGTCATTTCAGGCTCCAACCAATCCAACCATCAACATAACCAGAGATGTTGTCATTCTGTGTCTGATGGTGTACCTTGGGGAATCGACAGATCAACTCTAAAAAAGGTATGATGTAAGTTGATGTACATGTTAAAATATAAAGAAGGTGATCTGGTATGTCTTGGGAAGGTCAAATCACAAAATACAGTCATAACTACAGTATATTTCTCAGTATAGTTTTGTAGTTTTGTTGAGTCATGTAAGTAATCATTGTCCTCTGTGTAAGTGTGTAAAGTTTTTTGTTTTCTTGAGTACAGAAGTAGGAGGTGTTACTAAATGTTCACCATCTCAATCTGATTTCACCAAATGACAATACAAAAGTTATCAGTAGTTTACTTATCTTTCTCCCAAGAAGTGCATTACAAACAGTTATATTTTATATGTCTACTATTGTTTAAAGTCTTTTTAATTTGCTTCTTAAAAGTTCCTAGTCAAGAGATTCTTCTTGAGAGATGTTCAGAGCTGAGAGACGCTTTTACAGAGAGACTGAGGCAACTTCTAAAATAAGTAAAAGAGCAGAGTTGATCCAGTTGCTGTGGATGACTTCAAGCTTCAGGAATGAGCTTACATATACATATACATATATTACATATAGAGATTGGTTAACAGGTAACCAGCTTGTGTTAGTGAATGTCGAACTAGATATTCATCAATACACACGAAAAGAAGAAATGAATTCATGTAACAATGGATTGATTTCATTTCAAAAATGTAATTTACAAATATTTACATCTGTGACTCAGACCATCATTTTGATATCAGTGAATTGTTTTGATTTGTTGGTGAGCTGATTGGATCCTTTTAAACTTGCCTGGCATGAAAATACGCTTTATCTCTGAATTTTCTAAATACTGATGTAAATGTGGTGTATTACGTGTCACAGCTTTGACTGCCTCAGGTTTTCTTGTCCAAATGGTTGGAAGCAATTTGGGAGATGTTCAATTAGGACCTTCTCCTTTGGCTGCACAGTCTGAAATATACAATGTTCTTACTATTTCAGGATTCTGATGAAGACGGTGTGTCACAGGACCTTGCTAAGCAGAGTATGAAAATCTACATCGAGACTCATACGTCAGAGGGTCCCGACGACATCGGTATCATGGTAAAGGGCATCATAGTTATGACAGCTCAGGGTACCTTTCCGCGAGCTTGCACCATGCTCGTTGGGTTGGCATATGCACTGAATCTGGCCTATCCCAAGGAGCGCAGGTACAACTTTTTTTTTTTGGGGGGGGGGGGGGGGGGGGGTGCTTGAGATTCAGTGCTGCAGGTGTTTGATGAAAAAAAAAAACAATAAACTATACTCATTTGCAGGGAGTGGTGTCATGTTTGTTTTTATTTTTTTATTTTTTTTTAAGTCATCTATGCCAGTAATGACTGCAAGTGATGGGCAGAGGTCATAGGTCATTGTGCAGTTTTGGTAAATTTGTACGGGGTATTTGTCAGGTAAAAAATAATTGTGGAAAATTTAAGCCGATGGTCTAGCACAGACAACACAATTAAATGATTAAACCTTTATCAACACGAGTGACAAATAGATTGCCAGTATAATTGTATTCCTATTGTCCTCTTATGGTATATGTCATTGTTTCCTTATAGCCCCTCTCTCTATTTTATTGTTGTATTTTGGCATTTTGCGTTTGAAAAATGTTGGATAAACATGTTAGGACAAAGTTGAACAAATACATGTTTACTTGCTGTACTTTTTAAGCATGATGATCTGTGACCCAATTTAAGTAAACTGCGGCACTAAAAATGCATGATATTGGGTGAATTAGACTTAGAAAAATTATGGCAACAAAGTGACAACCAATATTGTTGAATAGATTTAAAGTAACAATGTGCTAAAATATGAGTTGATATAATTTATTTTATTTAGTGAATCTTAATCATTTTTTTGCCAGATTCTTAGTAAACATAAATCAATTTCACCCAGATAATTATTAAATATTAATCAATTTCACCCAGAGAATTATTACATATTAATCAATTTCACCCAGATATTTAATAAATATAAATTACTTTTGCTCAGATAATTAGTAAATATAAATCAATTTTCCTTCTGAAATTTATTTGGATTTACTAAACATTTTTGGGCTAATACAACTCATAATTTGGCGTGCTATTACTAAATCCAACACATTTTAACTGTTGCTTCTATTACCATGTACTTATTTTTTTTTGTTTAAATTTAGTTCATTTATTCAATACGTTTTAATCAAAGTTGTAGTACTTAAAATCTATTCAATTATATTACGTGTCACTTTGTTGCCATAATTTTTTTAAGTAACCATTGGTCACATTTTTTACGGTGCACTTGCGCCGGTGGGCGAGACGGGAGGTGTGCCTGCGTGAGCCTGCGCGGTGCACGAAACTTGCAAAGTCCAGGCGGACACACCCCGTCGGCACGGCGCAGGTGCGCTGAAAGCTGACTGCGCCTGGTCTACGAAACTAGGGCCCAGTATGTTTAAACAGTGTAATGTGCTGCAGTTGACTACCCAATGAGCTGACCCATTTTCAATTCCGCACACCTTTCTAGTTGCTAAAAGTTACAGATTGATTGATGGATGGATGTTATGATATTATTGGTTGAGATTGGTTGGTACTAGCTTACGTAAGAAAGTTAGCTAGCTAGCAAGACACGTGACGTGACACGAGAGATGTAGCTCAACTAAATTATACTACAACAAACCTACTACATTATCTTTTCAATTAACCATCATCATGGGCCCTAGTTTCGTACACCAGGCGCAGTCGGGGCTCAGCACACTTGCGCAACGCCGACGGGGTGTGTCCGCCTGGACATTGCAAGTTTCGTGCATGGCGCAGTCTAGCGCACTCCTCCAGTCACTCCCAACCCCACAAGTGGGAAAGAGGGAGGAGAGAAGACGAATGGGAGACGAGGAGGAGAGAAGGCGTGGAGTGGGATTAACACAACATCAAATGAGCTCCTCTCCTCACCTTTAATGCGCTGAGGCGAGGTGCAGTGCAAGTTTCGTCACTTGACAACCCAATGACAGAAGCAGTGCCGCCGCTCCCACCATGTGCTGAGGGGGCACCAAAAATATTATGAAAAATCATCATAGTCATAATAATTATAATGCCGATATTATTTCACTTTAGAAATTGTAGGCACATTTTAGGCATGTCTATCACAAAACAGGTTCAGAGCGCACAGCAGTAGACATAATGGTGGCGAGACCCCGGTGCCTGCATGAGCCGTCGGGCCATTATTTATTTATTTATTTATTTATTTATTTCGGGCATGTCAGTTAAATCATCATCATCACACATCTTTGTTCAAATAATACAATACACATGGCCGTAAGGGAAAGCGGGAGAAGCCAAGGCTTATCTAGTCCCGCCCCCATTACCCACAGGATAAAATCGTCAGCATAATATTATCTTATCTTTTGCATTTTCCATTTGACATAACATTTTCTTTCATTCATCATCATCATCATCATCATCATCATCATCATCATCATCATCATCATCATCATCATCATCACCACCGTCTTGATCATCCGCGTTCCACAGCAGCACCGGATTCCCCGTCCAACACCAGAATGGCGGGACACCGGGCTGGGACCTCTCGCGCCGCTCAGACCAGCTGCAGCCCCAACTCCGGTTCCAGCTCGCAGCTAAGTTGCACGTTTCTCTACGGACACGGACAACAGGCTGCCGAGGCGCGAGACCAGGCACGAGCGCACAAGCAGAACACGATTCCCAAAAGTGCTGTATTTTTTTAAAGATGTTTCCAGGCATAGACTCCTTTTATTAGCAGTGGACAGATATGAAAAACAGGAGAGATAACATGCAGCAAAAGACCTTCGGACGGGATTCGAACCGGTGTCGGCGGCGTATGCTTACATGCATACATGGCATGCGCTCTAACTACTCCGCCACCTCCACGCCCCTAAACCACTATTTTTCGGGTGCAGGCGGGTGGGCATCATAAAGGAATTCTGCTTAGGGCGCCAACATGGCTAGCAGCGGCGCTGGACAGAAGACAGCAGCAGCGCCAGACGGCCAAACTTTTCCCAGGATGAAACTGATGTTTTGGTCCGAGAGGTCCAAGTTTCAGCTGTGTTAATTCAGTCAGGCTGAGTTTCTGTTATGCGTGCCATCCGCCTTTGATCTGACATCAGATGTGACGGGACAATCTATATAGATATAAATTCAAGTGTTGATTCAATTAGTTGCATTAAATAGTGTTTTTTGTGATTATTTATTGCATTTAAACGTGCCTGGAACTGTGGAAACCTCCCTGTGAGGTCGTGACGTGTGCGCACTGCGCGCCGGTGAGCCAAACTGCCACTCCGCCAGCTGTAATTCGCCTAGCGCCAAGAGTAGACTAGGTTGGAGCTGGTCGGCCAAGCTGAATCTGTGACGCCTCCCCCTGCTGCGCCGCCACACCCATCTCGGCGCAGGCGATCCACCAAACTGTCAAACTGACCGTGCACAAGGCTGCGCTGTTTGAAACTTGCATTGTGCCGGCTCCGCCACCCTGCGCCGCCCTGCGCTGCGCCATGAAACTAGGGCCCCATATGTTTAATTCATGGTACAATTCAAACAGGATCAAAAACATTCTTGTTTATTTCTCTTTCCACTGACTACTGTATATCTTTCCCAAATAAGGTCCATGAGGGACACCAGAAGGCATGGGACTTCACTTCTCTAAAAATACAAAGATATTGATTTTTGTAATATTTGTTTCTATGTGTTTGAGGTTTAACTGGTTCTCTTTAATTATGTCATCTCATTGATGAGATTTAGCGCCACCTGCTGTTTATCCTGATGCAACCAAATTCTTAGAATAACTTGAAGGCAGAGTAGGTCATTTGGAAAAACTTTGAATTTGAACGCATCACCGAACCCGAAAAAAACCCGCCCTCTTTGTTGTTGATCCCACATGGCAAGATACCGAACCACAAAGTGCCGTCGATGTGTGAATGTGCATTACATTCGATCCTGATGGGGAGGTGGCACCTTGTATGGCCATCAGTGTATGACAGTGTTTGTGTGAATGGGTGAATGTAGACATGTAGCTTAATGTGCTTTGAGTGGTTGGAGGATTAAAAAGGTATATAAATGCAAACGATTATTATTAGCATACAGTCTGACCAGTGTCAAAATCACCTATCCACATTCATTTAACATTAATAATTCAAGATGCACAAGATACAATACAAGATACACATGTCAGAATCACTATGGAGGAATGTTACATCTTTATCTTCATCTTCTTTATAACAAATTTGATGCCTCAGGGTTTAGGATGCTGAGCATGAATTTCCCCTTCAAAATATCAACAAACTATTAAAAAAAGAAAAGAAGCAACGTCACTTACGTGGTGGATGTCTTTCAAAATTCATTTCAGCAGCTTAGTTGAGAGCAGGAAGCAGCTCGGTATCACTGGAGTCTCTTGATCAGCTCTGGAGTCTGTCCGTCTGACCCACACTGATATAGGCTGATCCACCCTGTGGGCGGAGTCCTGAAAAGTGCTTCACGTTGAAATAATGGTGAGTTCAGTTTCTGTTCATTCTCCATAGAGTCCAGGACATAGAGAGATGGGTATTAACTCCTCCATCCCTGAAGGTGAGGTTCGTCAGCCTTATTAATCTCCTTTCAGCATCTTGCTGTCAACACGTTTTTACTCCGTTTAAATGTATTTGTGTTTGCAGGTCCTCCACTGAGGATTGTGATGATTGGGAAAACTGGAGTCGGAAAGAGTGCCGTCGGTAACACCATCGTGGGTAAAAATGTTTTCTATTCTTCGGTGAGTGCACAGTCTGTGACGGTGAGCTGCGAGAAAGAACGGGTCAGGGGTCACAGGAAGATATACGTGGTCGATACGCCGGGGATTCTGGATACGTCTAAAAGTGCAGAGAGCATAAAGAAAGAGATTGCAAAATGCATCCAGGTGTCGTCCCCTGGCCCTCACGCCTTCCTGCTGGTCATCCAGGTCGGCAGGTTCACCAAAGAAGAACAAAACTGCGTGGAAGCCCTGGAGAAAATCTTCGGGCCCGAGGCGTCTAAGTACATGATCGTTTTGTTCACGCGGGGCGACGAGCTGCAGGGCAAAAGCATCATGCAGTACGTACAATCTGGTCACCCGAAACTTCGGGAGGTCATAAACAGGTGTGGGAACCGGTACCACGTCTTTAACAACAAGAAAAGGAGGGACAGACGCCAAGTGGTTCAGCTGATCAAGAAGATCGACGAGATGGTGGCAGCAAATGGAGGAGAGAACTTCAGTGAAGAGATGTATGTGGAAGCGGAGCAGACTCTGAAGGGGCTGGGGGAGGACAGACGCACCACTGAGCAGGTTTACAACTTCCCCTTCATGGCTGATCTGCTACAGAGAGTCATTCTGTTTCAGGCCATACTGTCTGCTGCCTCGCAGGACAGCACCAACGACCTGGACGGCTCCGTCACAAACTCCTACTCCAACATGAGGCCTGCTGTCTGAAGAAGAACAGCTCACAGAACAGCTCAATGACTCTTCAAATCAGCGGCTGGCACTTCTTATCAGACATATTAAATGCAAACTTGCAGAAACTGTGACTGTATTTGTAATCAAACAATAACTCTATTAATTAGTGATCTTTGACTTGAACATGAAACATGAATCAGTGACACCTTAACTAGTTAACTACTCATCCATTAAAAGCACAGAAGATTCAAGGTTTTCTGGCACAAGGATTTGCTGCTTTTTCTCGCTTCCATATGTTTGTAAAATTAATCAGTTTTTGAAAGATTTGGTCAAACTACAGATGGTCCTTTCTTATTATTTTTATGACGTTTAATAAATGGAATGTTTACCTTTAACAGTGTCTCTGTGTTATGTTTTTTTTGTAGCTCCTGAATGCAACAGATTTTATAATAAACCTCTGCATGTCCACACAGTGCTCGTACATACACATGTTTATTGTTTATTAAGGATCCCCATTAGCTGGTACCGTAGTACCCTAGCTGGTACCTTAGTACCCAGCTATATGTAATTTACAGTACATTAAAATGAATGTATTGTAATGAAATAAATGACTCTCCGTGGTCTGCCCTATATAATTATCCTCTCTGTTGTATTTGCAGTATGTGGAAAGTTTTGAATGTTGACACCCACTTGAATTCTTTGCCTAAACTCTAATTAAATCAGTCTAACCTGTTGAGTTAGCTAGTGCCAGGAAGGACCTGGCTAGCATGTCAGAGGATAGCGTGCCAACCACAATCGACCAGTCACTCAAGCTTTATTTGTGAAGCAGTGTTCACACAAGTTAGTGTCATTCAAATCACTTCACCTTCATAGCTGAAAATAAGAACAAGTGTGGGCCGGGAAAACAACCGAAAATACACATTATTTTATGAAAATATGATACAAATGCACACAATACAATGAAATACAATAGAATTAAATGCTATAATGACGATAATAGTAGTAAAACAGCATAACATGAAACTATATTAATAAAGTGGAATGCAATAAGACAACTTTAATACAATAAAATAGTGGTGAGTACAATAATACAATAATAAAATAGACTAAAAAATGTCAGCTTGGATGCAGTAAAACAAGTGATGACATCATGGGAGTGCTTTAAAAACAATAAAAACGATTTAAAAATCAATACGTAAACTTGCAGGCAGCCAATGTAAAGACTTTAAAACTGGTTTCAAACGTTTTTCTCCGTCTCAGACTGCGGAGTTATCTGGGGCTGATTTGTTTCCCATGCATGTATTAAATGTAAACCATAGAAATGAAATAGGAGTAGAACTGACATTCCCATTCAAATCAACGTAGCAGAATGGCTGCAGCCATTTTTATATGCACTGTTACCATTGAAGCCATGGATGATATGAAGAGAACTGGATACAGCGTTGGAGGCGGCCCATAGAACAAGCGCACTAATGTTTCCTTTAACCCTGCCTCACGTCTACTGAGTCTCAAGGTGCGTGTCCACAGGCAGCGGTGTTTCCCCGCGTCCCATTCATTGTCTATGTGAAAAGCTGTGCAACGCATTCTGGTAGCGTCGCGGCGAATGTCGAGAGACGGCCCGCGAGTTGGCCGCTCCTCATTTGCCTAAAGTTGAAGTCGAATCTACTTTATGCTAATCAGAGGCGCCGGGCTTGACTCGCAGCCTCGCGAACGCTCGCAAAAATTTGTTGTTTAAAGGAGAGCGCCTGTCAATCATCCTCTTGTGGCAGCCTGCCAAGCATGCAATACTGGGAAGCGGCGCGTCCACTCGCGTTTAAAATCGCCCCTGTGGACACGCACCTTCAGGGCCCAGGTTTCGTAGACCAGGCGCAGTCAGCTCTCAGCGCACCTGCGCCACGCCGACGGGGTGTGTCCGCCTGGACTTTGCAAGTTTCGTGCACCGTGCAGGCTCGCGCCTTATTCGTCAGCCTTATTAATCTCCTTTCAGCATCTTGCTGTCAACACGTTTTTACTCCGTTTAAATGTACTTGTGTTTGCAGGTCCTCCACTGAGGATTGGGATGATTGGGAAAACTGGGGTCGGAAAGAGTGCCGTCGGTAACACCATCGTGGGTAAAAATGTTTTCTATTCTTCGGTGAGTGCACAGTCTGTGACGGTGAGCTGCGAGAAAGAACGGGTCAGGGGTCACAGGAAGATATACGTGGTCGATACGCCGGGGATTCTGGATACGTCTAAAAGTGCAGAGAGCATAAAGAAAGAGATTGCAAAATGCATCCAGGTGTCGTCCCCTGGCCCTCACGCCTTCCTGCTGGTCATCCAGGTCGGCAGGTTCACCAAAGAAGAACAAAACTGCATGGAAGCCCTGGAGAAAATCTTTGGGCCCGAGGCGTCTAAGTACATGATCGTTTTGTTCACGCGGGGCGACGAGCTGAAGGGCAAAAGCATCATGCAGTACGTACAATCTGGTCACCCGAAACTTCTGGAGGTGATAAACAGGTGTGGGAACCGGTACCACGTCTTTAACAACAAGAAAAGGAGGGACAGACGCCAAGTGGTTCAGCTGATCAAGAAGATCGACGAGATGGTGACAGCAAATGGAGGAGAGAACTTCAGTGAAGAGATGTATGTGGAAGCGGAGCAGACTCTGAAGGGGCTGGGGGAGGACAGACGCACCACTGAGCAGGTTTACAACTTCCCCTTCATGGCTGATCTGCTACAGAGAGTCATTCTGTTTCAGGCCATACTGTCTGCTGCCTCGCAGGACAGCACCAACGACCTGGACGGCTCCGTCACAAACTCCTACTCCAACATGAGGCCTGCTGTCTGAAGAAGAACAGCTCACAGAACAGCTCAATGACTCTTCAAATCAGCGGCTGGCACTTCTTATCAGACATATTAAATGCAAACTTGCAGAAACTGTGACTGTATTTGTAATCAAACAATAACTCTATTAATTAGTGATCTTTGACTTGACATGAAAAATGAATCAGTGACACCTTAACTAGTTAACTACTCATCCATTAAAAGCACAGAAGATTCAAGGTTTTCCAGCACAAGGATTTGCTGCTTTTTCTCGCTTCCATATGTTTGTAAAATTAATCAGTTTTTGAAAGATTTGGTCAAACTACAGATGGTCCTTTCTTATTATTTTTATGACGTTTAATAAATGGAATGTTTACCTTTAACAGTGTCTCTGTGTTATGTTTTTTTGTAGCTCCTGAATGCAACAGATTTTATAATAAACCTCTGCATGTCCACACAGTGCTCGTACATACACATGTTTATTGTTTATTAAGGATCCCCATTAGCTGGTACCGTAGTACCCTAGCTGGTACCTTAGTACCCAGCTATATGTAATTTACAGTACATTAAAATGAATGTATTGTAATGAAATAAATGACTCTCCGTGATCTGCCCTATATAATTATCCTCTCTGTTGTATTTGCAGTATGTGGAAAGTTTTGAATGTTGACGCCCACTTGAATTCTTTGCCCAAACTCTAATTAAATCAGTCTAACCTGTTGAGTTAGCTAGTGCCAGGAAGGACCTGGCTAGCATGTCAGAGGATAGCGTGCCAACCACAATCGACCAGTCAATCAAGCTTTATTTGTGAAGCAGTGTTCACACAAGTTAGTGTCATTCAAATCACTTCACCTTCATAGCTGAAAATAAGAACAAGTGTGGGCCGGGAAAACAACCGAAAATACACATTATTTTATGAAAATATGATACAAATGCACACAATACAATGAAATACAATAGAATTAAATGCTATAATGACGATAATAGTAGTAAAACAGCATAACATGAAACTATATTAATAAAGTGGAATGCAATAAGACAACTTAAATACAATAAAATAGTGGTGAGTACAATAATACAATAATAAAATAGACTAAAAAATGTCAGCTTGGATGCAGTAAAACAAGTGATGACATCATGGGAGTGCTTTAAAAACAATAAAAACGATTTAAAAATCAATACGTAAACTTGCAGGCAGCCAATGTAAAGACTTTAAAACTGGTTTCAAAAGTTTTTCTCCGTCTCAGACTGCGGAGTTATCTGGGGCTGATTTGTTTCCCATGCATGTATTAAATGTAAACCATAGAAATGAAATAGGAGTAGAACTGACATTCCCATTCAAATCAACGTAGCAGAATGGCTGCAGCCATTTTTATATGCACTGTTACCATTGAAGCCATGGATGATATGAAGAGAACTGGATACAGCGTTGGAGGCGGCCCATAGAACAAGCGCACTAATGTTTCCTTTAACCCTGCCTCACGTCTACTGAGTCTCAAGGTGCGTGTCCACAGGCAGCGGTGTTTCCCCGCGTCCCATTCATTGTCTATGTGAAAAGCTGTGCAATGCATTCTGGTAGCGTCGCGGCGAATGTCGAGAGACGGCGCGCGAGTTGGCCGCTCCTCATCTGCCTAAAGTTGAAGTCGAATCTACTTTATGCTAATCAGAGGTGCCGGGCTTGACTCGCCGCCTCGCGAACGCTCGCAAAAATTTGTTGTTTAAAGGAGAGCGCCTGTCAATCATCCTCTCGTGGGCAGCCTGCAAAGAGTGCAATACTGGGAAGCGGCGCGTTTAAAATCGCCCCTGTGGACACGTACCTTCAGGGCCCTAGTTTCGTAGACCAGGCGCAGTCAGCTCTCAGCGCACCTGCGCCACGCCGACGGGGTGTGTCCGCCTGGACTTTGCAAGTTTCGTGCACCGCGCAGGCTCGCGCAGGCACGCCTCCCGTGGGAGACAAGTAGGAGACGAGGCGTGGACTGGAATTAACGGTGCGTGTCCACAGGCAGTGGTGTTTCCCCGCGTCCCATTAGGTGCGTTTCGAATCAAGCATGCGCATGCATTTGCCTCGCAAAACCAGGCATTCTGGGAAAAAAACGTCACAAATGCTGGTGATAACTTCCCTTTGCGACATGTCACATGACTTTAAAAACTTGCGGTTTCCCCAGAGTACCTCCCTTCGCATTCTTTTCTCTGCAGATGGTCTGAAATAAGTGCGGACATAAGACACTCCCCTCAACGTTGCCCTAGTTGGTTAGAATTATCACGTGATATATCCCACGTGAGAAAATTCCTCAGCCTCTGTCAACAAGGGGAGTTCAAATGCCTCGGCTCGAATAGAAAGAAAGCCAGCGCCACTGGGCAGGCTATATTCTTTGTGCAAAGTCTGTGAAGTTTCCCCTGGAGCGACAGTTGTTGTTATGTATATAATTATTAATAAAGTTTAAATAAAAAAAAATTAAAAAAAAGTCTGTGAAGTGCACCTTGACGTGGTGGGAACTTGACTTGTTTATGAAACGTTTCGGATCGCATGCATTTCGTCATAAACACGCCAAGTTCCCACCACGTCAAGTTGGACACAGGTGCACTTAACTGACTTTTTTTTTTTTTTTTTTAATTTAAACTTTATTAATAATTGTATACATAACAAAAACTATCGCGCCAGGGGAAACTTCACGGACTTTGCACAAAGAATATGGCCTGCCCAGTGGCGCTGGCTTTCTTCGTCGCTGACGAACTCGAGCCGAGGCATTTGAACTCCCCTTGTTGACGGAGGCTGAGGAATTTTCTCACGTGGGAAATACCACGTGATAATTCTAACCAACTAGGGCAACGTTTAGGGGAGTGTCTTATGTCCGCACTTATTTCAGACCATCTGCAGAGAAAAGCATGCGAAGGGAGGTACCCTGGAGATACCGCGAGTTTTTAAAGTCATGTGACATGTCGCAAAGGGAAGTTATCACCAGCATTTGTGACGTTTTTTTCCCAGAATGCCGGGTTTTGCGAGGCAAATGCATGCGCATGCGCGATTCGAAAAGCGCCTATTGGCTATGTGAAAAGCTGTGCAATGCATTCTGGTAGCGTCGCGGCGACTGTCGATAGGGCGCATGGCGTCTGTCCGACTTCCCATTTGTCCGACTTCCCATTTGTCCGACTTCCCATTTCTCCGACCATACATTTCTTAATTTTTGCGTCCATTAGTCCGACTCTCTATTTATCCGACTACCCAAAATTTCGACTTCCCATTTCTCCGACCATACATTTCTATATTTTTTTGTCCATTAGTCCGACCTCCCATTTCCCCGACCTAAGTATGCCCGGTGTTACGACTCCCAGTAATTACGACAGTGTATTAGACCGACTAATCCGGCCCAGAAGCAGGATAGACTGAGATATCAACTTGTATTTTGACGGCGCCACAGTGTAGTCAAAAGTGCGTGGGTCCTGCTCCTGTTCCTTTTATTTTTTAAGACATGTGCACAGATGTGATACAGTCAGTGAAAGCTTAATTAATAAACACAAAGTCTCGGCATCCGAAGGAGGAGATGCCTTGAACGGGAAGCAGACCGTGGTGGATTTCAATCACACACTGTTGCAACTTTAGAAACTTTTATCCAGGAAAAAAAAGACTTACAAACACGGACCAAAACGGCTCCATACGCACAAAAATCCAAAAGAAACTAAAGTTAAAAAAAATAAAATTATAATCTCTGCATGACATTTTGTTCAGTGAAATCCACAGACAAGACGGCTGCAGAAGTAGGGCGTCAGTTTATTTTGAAAAGTGCTGGGGACAATAACCATATACTGGAGTTTGTTTTGAGGGGTGCTGGGTAGGCTGTTCCGTTAGTTTTGAATTTTGTTAACACTAGAGGTGACCCCGAATAGTCGTTGATTGGATTCGGAGGAGTCTCATTCACACCGATCACCCGGGGGGATCCCAGCCACTGCGTGGAACCCTTGGTGGACCTAGCGGACCTCGTCTCGTGTGGTGGGCATCTTTATGTGGGTCCGGGCAGGACGCAGGAGAATCGGTGTCACAGCTGCCACACTCCGTGACACCGATGCCTTGCTGAGGCCGGTGCCGTCCCCCACCACCTCCAGGAAGCTCCCCACTGCGTAAAAACGCAGCGCAGCCAGGAGCTGCACCTCAGGGCTGAGGGCAAAGTTGCAGCGGGTTGCTCTCTGGATGTGTGGAGACAACAGAGTGATCAGCCGTTGGATCTCCGCACGGGCCAGCCGGTACTTTGCCTCACCAGCCGGTCTGACAGCACGTCCAGTGGGGAGAAGTGCTGATGCACGTATGCATTTATGGAAACCGTCTGGCTTCGCGCACGGCGACGCTGTTGGTTCGCCGCGAGAATGTGCTGTATTGCAGCCATGGACTTTGGCTTTTTCTTTACTTTGTTTTTTTATGTGTAGTACTATAAACTCATAGATGCAGATGTGTGTGGAAAACTTAAACCTGTAATTCAATGAAACGTTTTTTTTTTTTTTTTTTAGCGCATTACAACATTGAGAATTGTTTGTTCTTGTGGTTAATTGTAATATCCATTACTAGTATGATCATGTTTTTGTTTAAAATAGGGTCTGTGAATATCATTTCCTCATTTATTGATGCAGTCATTTGGGTACTTAATGAAACAAAATGCCTTGAGTCCATATTTATGTTTCTTCAGTACCTATGGCTGATGGTTTGACTAATTTTAAATAAAATATTGCCCACCCCTGTGTTATTACAGTAACACTGGTGCACGTTGTGCGCAAATGATGCGCTGAGGTCCGGGTTGTTAGCGGAGCTCTCCATGGTGCTGATCGGCCTCCATGACGATGCGTCGCACAACAGGGCCAGGCTGCCTGGTGGAGGTGAAGAAGGCTAGCGAGGAGCTGGAGATAAACATGCGGGGATGGGTTATCATGATGAAACAAATGTACGCCACCGTGAGTGACAGCAGAGATGAGGAGTTTGCCGCGAGTGCTGGTTGGATAAATCGTTTCCTCCGCCGCAACAACTTCACTTGCAGAAGACGAACAACTATTGACCAGAAGGATGCCAGAGAATTCACCGAGAAGCTGGAGAAGTTTGTGACATTTTCATCCCGGATTTTTGAGAGGAAGGAATTAAACGCCTGGTCCAAATAAACGCCTGGTCTGTTAAGTGATTGAAACAAATAAACGCCCCGGCTATTATTTGGTATTTTACGGTATGCATTAGTGTGTTTTACTATTGTGCATTTCCTTTTGCTGCAATAAACATTTGCTTATAAATCGTGATACAATGGAAACTGGTAAAAACAAACGTGTAAAATTACAGAAAGGAGTGTCAGGCTGGGAAGTGAAGTTTTGCTCAGAGGGAGAGAGAGCGGGAGACTGTTACTGAGTTTTATATGTTAACATCTGATTTGTCAGTGATTTATGATGCTGTGGTTTTAAGGAAATTATATAACAACCTCTGAGACCCATTGTAGCGTATACGCTACAAATAATCATGTTTTCTTTAGAGCGTCACAACTCCGTAATGGTTTACGCTAGAAAGATGCGGGTTATTTCCTCTTAAACTAGAGAAACGGGGCTAAACAACGGTACCCTGCTTGCCCATGTGAGCGATTTATTTCTGACAACAAAACGAATGCGTAAAGTTGTAAATATGTGACTAGATGTCTCCTTGTTTCCGCGGCGCATTTCTCCGTTGTGTTTATGTATATCGATCATTGTTTTTATCCGCCATCTAGCCAAAGTCCATGGCTGCAATACAGCACATTCTCGCGGCGAACCAACAGCGTCGCCGTGCGCGAAGCCAGACGGTTTCCATAAATGCATACGTGCATCAGCACTTCTCCCCACTGGACGTGCTGTCAGACCGGGCTGGTGAGGCAAAGTACCGGCTGGCCCGTGCGGAGATCCAACGGCTGATCACTCTGTTGTCTCCACACATCCAGAGAGCAACCCGCTGCAACTTTGCCCTCAGCCCTGAGGTGCAGCTCCTGGCTGCGCTGCGTTTTTACGCAGTGGGGAGCTTCACATTTAAACCATGACTGTGAATCTCCTTCGCCTCGAGCCTTTCCAAACTGACCCAGAGCCGGTTCGGTCCAAAATCGGAATTCTGGATGGTCGGATTAAACCCTGGTCGGAATACAGAGATTATTTTGGTCGGAGCAATGGGCAGTCGGACCAATGGGCCTAGAAAAGTCGGATTAATGGGTAGTCGGAGAGATGGGCGGTCGGACTTTTGGGCCGTCGGACTGACGTATGCTCCCCCTGTCGATAGACGGCGCGAGTTGGCCGCTCCTCATTTGCCTAAAGTTGAAGTCGAATCTACTTTATGCTAATCAGAGGCGCCGGGCTCGACTTGCCACCTCGGGAACGCTCGTGAACGCTCGCAAAAAAGCGTTGTTTGAAGGAGAGCGCCTGTCAATCATCCTCAGCCTCAGTGGCAGCCTGCCAAGCGTGCAATATGTGGGAAGCGGCGCGTCCACACGCATTTAAAATCGCCCCTGTGGACACGTACCTTAAAGGTGCGTGTCCACAGGGGCGACTTCAACTTTAGGCAAATGAGGAGCGGCCAACTCGCGCGCCGTCTCTCGACATTCGCCGCGACGCTACCAGAATGCATTGCACAGCTTTTCACATAGACAATCGCTGCGTTTCGGATCGCATGCATTTGCGCCGATGCATGCACGAGACTTGAGAGGATCCGCCGGAACTCGTCATAAACACGTCAAGTTCCCACCACGTCAAGTCGGACACAGGTGCACTTCACGGACTTTTTAAAAAAAAAATGTAATTTAAACTTTATTAATAATTGTATACATAACAAAAACTATCGCGCCAGGGGAAACTTCACGGACTTTGCACAAAGAATATGGCCTGCCCAGTGGCGCTGGCTTTCTTCGTCGCTGACGAACTCGAGCCGAGGCATTTTTGTTGATGGAGGCTGAGGAATTTTCTCACGTGGGAAATACCACCTGATAATTCTGACCAACTAGGGCAACGTTGAGGGGAGTGTCTTATGTCCGCACTTATTTCAGACCAACTGCACGGAAAAGCATGCGAAGGAGGTACCCTGGAGATACCGCAAGTTTTTTTCCCAGAATGCCTGGTTTTGCGAGGCAAATGCATGCGCATGCTTGATTCGAAACGCGCCTAATGAATGGGACACGCACCATAACACAGCCGATTCAGATCTTCACCAATCAAATGAGCTCCTCTCCTCACCTTTAATGCGTTAGGGGAGGTTCAGTGCAAGATCCGTCACTTGACAACCCGATGACAGAAGCAGCCCCGCCGCTCCCACCATGCGCATCACGCACTGTGCGCGCATGTCATAATAATAACAATGCCGATATTATAAAAAACAGGAGAGAGAGAGGGAGATGTTTTGGTCCGAGAGGCTGAGTTTCCGTTACGCGTGCCATCCGCCTTTGATCCGACGTCAGATGTGACGGGACAATCTATATAGATATAAATTCACGTGTTGATTCAATTAGTTGCATTAAATAGTGTTTGTTGTGATTATTTATTGCATTTAAATGTGCCTGGAACTGTGGAAACCTGCCTGTGAGGTCTTGGTGACGTGTGCGCACTGCGCGCCATCAGCCAAACTTCCACTCCGCCAGCTGTGATTCGCCTTGAATGAATGGACTTTATTTGCGCCTTGCGCCGAGAGTAGACCAGGTTGCAGCTGGCGAGCTTTCGGCGCAGTCTCTGAACTAGTTTATTTCCCTATATAATTATTTTTTCTACAATTTAACAAAACATTGTTTGCACATATTAATACATATTATTTGTTGTTTTACTTAATCTTTCCGTGGTCTTTGCTATTTTTATGTCTATGAGATAGAATAGAATTTTTTTATTAATCCCAGACTGGGAAATTATTTCAAACATTCCACCGTTCAAATGTTGACTTAAAATATTTGAAAAAGTCTCAATGCCAAGATCATTTCATCTAGAAACCAAATGAATGATAGATAACAGTAGTAATACAAAGAAAACATGTATGAAAAACATTCAGAATGTTTTACAGTCCTGTCTGCTGTCTGCCTGCGTCTCACTCATCTTGATCATTTTCTATAAAGGAGCCAAGAACATCCCAAGAATTATTGTGGTGTCACACTGAACAGTGACCAGATTTTAATGACAAGTAATGCATATTGCACTGATAAACATTCTGTCCCTTTTTTTAATTTAACATTGTAATGCAGGACCTTCGCTTTTACAGGAATATTTTAAATTTTACTATTTACTTATATTCAACTAAATGAAGTTGACTATAACTTAAATAACTAATATAAACTCCTCAAAAAAAGTTTGGAAATGTTATTTTGGTCGATTATTCCTTCCCTTTAATACCAATTGGTATTGTATTTTATATTGTTGGAAAGCCTGATTAGTCACCTTTTGAACGAGGTACAACTTGTAAGGATCATGCATTCATGGAATGAGCAACACAGCTAACTGTATGGGTAGTGGCCCAAAAAAATGTGCCAAAATCCCCTGCAATATTCTTCTGTTGGTATTCACTCTCGTTTTGAGCTTCAAGTGCTGGCAGGTGTATGGCAGGTGTATGCACCTGATTGCCACCTAATTGACAGCATTTGTGTGCATGGGTCCTGCAAATTTGTTGAGTTTGTGTGTGCTCCAAGCATAAACATGCCAGGATGACAATGCTCGCCCCCACCGAGCCAGGATCATCACAGAGTACCTCCAGAATTTGGGAGTGGAGAGGATGGAATGGCCTGCCATGAGTCCAGACCTCAACCAAATTGAACACTTGTGGGATCAGCTTGGGCGTGCTGTACGTGCCAGAGTGACCAATGCAACCATGTTGGCTGACTTTCGGCAAATCCTGGTTGAGGAATGGGATGCCATCCCACAGCAGTGTGTGACCAGGCTAGTGACCAGCATGAGGCGGAGGTGCTGTTGTGACTGCGTATGGATCTTCCACACGCTACTGAGGTCCCTGACAGTGAAAAATGAATAAAGTGTAAAAATGGCCATTATGGGCCCTAGTTTCGCAGGGCGGCGGAAGGTGGCGCAGCCGGCGTAATGCAAGTTTCGACCCGCGCAGCCTTGCGCACGGTCAGTTTGGCAGTTTGGTGGATCGCCTGCGCCAAGATGGGTGTGGCGGCGCAGCAGGGGGAGGCGGCGCAGCAGGGGGAGGCGTCACAGATTCAGCTTGGTGCAGCGGAAGTTTCGTGGCAAAAAGCCTCGCCGAAAGCCCGCCAGCTCCAACCTGGTCTACTCTCGGCGCAAGTTGCAAGGCACAAGGCGCAAATAAAGTCCATTCATTCAAGGCGAATCACAGCTGGCGGAGTGGAAGTTTGGCTGACCGGCACGCAGTGTGTAAACGTCACCGAGACCTCACAGGCAGGTTTCCACAGTTCCAGGCACATATACATGCAATAAATAATCACAACAAACACTATTTAATGCAACTAATTGAATCAACGCGTGAATTTATATCTATATAGATTGTCCCGTCACATCTGATGTCAGATCAAAGGCAGATGGGCATGTGTAACGGAAACTCAGCCTCTCGGACCAAAACATCTCCGTCTTTCTCTCCTGTTTTTCATATCTATCCACTGCTAATAAAATGCGTCTATGCCTGAAAAAATCTTTAAAAAAAATACAGCAGCTCGTGCCTGGTCTCGCGCCTCCGCAGTATGGAGAAACACGCAACTTTGCCGCGAGCTGGAACCGGAGTTGGGGCTGCAGCTGGTCTGAGCGGCACGCGAGATCCCGGTGTCCCGCCGTTCTGGTGTTGGACGGGGAATCCGGTGCAGCTGTGGAGCGCAGATGATGAGCTGTGAACCCTGACCCTGTTTTGTGATATACATGCCTAAAATGTGCCTACAATTTCTATAGTGATATAATATCGGCATTATAATTATTATGACTTTACGCACGCATCGTCAAGGAAATAACTGGCAACGTTGCTTCTTGTTGATGCTCTTTATTCCCGCTCAGCAGTCACCAACAGTAGTAACTTACAACTCTCAGACGGAACTCAGATCAGTGCGCGGTGCGCATACACAAAACAGTCCCCTGGATACCACACTCATATGACATCTCCCCTCTTTTGAGTCATAGACATAAATGTACACAAACAATAACCAAGAAAACCTATGTTCTTCTCCTAAGAATTATACAACTGAGGCAGGTAATGATGAGAGAAAATAGCAATTAACCTAAGTATGATTACAGTGTAATCTTATAAACAAGGCAAAAGTGCTGTAACACAACAGGAAGAATAACATTAACAGTGCACATCTGCATTCAGTCCCTTCTTTCATTCTTTCTCTATTTCCCTGAGGTTATGGGGTAGACTGCCCATTCACCGCCACCACCGGCCTACAGCAACTGAAAAGGGAGGAGATAACAAATTAGTGGGGTTGCTCACACACACCAAAAGAAAGAAAAATACATTAAATAATGTATCAAATAACTACACAAAATAACCAAAGGAGAATAATAAACACAAAACTCAATTACTTAATTTACAACACAACTCAATTAACGGAATGAATGAAGTAGAATTACATAAACAAAATCCAGAAAGAACCCAAACACATACTCAAAAACAATACAATGACACGTTCATACACTCATTCACGCAACATGAGGGGGAGCAATCCCGGTATATAAAACGTGATCGTGCCCGGTCCGCGGCGTGCGGCCGAACAATCGTCCTGTAGGCTACGATAGGACGTGGCGGCGAGACCTCTGACGGCCGCAGGACAACGCCGTAGCGGCACGCAGCAGCAGCAGCAGATACGGACAGTAATACCAAAGCAGCAGCAGCCCAATGAGGTGGTTATAATAACACCTAATTGGAGGAAACACCGTTAGCATTGGCTAAGTATGTAAAAGATTGATGAGGTTACATGTTAAAATATACGTGTAACCAGTGGGCCACGGGCAACAGTACTTCCGGGTTAATCCTGGGTAACTGTTTACGTTAGCAACGGCTGCTAGCGGGAACGCGAGCCCATGCATTACACAGCTGTTTTGAGTTCGCAATCACGCTAATGAGTATAAGACCAGGAAGGAAGCTTGTGGGACGTTTGCTCTCTGTTCGCTCTGACATCCAGTTGTGGAGAGTGTGGGGATCCTGGTGAGGTGGGTGAGTTGATGGTTGTTGTGTGTTGTACGTTAAACTGTTCTAAATTAAACCTTGTGTCTGCTACAGTCGCCAGGTATCCTTTCTTCTGTGTTTGGGCTACGGTGCGGGTACGTGTGATGAACAGTGATTACGGTATTTTCTTTTCTTAAACATATTTTACGATCTCCTCGCTTTATGTATCCAGATACTTTTAGCGTAACGATAATGTGCTCCCTTTTTAGATTCACGCTGTCTGAGGGCAACGGGTATGTGTCTACGTGTGTGTGTGTGTGCTATGCTGCAGGTATGCTGAATTTACTGCTGGTACAGTTTATCGCTGGGATTTTATATGGTTTAATACCATTACTAATTTTATGTATGTATTTGCAGGAGTCTGCCATTGCTGTTTTGCCTAGGGTTAATTTTATGTATTTGTTTTTGCTTGCCTCTGTACGCAGGTTATAGCTGTTGTATGTACTTTGCTTTCTTTGTTGTTTTTCTGTGACATTGAGATGCTGGATTGGGCAATGTTTGATGGCTTGTCGCTCATCTTATCCTAGCTGCTTTTCCTACTAAGCTCTGCTTTGGGGTACTGGCCGGTATACTAGCTTAAACTTAAAGTAGCTTATTGACCTTGTTCTTCTTTCTATTAACAGAAGCCAGTGAACGTGGTTCCAGCGTATTGGGGTGTTGGGTGCTTCCTTTTTCCCTTCACAATATTTGCGGTGGACTAAGTGTAAGGCTAATGAGCACCTTCACCTTATTTTTATTGCGGTTTGCTGTGCAGCCTACGCCTTATGGTGTGTGTGTGTTTTTGATTCCCGTAGATATAGGAGCACTCGGAGTGGTTGCCGTGTGGATCTCTCTCTCTCTCTCTTCTTCCCCCAGTATGCCAGGTAACTACGCTCATTGATCCCAATATTAACCTGCCTATTGCTGCTGTTTTTAGTGCCGCCAGTACCCTCGGCTTGCTATTTTACGGCCTTTATCCCTATTCGTGGCTTGTGCGTGTTTTTATCATTCTCTGCTTGTCGTAATAAAATACATTTACATTTTTTATATCCAAGGGATTGTTGCTTCCGATTTTTATAGCCATTGCTTAATATAAATAAATATTGCCCAGTCAACTGGAACACCCGTCTCTGTCTTGTCTATACAATTGAACCAAGTGTGGGGGAAACTTCAATACGGTGTGAAATTGTTAAGTCTTAAGGTGTAAGGCCTTAGGTGGCGTTGTCTGGTATTTGACCATTCCTTAATGTAACCTAGGGTTACATACGCTACATACCTTTTTAGTAACAAAAGGCACTCACACACTCACGAGAGGAGGGAAGGAAAAAGGACGCCCGGCATCCGCCAGCATTACCACCGACGAATGATCACAGCGGCGCACACACAGGAAGAGGGACCACGGAGCAGCACACAATCGCCCTACAACACAACACTATGCCTTGAGCATAATTATCAAAACAAGACAAGCAGCGAGGTGAAGCAGCGTGTGGCCATACCTGTCGGGCACACAACCTCCGACCCGGAAGTGACGCAGGTGACAATGGAAGCGTAAAGGAAGAACCGGTGGGCGGACTACCGCTTTTGTACCAGCGCACCACGATGCGTAGCGGAACTGAGGAACGGAAACCATAGTAACCAATGTAAACAGAACGAGAGGGAAAACAAGACAAAATGCTCATCCTGCTACAATCTACCCCCCTTTTCTTGTATCGTCACCCCGACGATGAACTAAAACCCTAACTAGCTCCAGGGCCTAAAGAGAGCAGTGACAGCCTGTGATACAGAACCCTAAGAGTTTGCAGCCCCCAATGCCAAATCCCTCACTGGCCTTGGGATACGGTGGACATTGGGATGCTGACCAGCAGTTGATCGCGCTGATCTCCGTGGGGCCATGGTGCTGATGTCCGAGGAGCTCGTGGAAGGAGTAACCATAGATGCGGATCGCTGAGCGGGGCCTATGACAAAAGGCCTGGAAGGACCTGGCTCAGTGGGGACCAGGTCAGCTGAATGGGGTGGCACCCGAGGGGTGGTTTCAGTCTCTGCTACGGCTCTGGTAGCTGGCAAGGTGGAAACAGAAACAGTCTCGGGGACCAGAAACAACAGGTCATCATCACAGGACAACTCATCATCAGAGACTGACTTATGCAGGAGAGGTGGATTACTGGCAGCAGCACAACCAGGGGACTCTGGTCCAATCACAGCCTTTAACAGGGTACGGTGAACGTGCTTGACTTTGGACTGATCATCCTTTGGGGCGATGGAATACACAGCTCCCCCTTCCTTAGGTGCTTTGGTGACCCGGTACACTATGGGGCCCAATAGGTCTTGCAACTTGTGCCGGCCTCTAGCACTGAAGTCACGCAGCAAGACCAACTGACCTTCCCTCAGGGGTTCACCTTGAAGGCGTTGATCATGAGCTTTCTTTCTGCGCGCTGCAGCAGTCTTCAAACGTTCCTGTGCACCATCGAAAGCCACCTGCAATCGAGCCTGATGCTCCTGAATCCATTCATGAACATCTCCACTCACAGGGTCCGGAACTCTACCCAGAGTCTGGGCTCCTGCCCAAACATTAAGAAAAAGGGGGGCTCCCCAGTTGCCTGATGGGGGGTAGTATTGTAACAGTAAAGGACTTGAGGGAGGCAGGAGGTCCAGTCTCTTTTTCGGGATGGAGGCAGTGTGCGCAGCAGGTTGTGGAGGGTTTGGTTGAATCGCTCACACTGGCCATTGCCGGCTGGGTGGTATGGGGTTGTACGAGACTTCTGGATGCCATAGAGACGGCAAAGCAGCTGGATGAGGGCACTCTCGAAGTTACGTCCCTGATCAGAGTGTATCCTGGCTGGGACCCCAAACTTTGAGAACCACTCTACCACCAAAACCTGGGACACGGTAGTGGCGTGTTGATCACGGGTGGGAACGGCGAGCGTGTACTTACTAAAAACGTCCGTCATCACCAGGACATTTTCTGTACCATTTCTAGCAGGATCCAACAGGGTGTAGTAGATGGCCAGAATCTCATTTGGCCTGGATGCCAAAAGATGTCCCATGGGGTTCCGTGCGGTGGGTTGGTTGCCCTTGGCAAACTCACACCGCTCACACGCCTGGCACCACTGCTCAACCTCTGTGGACATACCTGGCCAATAGCACCTGGATCGTAAAAGGGCTAGGGTCCGTTCCACAACTTGATGGCCGTGCTCTTGGTGGACCTGGGTTAAGACCTCCTTGATTAAAGCAGCAGGCAGGAGTAGCTGGAACATCAGCTCAGCACCATCAGGGCGGAAGATCTGCCGATACAGGATACCATTCCTCTCCACGAACCGGCTCCATTGACGCAGTAAGATGAGCCCAGGTGAGGAAAGTTGCTGCCGCTCTTCATAGCTGGGACGCCGCCCTTGGTCCCAGTAACTCCGGACTTCCTGGATGACTGGGTCAGCCTGTTGAAGGGCATGGATGTCTGAAGGCGTTTTGTGAGGCAAAACAGTCATAGTTGCTTGGGTCACCACAGTCTTTTCCATGTTCAGAGCCTGCTGGAGGGGTTTGGGAAGCGAGGTGCCAGGGAGCATGGCTTTGAAGTCTGATGGGCCAGGTGAGTGCTGACAGGACAAAGCATCTGCATTTCTGTTGCTTCTGCCAGATCGATACTTCAGCTCGAAGTCAAACAAGGCCCGTTGGGCTGCCCAGCGCTGTTCTACAGCACCAAGCTTTGCGGAGGACAGGTGACTGAGTGGATTATTGTCCATGTAAACAATGCAGCGGTGGCCCAACAGATACTCTCTGAATTTCTCGCTCATTGCCCACTTAAGAGCCAGGAACTCCAACTTCATAGAGCTATAGTTAGACATATTAGGCTCTGTGGGCCTCAGTCCTCGACTCGCATAAGCTATGGGTCTCACCTTACCTCCGTGCTCCTGTGAGAGCACTGCTCCCAACCCACCATGGCTGGCATCGACCTCAAGGATGAAGGGCAAAGAAAAGTCTGCATAGGCAAGCACTGGGGTAGTAGTGAGCTTGACCTTCAGCGCGTCAAAACTTTCTCGGCACTCCTCTGTCCAGTCCTCAATGTACTGTCGGGACCTCTGCTTGGGCCTCGTGCTTCCCAGCTTAGCTACCAGTCGGTGAAGGGGAGCTACCAACTTTGCGAAGCCCTCCACAAAGCGGCGGTAATAGCTTGCAAAACCCAGAAAGGACCGGACCTCAGAGAGGCGTCTTGGGAGGCGGCCATTTTGCCACCGCCTCTATCTTGGATGGATCTGTGGCGACACCATTAGCAGAGATTACATGGCCCAGATACCGCACCTCTGGCTGGAAAAAGGCGCATTTGGAGAGCTTTGCCTTTAGTCTCTCCTGCTGAAGCCGACCCAGTACCACATCAAGCCGCTGAAGATGCTGCTGTACAGTGGAAGAGAACACGACAATGTCATCAATGTAAAGGAGCAATGACTGACCCTGTTGATCACCAAAGATTCTCTGCATTAGTCTTTGAAAGGTACTGGGGGCGTTACAGAGTCCGAATGGCATACGGTTCCATTCGAACAGACCAAATGGAGTGCAGAATGCAGTCTTGGGCTGATCCTTCTCAGTGACTGGGACCTGGTTATACCCACTGGCCAGGTCCAGGGTGGAGAACCAGCGTGCACCTGTCAAAGCATCCAGTGACTCCTTGATGCGTGGCAGCGGAAACGCATCCTTCCTGGTCTTGTTATTGAGCTGCCGGTAATCAACACACATATGCAGACTCCCATCCTTCTTCTTAACTAGCACAATGGGGGAGGCGTAGGGGCTGCTACTCTCTCTGATCATCTGTGCGGCAAGAAGCTGGTTAATGTGCTCTTTGACAGCCTCATAATCAGAAGGAGGGACACGCCTATAGCGTTGTTTGACAGGGGTCTCATCTACAAGAGGGATGTCATGAGAAATTAGATTGGTGCAACCTAAATCGCTGTCATGAGCAGAGAACACCGGTGTATATTTCCTAAGGAGAGCCCTCACTTGACCCTGCTCTTCTGAAGACAACGAAGACAGATCTAAACCCTGGTCCTGCACTGTAGGAAGGACTGTATGAGATGCTACAGTGGCTACGGTGGGTGGAACCTCTGTGACTCCTGTAGGTAGACTCACGACATTCACCTGTTTCAGAGTGCCAACAACAGTGCGTGAATATAACAGTACCTCGATGGTACCAACATTGACAATAGGTATGTATGCTGTACCCCTAACCACCCTAACCAAAGATGGAGAAGCCAGCAAGCCAGCAGGTAAACCAGAGTCCAGGGGTTCGAACAACACTGTAGTATCAGAACACCGCTCTGAGCATGTGACTGCTACTATTTTCATCACACCACCTGGAATGCGGTGTGCACGCTTACCTCTGACCTTTACCTTTCCCATCAGCTCTGGAGGGATCTGCGTGGTCG
This sequence comes from Eutrigla gurnardus, assembly GCF_963514095.1. Classification (NCBI taxonomy): domain Eukaryota; kingdom Metazoa; phylum Chordata; class Actinopteri; order Perciformes; family Triglidae; genus Eutrigla; species Eutrigla gurnardus. Next base: position 4,874,463 of record NC_139930.1, on the reverse strand, counting down.
CTTGGTGACACTTCTGTAACGCCTGTGTGACGGGTTGTGGGGCTTGAGCGACAAAAGACAGTTCAAACAATGCTAAACCATGCTGCACAAAAAGCTCTTGGTAGCATTTCCGGATCACGTTCATTCCAATCACACCAGGGACCTGAAGGGAAGTATCACCAGGAGGATCCCTCACTACCAAGACACCGCACTGTGAAATCAACTTGCCACACAACTCAACATTTAGCTCCAGGTAACCAATGAAAGGAATATCCAACCCATTAGCTGCCCTAAGCTGCAACCAGTTACATGATTTAAGGCGCTGTGGAAGAAACTCTTCAGGTCCAATTCTGTGGCTGGTTCAAATGAGGTTTAATCACTGACAGTGGAGAAAAGAAATTCACAGTGTGTCTATGAAGATCCAGTCTCTCGAATGGCCTGGCCGAGTTGGATTTATACAGAACAGTCGAGAGAGCAAAAGGGAAGGTGTCATGAGTGGATTTGCATTGAATCAACACATGTCTCTCTGCAGAGGAAGAGACATCTGTTGATATCTACAAGGTGTGACCGTTATCGGGAGAGCTAGACGATGTCACTACAGGGGTCACTCATCGGGCCTTGATCAATGTATTTGAGACAGAGACCATTCAGGAAGAGGGAATGATCAAAGAGTCTTTTCATCAAGACGGCAAGGGTTAACCCAATGGAAAAACAGCTCAGCAGGACATTTGATGTTTAGAGAGAAAGGAACATTATACCAAAACCAAATAAGAAATCTAAGGTAACACAATTTCTTCTACAGCGCTCTTGACCCCATGGTTCAAAATGCTGGCGGAAAAAGCTCTCTGTGACAGTAGAAACCATAGAACCCGTATCAACTAGACATGGCACCTTGACTCCACCCATGTTAACCTCCAAATGGGGACAAGACAAAACCAGTTTTGACACATCAGTCAATGCACCCTGCGCCGCATTTGAGCCAGTAGAGGCCCCACCCGAACTGTGGCTCCGCAGTTCGGTGGGTGCTAGTTTTCCGGAGCTGAAGCGGCCTGGCTGAGGGCCGGGAAGCTTGTGAGGAGAACTGAGGGCGAGGGTGAACATGCACACCATCACAGCAAATGACCAGGTCGCTGGCAGCGCCTACATATTACAGGCCCACGCTACCTTAAATGACTCTGTGGAAGAGGATGCTGCATTAGAGCAATGATTTGAGTTAGCTGATTCAACTGCTCTTGCTGCTGCCTCAACATTTCCTTCATCTCACTCATTTCAGGGGACGGAGGAACACAAGCAACTGGAGGAGCACCCCAAACTCCATATTGAATGCCACTGATGGAAGGGACAGAGTTGCTGCGGCCTCTAACGGCACTTGATAGACCTTCGCGTTCCCACCTAATGGCCTCCCCCCTGGCGTCAAGCAATGCAGCTGTGGGCTGTCTACGCACAAACTGTTTAAGCTCTCGTCATAAGGTGTTATCTCTAACCTGCTCAACAAACTGATCCCTTAACAGAACCTCAGAATTAGGCATTCCGGTCGGTGCACGGTGCCTTACCCTTCCCATGAGACTCATCAAGGCGAGGGAGAATTCCAGTAACGTTTCTCCTTCATGTTGCTTTCGGGAGAAGAAAGCCTCTTGTAAGGCTACATACGACTCAGAGCAGCCATAGAGTTCCTGAAGTATAGCAATTATCCGAGCTGGATCCCTACGCTCTACACTAGAGCGGTATTTGATCTCCTCACGTGCTTCCCCCTCTAAATGATCACAGAGGAAGAAAGCCTGATCAGCTAAGGATAAATGACGAGCCCTCATACATGCCTGCACTTCCTCAATCCATTCACCCAGTGCAATCCCTGATCTTCCCCTGAACATGGGACACTTCCTGTCACGAGGCACAAACACCAACCTGTCTGCTGCAGGGACACTGGCAGTAGGCACCGCGGATGAGGTTGAAGGTATGGCACTAGGGGCGGGTTCAACAGGGGCCTGCTCTTGACGTAGCCTCTCATTGTCAGCTTTCAACTGTGCAACCAGATCTCTCAGCTCTAGCAATTCTTCCTCCATGAGTGCAGATTTTAATAAAGGGCCGCTGCTGCTTTGTATCAATGCCAAAAGGAAAGAAAAATAAACAATGAAACACATGTCTCTGCCTTGCTTCTATAGTAGCATCCTGTCAACAACGCCAAGTTTGTGGCAAGGAGGAGGTGAAAAGGGTATGTAACTAATTTTCTAAAAAGCTCGACAACGCCACCCTGGGAATTTCACCCAACATGAGGGGGAGCAATCCCCGGTATATAAAACGTGATCATGCCCGGTCCGTGGCGTGCGGCCGAACAATCGTCCTGTAGGCTACGATAGGACGTGGCGGCGAGACCTCTGACGGCCGCAGGACAACGCCGTAGCGGCACGCAGCAGCAGCAGCAGATACGGACAGTAATACCAAAGCAGCAGCAGCCCAATGAGGTGGTTATAATAACACCTAATTGGAGGAAACACCGTTAGCATTGGCTAAGTATGTAAAAGATTGATGAGGTTACATGTTAAAATATACGCTACATACCTTTTTAGTAAAAAAAGGCACTCACACACTCACGAGAGTAGGGAAGGAAAAAGGACGCCTGGCATCCGCCAGCATTACCACCGACGAATGATCACAGCGGCGCACGCACACAGGAAGAGGGAGCACGGAGCAGCACACAATCGCCCTACAACACAACACTATGCCTTGAGCATAATTATCAAAACAAGACAAGCAGCGAGGTGAAGCAGCGTGTGGCCATACCTGTCGGGCACACAACCTCCGACTCGGAAGTGACGCAGGTGACAATGGAAGCGCAAAGGAAGAACCGGTGGGCGGACTACCGCTTTTGTACCGGCGCACCCCGATGCGTAGCGGAACTGAGGAACGGAAACCATAGTAACCAATTAAACAAAAAGAACGAGAGGTAAAACAAGACAAAATGCTCATCCTGCTACATTAAGTACATACAGAGTCTTTAAATCTGTCAGGTGGACGGAGACTCTGCCACTGGAAGTCACCCGAGCCTGATCATGTCCCCCAGGCTCCGCTGGAACAGTCTCTCTGACAGGTGAATCTGGATGTGAGCACAGGGGTGATGATGGTTGTTCACTCGCCTGCATGCTCTCTGTTTCGTCTGGCTGTTGAACTGGGTGGAAGGTTGGGCGCAGGTGGCGCCTGTTCCTCCGCAGTGTTCCACGGTCCGTCTGGATCAGGTAGGACCTTGGTGTTGTGTGTGGTTGTTTGACTGTCCCTGTTGTCTCCCATTTTGACTCTCCATCGAGTTTAACCACTACTCTCTCCCCTTTTCTGAGAGGTGGGAGTGCTCTGACACCGTGGCGCCTGTTGTAAGTGCGTCTGTAGTTCTCCTTCGCCTTGGCGTCAGCTTTACGCACCTTTGTGAAGTCAGGCCACTTTGGGGTGAGGACTTTGTCAACTGTGGGCACAGTTGTCTTAATCTGACGGCCCAACATGAGCTGTGCAGGGCTGGCACCCGTGGCTTGTAGCGGTGTGGCTCTATAGCTCATAAGAGCCAGGAACAGGTCGGCCTGTTGAAGAATCTTTTTCGCCGTCTGAACTGCCCTCTCAGCTTCACCGTTGGACTGAGGGTAGTAAGGGCTGTAGGTGATGTGTTTCAAATCATATGTAACAGAAAAGCTTTGAAACTCCTTACTAGAAAACTGTCGTCCGTTGTCTGTGTGTAGCTCATCTGGACACCCCCACCTGGCGAAGATGTTCTTCAGTTGCGCACAGGTGGTCCTACTGGTCATGTTGGGTAAGTGTGCTATTTCCAAATAGCGAGAGAAATAGTAAACGACAATCAGGTAGTTTCTCTTTTCATACTCACAGATGTCGGCTCCGACCTTCTGCCATGGTCTTTGAGGTAGCTGTGTTGTCATCAGAGGCTCCTTCCTCTGCGTCGGTCTGATTTGCATGCATTCAGGGCACTTTGTCACCAGTTCTTGGATCTCCTTCTCTAGTCCGAGCCACCACACACTCATTCGTGCCCTCTCACGACACTTAGTGATGCCCTGGTGCCCATCATGCAAACGGTGGAGTATGTCACCTCTCATACTGTGTGGGATAACATTTCGATCTCCATACAACAGACGTCCCTTTGAGGTTGACAGGCTGTTACCCCATTGGTGGTATGCTTTGGCCTGTACTGGGACGCTGCTCACATGCTTTGGCCACCCATGTGTCACCAGTTTACTCACCACCTGCAGGTCATGGTCAGTGCTCGTCTCTTGCTTGATCCGCTCCAGCTTGGAGGGCGACACTGGCCATGCTGCGTGAGCTGCATCCTCGAACAGTGAAACATCACAGGTCAGTTCTGATATTTCACTCTGTATTACGGATAGTGGCTGTCGGGACAGTGTGTCAGCTACTGTCAGTGTTTTCCCCGGCACGTACTCTGCAGTGGGGTTGTACCTTATCAGACGCATGAGCAGGCGTTGGCACCTCAGGGGAACCATGTCAAGGTCTTTGTTGTTGATAAGTGGGGCTAGTGGTTTGTGGTCTGTGTGCACTGTGAAGCTGTCTAATCCGTACAGGTAAGTGGAGAATCTCTCACAGGCCCAAACGACCGCCAAACACTCCTTCTCTATCTGCGCGTAGCGCCGTTCTGCATCGGTCAATGTTCTGGAGCAAAAAGCTACTGGTTTCAGTCCCTCGACATGGCGCTGTAGCAGCACGCCACCCAGCCCGAAGCTACTTGCATCTGCGCTCACTATTGTGGGTTTGTTTACATCATAGAATGCAAGTGTGGGTGCTGTAGAGATGAGGTGTTTCACCTGGTTGAAAGCGTCTACTTGTGCTGCGTCCCAGGTCCATACCGCATCAATTTTCAGCAGGTCGTTGAGGGGTTTTATCACTTCTGACAGGTTGGGCAGGTATCTACCCAAATAGTGAACCATACCCAGGAACCTCCGGAGACCTTGCATGTCATCTGGTGGCTGTAGCTCTGTGATGGCACTTACTTTTGAGGGGTCGGGGCGGATGCCCTCTTCATCGATGAGGTGCCCCAGGTATTTCAGCTGCTTTTGGCGCAGGTGGCACTTTCTGTCATTGAGCTTCAAGCCTGCACTCGCCAGGATCTGCAGGACATTCTGGAGTCTCTCTTCGTGCTCGTTCTCATCCCTACCGTGGACGAGAATATCATCCATGTACACCTCAACCCCTTCCTGGCCTCTGAACAGCACCGACATCTCCCTCTGAAAAATCTCCGGTGCACTGGAGATCCCAAACGGGAGCTGCTTGAAGAAGTACCTCCCCATGGGAGTGATGAATGTGGTCAGCTTTGCCGTTTCCTTCTCCAGCGGGATTTGCCAGAAGCCACTAGCTGCATCGAGCAGGGAGAACACATGGGACTCTGCCAGCCGTGGCAGTATGTCATCTATAGTAGGTAAGACATATCTCTCCCTTTTAACTGCAATATTCAGTTTCTTTAACCTGATATTATGTCAGCCACCCTCAGGGACCCACATGCGGGCCGTTTTGCAGTAGTTTCGCTTCATTCCGTTTAATCGCATATTATTTTAAATGCGTCTGCTTCATATTACACATCATTTGAAAGCTACGAGTCTCGCGAATCGAACAAAGTAAGCCGTTTTAGGCTCACGGAAAACCCATCAAAAGCAAACACAGCATGTGTGCAAGGAGTGCACAGAAAAATAAAATAAAATAAAACAAGCCAAGCATTCCCTACCTTTCGAGCTGTCTGGAAGTCCAAAAACAACATGTAGCATGCTAATCCTTATATCCAGAGAACGGTAAGAGTCCAACGAACAAAAGTAGCCACTTCGTTTAGTCCCACGAGCACGCTAACTCCGGTAGTCATCCATAACACGCCATGTGTTGACATTGTGAGTTTCTGAACAAAATATTGTTTATAGCTAGTTATCGCTCTTTGATGACGGGCGAACAACAAAGCTTCGATTTCCGTGTACAGCAGCTTCTTGGCGACAAAACAAGCCCCCTTCCACGATTCTGCGATCCGAATTGGCTGAACAATCTGTCCATCAAGAGAGCCAGTGCGTCACTGCCTCTCGGCTGACCAACCACGAGAATCCCCAGGCAGAGAGCCAATAGGCAGAGGAGTACATTTTTGACTGACCGGTCTTATAGCCAATGAGCTTACGATTCCAGCGGGATGTTACATGAGGGGAGGGGGCTTGAGGGTGAGAGCGCAGCAGCTCAGAAAGGTCAGACTGTGACCTGCAGATATGATAGTTATGCAGCGTCTCATTACAGAAGGCTGTTATGTAAAAAAACATTAAAAAAATGTTGGTTTTATTAGTAGTAGTTGTAGAACTGGTGAAATAAACAACAAAAAAAAGTAGAATTATATACCTAAAAATACCCATAATCTCATCTGTTCCATTGTTCCAGATGCAGCTCCGTCTGACATTGCCCTACAACACTGCACTTGCAAAGCTCATTTTTGGGTGTCTTTTTATCTACTTTCTACCAGTTGTTGGTCAGGCTTGTGGCTGTGGCTTCATTCAACTTTTAGGCCTATATATAACAGCCACAGCTAACTTGTCTTATTCAAAAAGAAAAATAATTTAGGCGAGGCAAAAAATTGCAATTTCCACTATGTTTGAGCTGCAGTAACTCAGTGTCAGTAACACTTAGGGCCCTAGTTTCGTGGCGCAGCGCAGGGCGGCGCAGGGTGGCGGAGCCGGCGCAATGCAAGTTTCGACCCGCGCAGCCATGCGCACCGTCAGTTTGGCAGTTTGGTGGATCGCCTGCGCCAAGATGGGTGTGGCGGCGCAGCAGGGGGAGGCGTCACAAATTCAGCTTGGTGTAGCGGAAGTTTCGTGGCAAAAAGACTCGCCGAGACTGCGCTGAAAGCTCGCCAGCTCCAACCTGGTCTACTTTCGGCGCAAGGCGTAAATAAAGTCCATTCATTCAATGCGAATCACAGCTGGCGGAGTGGAAGTTTGGCTGACGGCGCGCAGTGCGCACACGTCACCGAGACCTCACAGGCAGGTTTCCACAGTTCCAGGCACATTTAAATGCAATACATAATCACAACAAACACTATTTAATGCAACTAATTGAATCAACACGTGAATTTATATCTATATAGATTGTCCCGTCACATCTGACGTCAGATCAAAGGCGGATGGCACGCGTAACGGAAACTCAGCCTCTCGGACCAAAACATCTACCTCTCTCTCTCCTGTTTTTTTATAATATCGGCATTCTTATTATTATGATACGCGCGCACAGCGCGTGATGCACGTGGTGAGAGCAGGGCGCTGCTTCTGTCATCGGGTTGTCAAGTGACGGAACTTGCACTGAACCTCCCCTAACGCATTAACGGTGAGGAGAGGAGCTCATTTGATTGGTGAAGATCTGAATCGGCTGTATTAATCCCAGTCCACGCCTCGTCTCCTCCTTGTCTCCCACTCACGCCTTCTTCTCCTCCCTCTTTCCCACTTGCGCCGGTGGGCGAGACGGGAGGTGTGCCTGCGCGAGCCTGCGCGGTGCACGAAACTTGCAAAGTCCAGGCGGACACACCCCGTCGGCGCGGCGCAGGTGCGCTGAAAGCTGACTGCGCCTGGTCTACGAAACTAGGGCCCTTAGAGTAAATCTGACACTTGCAGAAGAAAATTCAAAGGGTTATCTTTCAGGAATGCTCAGCTTTGTGCCTGTAGTCATAGGGGTTCAAAAACAGTAACCATTTTACTTTGGGTATGTCGTTTTCAGCCTTTTCTTCAAAAATAGGACGGCCATTCGTCAACACAGATTCTCACATCAGCTGTTCTTTTGGGGACTGGGACCATCGGGGCACACCACTCCGTTGGTTCTGTTACTTCCTCAATGACGCCGCACTTCACCATTCTCTCCAGTTCAGCTTTAACTTTGGGGAGCATGGGTGCAGATACTCTCCTCGCAGTGTTCACGCTGTACGGTACAGCATCGTCTCGCAGGCATATTTTAACAGGTTTTATCTTCAAGAGGCCCACATCTGTATCAAATGTGCTTTGGACTTCGTCCACTCTTTTCACCAGCCCCATGGCCACTGCGACTGCTCGGCCTAAGAGGTTGCTGCAGCTGTTTGTTTTGACCACATGTATGATGAACTTGTATTGCCGGCCTTTGTACTTAAAGCTGTGAACTGTCCTAGACCATCAAGTTTTCCCCCTGGGCTGTCAAAGTCCATGTCATCGCTTGCTAACTGCGGCAGGTGTTTGAGCTTGTGGTAAGTTTCATCTGATATCACACTGGTATCAGCGCCCGTATCAATCTTGAAGGTCACAGGAGTGTCTCTGATGGCTAGTTTAACAGTCCATGGCGTATTAGTGTCTGCAAAGTAGGTGTACTTTGTTTTGATCTCACCTAGAAAATGTCTGCCACTGTGGTCAGCCTCCTGCCCCACTGTGAATACCTCGTTCACTCTGGCGGAACGACAAACAACAGCGAAGTGTCCAGTCTTATGGCAGTTTCTGCACTGAGCATTTCTGGCTGCACAGGTTGTATGTTTGGGGTGATCCTTGCCGCACCTGAAACACTTGCCCCCGTCGCCGCGGTGTCTTGGGCTGGCGGTGTGGAAACTGCCGTGCTTTTTCCCCCTTACTCTGTGCTGTTGTGTAGGAGCTGCGCGTGCATGTGTTCGCGCCACTTCGCTGAGGTAGCTAGCGGCGGTGGAGCTGGCTCTAACCTGCTGGCTTATTTGCCCTTTTATCTGCTCAGACTGTCTCACAATCTCCACTGCTCTTTCCAGTGTTAGGTTCGCCGTCAGCTGTAGATTTTCCGATAACTCCTTGTCCACAATCCTGATGACCAGCCTATCCCGAATATTCTCTATTTTCGCCTGACCGAACTGGCAGGTCTCAGCTAGCTCGTATAGGGTGCGGATATATTCCTCCGCCGATTCACCGTGCTTCTGCGCTCTGAGATAAAACGAGCCCTTTCGTGGATAACGTTCACTTTAGGTATGAAGTAGGTGTTTAATTTTTCCAACACAGTCTCATAGTCGTCACCATCTTCATCCTCCGCGAACACAAACGTGTTGAACGCTTGCTCAGCCTCTTTGCCAAGCGCATAGAGCAGGTTTAGCTTTGTAGGCATACGGTACCTATAGGAGCCAAATGTGTTTGGTTGTGTTCTGAGGTTTCTGGTGTAATTCACTCATTGTGTGTGTGTGGTCGCTGTGCTGTCAGAAGGGGAGCTCAGGTGTATATAGGTGGCATTGTTCATTGTCTTTGTCAGGTTTTGACCCGGAAGGGCAAACGGTTTTCGACCGCTATGGCGCGGAGACGCTCTTCATGACGCTGTTTTGTTTGTTTGATTGTTTTCTTTGTTTATGGGCAATGCATAGCAATAAACCCACTGTGTCACAACTCAAGGGACAGCGTGGACATTCATTCAATGCGGTATGAGAGCGATATCGGCGAGGCGTGTCAACCAGGTTATTCCGAAGTTAAATACCTCAGTAGCTCAAGTGCAGGCGCTGCTTCTGTCATTGTCAAGTGACGAAACTTGCACTGAACCTCCCCTAACGCATTAAAGGTGAGGAGAGGAGCTCATTTGATTGGTGAAGATCTGAATCGACTGTGTTAATCCCACTCCACGCCTCGTCTCCTCCTCGTCTCCCACTCACGCCTTCTTCTCCTCCCTCTTTCCCACTTGCGCGGGTGGGTGAGACGGGAGGTGTGCCTGCGCGAGCCTGCGCGGTGCACGAAACTTGCAAAGACGAGGCGGACACACCCTGTCGGTGTGGCGCAGGTGCGCTGCGCGCTGACTACGCCTAGTCTACGAAACTAGGGCCCTAAGTGTTGTTTTTCCTTATTACTGTGGGAGACTGTATATTGTATATATATATATATATATATATATATATATATATATATATATATATACAGTAAAGGTCTTAGGCGACTCAAGGGGCGGTAACCCTCAAACAGCGTGGTGGACACCGGTGGTCAGGGAAGCCGACTGAAGAAGGAGTTATTCCGGGATATGTTATCTTGGAAGACTCCGGAGGCGGGTGCAAGGTACCGACAGGCCTTAAGGTCTGTAGCCTCTGCTGTGAGGGAGGCAAAGCAGTGGGTGTGGGAGGAGTTCGGAGTAGCCATTGAGAAGGACTTTCGGTCAGCACCAAGGTGCTTCTGGAAAACTGTCTGGCACCTCATAAGGGGGAAACGGGGAACCATCCAAGCTGTATACAGTAAGGATGGGACACTGTTGACCTCAACTGAGGAGGTAATGGGGCGGTGGAAGGAGCACTTTGAGGAACTCCTGAATCCGACCGACATGCCCTCTACGGTAAAGGCAGAGTTGGAAGCTGATGGAGGATCATCGTCAATTTCCCTGGTGGAAGTCACTGAGGTAGTCAAACAACTCCTCACTGGCAAAGCCCCGGGGATTGATGAGATCTATCCAGAAATGCTGAAGGCTTTGGTGGTGGAGGGGCTGTCTTGGATGACACGTCTCTTCAACATTGCGTGGAAGTCAGGGACAGAGCCTCAGGAGTGGCAGACCGGCGTGGTGGTCCCCCTGTTCAAAAAGGGGTACAAAGAGTGTGTACCAATTACAGAGGTATCACACTACTCAGCCTCCCTGGTAAAGTCTACTCCAAGGTGCTGGAAAGGAGGGTTCGGCTGATAGTTGATCCTCTGATTGAAGAGGAACAATGTGGGTTCCATCCTGGCCATGGAACAACGGACCAGCTCTTTATTAATAATAATAATAATAATAATAATAATAATAATAATAATAATAATACATAGGTTTTATATAGCGCTTTTCTAGGTACCCAAAGACGCTTTACTCTCACGAGGATCCTGGAGGGGGCCTGGGAATATGCCCATCCAGTCTACATGTGTTTTGTGGACTTGGAGAAGGCGCATGACTGGGTTCCCTGGATATTTTGTAGGAGGTGCTGCGGGAGTATGGGGTGAGGGGGTCACTTCTTCGGCCCATCCAATCTCTGAACTCCCAAAGCGAGAGCTGTTTTCGGGTACTCGGCAGTAAGTCGAACTTGTTTTCAGTGGGGGTTGGCATCCGCCAGGGCTGCGCTTGACACCAATCCTGTTTGTGATATTCATGGACAGGATATTGAGGCGTGTTTTTATCTCACTCAATCAAGTGTCGAACTATACTTTTTTTTCCCCACGGAGTTGGAACTCAATTTTTCCCATCCAATCAGGAATCGCAATTCCTTAGCCTAACCAATGAACGTTTCAATGCAAGATTGACATTGATTGACACACCACTTTAGCGAATAAGATTAGTGGAAATAAAATAAATAATAAAATAATCTTAAAATAATATATTCTAATGATCCTATCATCAGCGGGGTTACAGGACATTGCATTATTTCATTTTATTTTAACCCTTAATTTGTCACATGTTCATACGGGTTTTGACGTCAAAACACTGGCACTGCGGCGTTATGAATCACAATTATCAATCATCCAGGTAACTTGACACTGACAAATTATCAATGGATTACTGGAAGCCTTTGAGACGGGCCAGTGTGCAAGAAAAAGTCAATGTGCACCAAAGAGTAAAATGTAGAAGTGCCAGTAGCGCACTGATGAATAACCTCCCACTTTGAGCACTGAATATAGTCAGAAAGTGATTTTGGTCCTCTCTGTCCAGCTACTGCACAGATGTCTACAAGGGACGGGGGAGGGATTAGCGTGAGGGACAGCTCCTGGACTTTTTCGTGTTGATTTTCGTGTGATGTTGGTTTCATCTGAACAAGCGCTGAACAATGTGAAACATCCTGCTGAGCAGCTTGTTTATCCCCGTAGGAATAAACATTCAGAAGCCTTCCTCTTCTGAGCAGAGGGAGGAGGTTACATGTAAACTGACAACCAGGTCACAGTTGAAATAAACATCACATTCAACTTCTACCACATGGTAATGCATTACGTATTTCTCAGACATTTTCCAACCATAATGCTGTGGTGGAAAAAGTGTTCAGATCCTTCACTTGAGTAAAATGTGTGAAAATAAGCCTTTGCAAATCATAGACTGTATATAAGAAATGTGAGGTCATCCATTGGTTCCGTTCCGTTTGTTTTAGGCAATTCATAATTCGTCAGTGGTGTGATGGTGGAAAGTGTCTGGTCTGAACCTTTTGAAGGTTCGAGTACGTCATTTTTTCCGTCGCCATCTTGGATTTTGGACGTCACTATTCTGCCATTTTTGCAACTATTGAACAGAAGTGACCATATTTGGACTGCAGAAGAGCGACAGGTGGATCTGATGAACACAAGCAGCATCCGTACTGGATCTGGATCCATCTGGATTCTGGTGTGAAGCTGCTAAAAAAGTTAGCTTCATAATTCAAGATCAACTTTACAGTGTTTAAGTCATCTTAGTAGCTAATTGCATTGCGTGTTAGTGACCTGTCAATCAAACGTTAGCCCCGCCCTAAAGCATCCCCTGCTTTCTGGTCTGTTGGACTCTAAATGGACCATAATTTACTAAATGAACATCACGCTGGATTGAAGAAGACTTGAAACTAGAAATTGAGACCATAAACTCATGTTTACAATGTTTACTGAGATGATAAATCAAGTGAGAAGTAGGCTCATTTTCTCATAGACTTCCATTGAATCGGACATTTTTTCAACTAGAGGAGTCGCCCCCTGATGGCCAGCAGAGAGAATGAAATGTTTAAGGCACTTCAGAATTGGCTTCATTTACCAGAACCACAGGTTCCAAAAAGGAGCTTCTGTTTTTACTTCTACACCTAAAAACAATCACTGTTGTATTTAGTGCAATAGTAAAATAACAATGATTTAAATGGTGCTTGATGAAAATGTTATTAGCAACTTAACTAATATTTAGGAAGTAAATATTTTATTTGCCAGAATGAGTAGCATGCTCTTATGGAGCACGAAGGTGTCACAGATGAGATGTCGGCACAAACTGTACAGTTCTATTTTTACCAGCTCCAGCATGTGCTGCCACTATAACTGTCCATCACACACATGGCTCGCTGTAAACCGGTCAGGGCTGAGAACATCCCGTGTACATATGAGAATATGGGTCATACATTTGTACATACTGTCCAGGCTCTTTTTATGTTTCTGCCCCCCTCATTGAAGCATAAGTTACTCATAAGGGGTTTGCTAAAGAGGCGGCAAAGAGGTGCTGATATTTGTCAAAGCAGGTGTCACAGCTTGTTTGAATACAATTTATAAAAAACGCAAAACGGAAACATTTGTCATATTTGACCTAAATTCATAAAATATACTTTTGCCACGGGCTTAATCAGGTTTTGAATGTAAACGCATACACATGAATATGCTACACTTACAGCAAGTGATGTAGTATAAAAAGTGACTACTTATGGTCTGAGAATCAAACAGGACTTTCACTGTGTTTTTGAGTTATTTCTAAGCTACATAGTGATGTTTTTGACATGTTTTCTTAAATTACATTGTTTACATTTTACTTCGTGCCTTTCCTCAACCCAAGGAAGTGTTTTGTTGCGACTTCATGGTTACAGTGTGTCGTAAAATGACGTGCGAAAGGCCTAACATCCTCATGTGGGTTTTGAATTTAATTTTAATTTATAGTCATCATTTTTTATAGTCAGATCATTTTGACCTGGTAAATCACAATTTTACATGACTTACTATTTGATGGTTTGGATTTCCATGTGTGCTGGAAGAGACAACAAGTCTTCAAACTGTATCACTGAATTCTTACGTGACTAAAGACAAAAGAACAGAAACTATGGTGCATCACACCCATGTTTAATCATGTCCACACTGCTGAACAACATGTGGGACCGGCATCAATAAATTCCCCGTTCTCGTGACAGAGCTGCACAATCCACAATGAGTCACGCCTAACAATCCACAATGAGTCACACCTAAATGCTGACAAACACTCCGAGCAGTAAGGGGTCAGAGGTCACTTCACGCAGTCTGAACATAAAACACAACACCCATGCACATTCACTCTACATTGACAGCAGGATGTTTCAGTGTGTGCCGAGCGTGTCCACCATAAAAACTGAAACCAGATCAAATTCAGGCTTCGCGACCGGCAGCAAACTACAACAGGAAACAAAAGCTTGGAGCAGTGAAGCCTCAGAATAAAGTTGTCAGTTGTCACTGTTTCTGTCAGAGGGAGATACAGGTACAGGTGTTTTCTGCATGTTTTGTTGCCCCCTGGTGGGGGAAAAAAACTTTAATTAATCCACCACCACTTCTCACTTGTCACTGTGGCCGGTTTGCTTGTTGTGGTGTTGATACACTTTTTTGGATTTAAGGGGCAAACAAAGGAGAGATCCCAGAAACTATAATATAATGTTAATAATATAATAGTACAATAATAAATAAGAATACTAAAAACTACACCCGGTGAAGACTAAACTTCCTGGACCAACTGGGAGGAAGCTGACCTTTCTACATCTCCATGTGCTCTCTTGAATCTGATACGTTTCATGTCCTACATGGTCTGATTGCATGGAGGTCTATGAGAAAATGATCCTACTTCTCACTAGATTTATTACCTCACTAAACATTGTAAACATTAAAAATAAAGACGCCAAAATGCCAAACTTGAGGCTTCAGTACCGTAGTCCACAAACCAATGGGTGACATCACGATGACTACATCCACTTCAGTCTATGATCATACCCGCACATGTTTCGCCTGGTTTTGATCTTTGATACTGTCCAGGACTCTCAACAAAGCACTGAAGCCCAGCCCTCTTACTGCTATTTTTGGGTGCCACTGGATGGTGTCACTGGGAGGGACGAGGATATTTCTGCGTTTGCCTCCCTGATTGCCTGCAGAGGGATACTCTTACAGTGGAGGTGTCCAAGCCCACCGTCGGCCTTTTCTCAGCTACATGATTTGTTGCCTTTTCTTAAATTAGAAAATGTGATTTACACTTTAAGAGGCACTTCTCTAACAGATGGAATTCAATGATTACATTTGCTAAAACACTTACATCCCTTCTCAATAAAGCAGTTTGTGATTAAAGATGCATTTGTGTAAAGTATGTATATATATACACACACACACACACACACACACACACACACACACACACACACATATTTATGTGTGAACCTCCATGTGTTGCATTTATTTTACTTAATATTTCTTTATTTTTGCTATAAATAAGGATTATGGATCATTATGTGACGTGAGTGCTGTGTTAATAATAATATTATTATTAATATTAATATTATTATTATTAATAATAATAATAATAATAATAATAATAATAATAATAATAATAATAATACATTTTATTTTTTTAAAGGCACAAAAAATCAAGGTCAAGGACACCATACATGACTTTCATAAAAACAACAGTACATCAAATAGTAAATACATCAAACAGTAACGATAAAGAAATGTGGCTACTAAGTGGAATTGTCGATGCATTGAATAAGAGTCAGTGTGTGACGGAGTATGCCACTTAGAATAAGTGTGTTTTCAGGTGGGATTTAAAGATGGAGACAGAGTGTAAATGTCTGGTGGGAGAGAGTTTCCAATCAAAATAGTATTTCAAAAATAAAAGTATAAACTTCCTGATGACCACCTCATGGTAAATGACAAACCACTGCAAACAACGTTATCCTCATTTGGCTAAAGTGAAGTTTAGAAGAAATCTTTATTTATTGTGAGAGCAATCATGATTCACAAATATATAGTAGATAAAACAAAGGATATCTTCTTTTTCCTTCTTAGTCTGTATTTTGTAATAAATTAAAAATATTTGGAAAAAAAACTATTTGTTATGAGCTATAAGGTCATTTTTACTGATCAAACCTACATCACAGACTGTCATGTTACAGGAATGTGTTTCTAATGAAGGCAGTAGAGCTTTCTCTCTCTCTCTCTCTCTCTCTCTCTCTCTCTCTCTCTCTCTCTCTCTCTCTCTCTCTCTCTCTCCACCACATGTGTGTGTGTTGGAGGGTGTTATATTTTTAGTTAGGACAGCCCCTCAAACATCCAACACCAGATGAATGACTCTTGGAGTGACAGTATAAAGGAGTAGAGCTGCCTGCAGACGAGCACACAGATCATACAGAGCATCATCATTATAAGGTACTAACCCTCCGCCTCTGCAGGGTCCAGGATATGACCAATATTACCGGCATCCGAACAAGGTGGACAAAATACTAATTCTTGAGAGGTTTCACCGTATTTCTCTCTCTCTCTCTCTCTCTGTGTGTGTGTGTGTGTGTGCAAGGAGTCCGAAGAAAGTTTGAAGATGTCTGAGAACCCAGAGGTGGTCGGCTGCAACGCCTCCATCATGAAGAACGTCTGGCAGATCAGAGAGAGAGACCATGGCCAGAAGCTGCAGTTGGAGCAGCAACGAGTAGAGAACAGCGCGCTGCAATCGTAAGGACCGAATTAATGTCTGCACGTCCTCAACATCAATTCATTATGAAATTCTCAAAGATTGTTTTGCCAGAGAGTTAGTGGTAGGTAGTCGAGCAAGAAATCCATGTTACGTCGTTTGTGACTCAAGTTTGATTTATTTCAATATTTATCTCAATTTTAAAAAAAATATATGTATTCATAGTTATATTGTGCTTCAGAATTAATTCTCACCAGCTGAACATGATTCTGATCATTATATGGATGGAGCCTGGTCTCTTTTTACTGGCCTGTGATGCTGTCACTACAGAGATGAATACAAACCAGTCAAGTTCTAGTCTAGAAAAAAAAAAGATGTTAAAAACAGAATCACTTCTACTTCATCCACCTGTCACATTTTTTGGCATCTAATTCTTCCACATTTTTTATTGTAGGAACGTTCTTCAAACATCATTACTTTTCTCATTCATATCTTTAGGCTAATACTTTCATATTTCGTACAATCAGATTGTTATTCAGAGTTAGAGTGGAGGGGACCTTAAATATAAATATCTTCTCGAAGATTATTTAATATAATTTGCTCTTGTACCTACAATTTTCTTCATAAATAATTTCAGGTCAAATGTAGGGACATTTCATACAATGTCACTGTGGAAACTGCGGACTTCCACATTTGGCCATGGGAGTCTCACAGTAAGAGGATCTCCAACCCACTGCCACACAGGCTCTCATGTTAGCTGACACCAAAAAACTGCATTCACACCACCGTTGCTTTTTTAATTTGAACTTTGAAAGGTAAAGAACGTATAAAATGAATCAACTCTCTGATAGACTGTTCTATCTTATTGGATCAGCTCTCTCCTTTAAGCTAAACTGGGGTCTAATAACCACGCCATAAACACTGTTTATTGGGTGTGTCCAGCTCAAACCCAGCAGTAACCTCAGCTGCAGGAAAAGGAAGGCAATGCATGATTGCCAAAAACTGTAATTCCGCAGTTGGACACTTGAGGCTGGCTCCACAGCCTGGTCTCTGAAATGTGACAAATTCAAATTCATTTAGCGTGCGGTAAGAATGTTACATCACATATACTGTACTGACTGCAATGTAAACCCATGTTATAGTGCTCAAGATTACTCAAGACCACAACTGCGGGGATATCACTAAATTGCCCATGCCTTGTCTGATTTATTAATTTACACATTTACAAAGGGAAATTCTCACACATACAAGTCACCTCTGCTATGCCTTTTGGTGGGGTGGGAGGGGAACGTGGATCGGTCAAGCAATCACAAGACAGGAGACCATTGTTCGAGATCTGTGTTTATGTCCCAAAGTCTTGTTGAGTTATTAGTTATATTACATTAGTGATTTGGATGCAACATCCATATAATTGGCTCTGTGGCTGAGTAGAGTGAATGAGTGAGTGAGTGAGTGAGTGAGTGATTAAGTAAGTAAGTAAGTAAGTAAGTAAGTAAGAAAGTAAGTAGAAGAAGTAAATATCACAGTATGAGGTACAGCGGTTCTAACAGCTGCTAATGCCACAATAACAAAACAGGAAGGAAATCATATGCTTCATCTGCATCATGAACAACAGTGTTGCCCTGGTGACTGACTGACAGGCTGCAGGTTGTAGAGACGGTTTGAGTCGAGAGAGATGGCTTTTATTTTGTGTGGTTTCAATAAGATTGAGAAGTTTTGCTTACCTTTAATTAAGCACATTGACCAACACGGTTAAGCCATCTACTAGGTTACCATCTTATTACTTAGTTAACATACTTATTGTAAGGCCAAACATGATGTTATTCCTAAACCTAAGTTGTTTTGTGGCCTCAACCTACCTATTACATGGTAACAATGTGGCATAAAATGATAGGTGAAAAGCCTAAAAAAAAGAAAAATCATGTTTACAGTCTTTATTTTTGTCTCTATATCAAATATAACCATTTTTTAAGTACGAGGGGTGCATTTTGTGAAACGTTTCACTGTCATTTTTAACTAAACCCATGAGATATCTTATCACAGACAACAGTTTTTTGAGAAGGAAGGCCATTTATTGACAACATTTTGAAATGTTAATGATAATAAATACAATATTACTGGTAGCATTCAAACTATGACTCTTCTGGTACTCCTCCAGTGTCAGTTTTGGACTCAAGGACATCATGTCAGGTTTCCAGTTGTTACACGCACCGTGCTTTTTCAAAATAAACTTCCAACATAGGTTTACTTACTTTACTAAGCTACTTGATTATATGCATACAACAGAACTAATTGGTTAAGTTTAGGAAAATATCATTATTTGGTTAGAATAAGTATGTTTCTTATATAAAATAACAATGGAGTTTTGGGTTAGAAGGCTGCATTTTTGATGTTACGAGGACAGAAGTTACATAACAGGAGTGCGGTAAAATAAGTGTCAGTGTTGACTTCATACAGGACACAAACACTGTTCTCTGGGGTGAAAGGTGTTAGTTTTACCCATCCAACCTCCACTCGCCCTTCCCAGACATTTCTCACTCATTAATCGTCATCTTATAATAATGCGGATAGGTTTACATTGGAGTTAGTTGAAAGCCTGGTGCGTCTCATACAGATGCTCCAGGGGGTCTAGATGTGTCTGTATCAGATGCTATGGGGCACTGACCAAGCGAGTTGTAAGTAAGAATGGGTTTAATAAACTGGCAACCTAGTGTGGGTAAGTAGCAATTCAATTTAGCAAGGCAGGTGGGACAGGTAGGGTAGAAGTTTACTCATTAAAAAAGCAAAGAAGTTGGCAACAGGTGGCAAATGTCTGGAAAATGTGATCCAAAATAGTATTAGTAAGAGTAAAAGTTTTTTTCATGTTTTACCCTTGTTTTTTTTTTATATTAACTGCTATCAAACATTTAACCTACCTGCATATCTTTGTATTTGTCTTTGTTGTGAAAAAAAAACCCATGCTGACATTTAAACTCAAACATACAAACTCCACAAAGAACTAACATGAAGTATTTTTATGTGCATTAAAAGAAATATTGTCATTGTATGTTCTTAAATTTTCTGCAGGCGTTATTATAATGTTTCTAATATGTTTTTCCCACAGTATTAACGCAGACTGGGCAAATCGTTTGGCTGCCAGACAGGGAGGCTACAAAAGGGTAGAGAGAAAAATTAATCCTCCTGAGAATCTGACAGACAACAACGATATCTGGAAGAGCAAGCTGCCTCAGGTTCCTCCTACTCTTCGTTGCGGTGCAGGTTTAGGTCCACTCGGACAGACCAGCAGACCAGCAAGATCAATCAGTGGCATCTCTACTCCAGCCAACAAGTACAAGGACAAAAAGGGTCAGGACAAGAATTTTAAAAAGCTACAATTACTCATGTTAATCACCCAAACTCAGCCTTGTCCTATGGTGTGGGGGAAGTCGTACCGGTACAACAAATCATTGCCATTACCAGTAGAAGGTGCTGACGCTTCATCAAACTGGGGCCAGTGCTGGAAGTTTGCTACCCAGCAGCCTTACTCGGAACCAGGCATGCCTTGGCTGAATGGACCCAACTTAATGGATCCTAACAACCTTCACCTCTGGAAGAAACCTGAATACGAGCTGGTCGGATCAAAAGAGCTAAACTTGAGTCTTCCAAATGAGGAGTGGCAGATGTCCTGGAGAACATCAGACAAAATCAATGAAAAGGAAGTTGCATCTTCTGTTAATGGTGAAAATGGAGCCAAATATGGTTTCTTCACCTTCCTGGTTGAGACTCAGCACCACAATGAAGCCTTGTGCTCATCAGAGTGGAGCGAATCGTGGAGATCCACCAAGCCAGAAAGTCAACAGGAACATTTAACTGTTCCAAATGATTGTCTAATGGATGAGTCTATTGCTGAAACACAGGATAAGGTGAGAGAGAACAGCTCCAAGTGGGAAGAATGTTGGAAGCTTTTCAACCACCATGGCGGCAACCAATCCAAGTTGCCTCAATTAAAAAAATCTCCTAATCCAGAGTGGGCCAATTCATGGAGAGCAGCCATGGTGGTCTTCAACAACCACAAGAATTCTGATCCCTCCCTGAGGCAAGATCACAGTGATACCTATGATGATTGCAGTCAGCAGAAGGAGTCACTCCTTCACAAAGTCATTCTTGTGTCTCGTGAGCAGACGCACAGAGATCTGTACTTGCAGATATGCAATGAATTTAAGGCTCTATCTGAGTGGAGCAAGTCTTGGCAGGTGACCAAAAACAACTCAAAACCATGTGAAGAAATAGAGAAAGTACTAAAGTCCTCGTCACCAAGGATGGAGACTGCTTTAGAGGCTCAGAAGGTGGATAGCAATCCAAAGGGGCATCATTTAACATCAGAGAAAGCAGACACATGCTATGAGCAGCTGAAACATAGTGTGATCTATCACCCAAAGAGAGAATTATACCAATCTCAGTTGCATCACCTGAGACATCTGGAAAATGTCTCGTCTGTCTCGGAATGGATGGACTCCTGGAAGATGCTGAAACACAGAATGAGAACGGAGAGAAGAACGAGGTCTGACCCGTTAAGGTCTTTCAGGGCATCTGGGAATGGTGGAGAAATTAATCCCCCTGTCTCACAATGGCAAGACTCATGGAAATTCACTTGTCTTCCCCTGCGTCAGGAGCCTGAATCTTGGCAGCACGGTTGGTCCACAATGCCACAAATCCGGGTAGATCGTGCAAGGGACCAGAACCACTTTGCACCTGTGGAACTCCCTAAGAATGGGCCAACCGCAGAGCGCAGTTGGGAAGAATCATGGAGGTTCTCGAGGAACCAGGGCGAATCAGAATCTGGGCAGGGTAGGGCAAGCCAAGTAAGGTCAAGTGTGGCTTCCCACCATCCTTGCAATTCAAGGTCGACTTCTGATTGGCAGGCAGCCTGGATGGTCTCAGAAACTCCGTTCCACCATGATAGGCCCTCCTTAACCCAGTGGAGGGAAGCCTGGAGGTGGTCTGTCTTCCACACAGCACACTGGGCTGAGCAACAGCCTAGAGACAACGATATGGAAAACGATATGGATGCACTAATGGAGATCCAATCCCAGAGAGAGAAGAGAGCCAACACTAAATTTGGTCAGACTTTTGATGACCAGATTTTCAGGGAAAGATATCCTGAGAAACAGTGGAATGCTTCATGGAGAGCTGGGTCCCTTCTGAACCATCAATCAAGTAATGTTAGTTTTTCAGAGATTCCTGGGAAAAACATAAGCAACACCTCTCAGAAGCAACACACCACTGAAAATGGGCATGGCTCGAAGTGGGGAAGTTCATTCAGGCTGGCCAACCCCATGCCCCACATGGAGCAACCATGGGTGGAGTCCTCTCCTAACCCATGTCATTATGCAGAAATGTGGTCAAGGGGTAAGAACATTCAAATCAACATCAACACTAACTTTTTCAACAACTCTACGACCCTCAGGATTTGGGGAAACTCCCAACGGTTCCTGCAAGGGGCCAGTGCACAGATCAAAGACAAAACTAAGTCTAAGGAGTCTGTTGACCCTATGGTGATTATAACTAACAATATCAAAACAAGGATGCATTTATACTCTAAAATTGAGAAGGAGAAACAGTCAGAGAAGAACTGGACAGGATGCCACCTGTTGGGTAAAACCCAACCACGTCCCAAGAGAGGCCCTGCATCCGCAAAGAACCCTAAGATGGAGGACAAAACCACAGACAAGTTCTTTGAAGAGTGGGCAGAATCTTGGAGGTTCTCTGTTCAGCCTGGTGGTATGAAAAAGCAGATGCCTATTAAGTCACTCTCGGGTTGGGATCAGTCATGGAAGTTCCTCATTCCACAATACCCACCAATGAACGGCCACAAGGCCAAATAGAAGGCACAGCTCAGTCGACTTTTAGTGCCGTCAAAATTGGCCACATATTAACTATTTTAGTGAATAAAAAAACATTGTGCTTTACCGCCTGCATTGTTTCATTGTGTCTAATTTAGAATTTATTTGTGATTGTTAGGTATCCACAGTTGACAATTATAAGTCAAGATCTGACCCTTTTCAGACATGCAACACTTTAAAAACTGTAGTTATTGTATTTCAAATATGAGCATTTTCAATTGTATATTGCAAATATACTTACTGTAATATCTAGAAATATATTGAAGGTATACCAATATCATACTTTTAAGTAGTTGTCCATAACATATATTAACATATATAAGATATGTTATCAGTAAAAAGATGAAACTTTTTTGTAATTTGTTAAGTGTCCTTGGTATATTTAAAAAAAAAAAATGCTACAAAATAAATATTGAAACAATGCATTGGAAGCATATTTTAAAATTGTATTAATTAATTGCCATAAGCCAGAAGTATTATTGAGCATACTCTTACAAAAGCAGGAATATATTAATAGTATGGTATGCATAGGCACTTTCATGTAGTCATAACAAGCAACTGTTGGTTTCAATACTCAAGCAGATTACTTACACGTCCATTGAACTTATTTATAATATAGTTTACTTAAAGTTGTTCCATTTAGCACATAAATGTACACTAAATGTACTTTATGTACGTATGTATAGGGTTGCTAAATGGTTTTGCCAAACGTCTTATGGCAATAATCAAAATTTTGTCTTGTATGTATCATATTAGAAGAGAATAACCACTGTCTTCAGTTTTTTGTTAACATATTTTTAAAAAACAACTTCTCACATCTTGACTGCTAATGATGATTTTGGATCGTTCAACATCATACAAACATAGGCAGGGTTGGACGTGTTGACTGTTATAATATTGATATAAATAAAAAAGAACAGACTTGTTATCATTAATAATGACTTGTGATGTGATGCATTCTTCCAACAACAGGGAGAACCACAGGGCATTGATTTACCTAATATGATGAGATCTCTCCTTAAAGTCAAATGAGATTCTCAAATGAGAGAAGCTGGTTATACTAATGAAGCCAGAGAGTCAAACCACACTGAGAAAAGCTGCAAAGACAACAAACAACAAACAGCAGATCATTTAAAAATGTACTTTACCTCTGGCTTGATCCGGTACTATAAAACTTGTTTTCCTTCACCTTCAGGGACTCCTGATGTTAACACTCATGGTAAATGGTAGATGGTAAATGGCCTCATTTATATAGCGCTTTTCTCCAAAGCGCTTTACAGTAATGACTGACATTCACCATTCACTCACACATTCACACAGTGACGGCGGAGTCAACCACGCAGGGCGACAGCCAGCTCGTCAGGAGCAATTAGGGTGAGGTGTCTTGCCCAGGGACACCAGGCACTCAGCTAGGAGGAGCCGGGGATTGAACCGGCAATCTTGCGATTGCCAGCCAACCCGCTCTACCTCCTGAGCTAAACCCCCCCACATCATGCACATCTGGAGATGCACATCTGGAGATGCACATCTTTATTAATACCCTTAATAATAATAAAGGGGGAACTAGATGTTTAACCATGTCATGTGCACACAAACAGGCCAAATTACACACTCATTGGACACATTGACATGCAGTTGGGATGCAGAGTGATTTTAGAGTGATGTGGATGCCTATGGTTAGCCGCCTCTACCCTGGTCTCCTAAAAATGAAGTCCCCTCACAACAAAACTCCATTGTGAATTATGTTTCAAGGGAAATGTATTTTGTCAGATTACATCTGCTGTGATTTAACGCAAATGTATTTCAAACAAGTCCATGTAGAGAGGAGGTCGGGGTGATGGATGGGTCAAAGAATACAGGACTTTCACCTAGGAGATTGCTGTTCCCAATGGTTTTGTTTCATTTTTTAGCTGTTTGTCTTTTGTTCTGTTCATTAATGTGTTTCAAACTTTTTCAAACTACAAACTGTTTGGTCTGGACAAAAAATATGTTTCCCTGGCAACGTAATTGAGAGTTTGGTTCAATAGTATGGGAATGTCATTTTGTAGGAGACAGGGTTGCTGCCCTGGAGGTCAACCTCATTGAACTAAATGAATCATGGCGATGGTCACAAAGTTTGGGGCACCATGTCAGGGTGTCCCCTCTCTCCCTCACGAGCAGCTGCAGGCCTCACTTGTATTCAGTCTTGATGATATGAGTGTGAATTCCTCCATGAGTCGCCTTCATCTCTACAAGAATGCTTTAGCCTCGTAACATTGTTGTCAGAAACATCCAGCTGTTGGTCCTACATCTTAACAGAGACCTGATCCATCATTGATCCTGGATCAAGCTGACCTTGACGGGTGGACCGCAGGACAGAGATCAGGACTTGGTGGGCCAAGAGGAGGTGGACTCAGTGTTTACATCAATGATGTTTGGTGCTCCAATGTAGTCAGAGTTGATGTTTCCCTGGTGTTGAATTTTGAATGTTTCGATGTCGGCCATATTTCTGCAGAGGATCAATGACCAGAAGTAGCATTTATGTAAGTAGAAGTGCTTTCAGTGTGTATGTGAGAACATGAATTCAGTTCTGTCTCTCCCTCTTCTCTCCCCTAAAGCCTAAACCAACACATCATGATGTATCACGGTGACACAGAACAAACAGAAACAGGACATTATGATTAGTATTTAATTTAAAAGCAGCTCCTGAATCGACAGCCTGTGGGTGTTGACCTTTAGTTACCTTTGATGCCGCCACACACACAGGCTGAGAGCGTCAGGATATAAAGTGCAGGTGATGAGTGTGTGATCAGGTGATCTGATCAGAAGCTGCTGAAGGTGAGTTCACACTCTGCACATGATGTAGAGAAGTAGCTGGTAGTTTTCAGTAGCAACTCAGATATGTCCGTGTTGCTCAGATTCATAATCCTGTTCACTTGTTATTTCATCACATAGTTCCTGATTTAATGCTATTATAGAAGAACATGTTCACATTTTTTAAACTGATGTAATTATTGTTTTATTATTGGGACTGAACCTCAAATATCATAATGGTAATAGAATTAAAGAACAAATGATACATTTATAGATGTATACTGCTCATTACAGGAAAAAGAAAAGTGCAACATCAAACTATATCATGACATCATATGGATGTTTTTGTGTTTTTTCCAGAATGATGACTGCTGTGATTGTCGTCCTGCTCTTGCTGAGCTCAGCCAGCTTTCCTGTCAATACACAGAGTAAATAACCAAATATGAAATACTCTTTTTAGTGAGGATAATAATGTAATATTCAGCCATCAGTATGAGTTTCCTGTCAACAAAAGATGATTGTCTTTTAAAAGTAAAGTTAGAATATTAATAATACAGCAATTTACCCAGATTTATTTTATTTGGTTATAATTTCATGTCATGGTACCCCTCAGTGTTCACTCTTTTCAACAGGTAGATCTTGTAGCTTAATATAACATGTAGCCAACATATATATTATTTAAGTTTTTCACACAATGTATCAGTGTTATGTATAAGAAGATCACTATTTCTGACTGCTGCAAATGGAAAACATATAACTGCCAGAAAGTGTGTAATGTTACTATGACAACTGGAAAGTGTGAGCTGTCATGTCAGTGATCTGGAATATTTACCAGGGTTTCAGTTTGCTGGTTTCAATGATTATTTCATTATTTCATGCTTCCATCTTGAAGTAAGTTGAGACTTAAATAATATAATGCAGTAGATCTTGTTTTGTTTTTAATGTGACAAAACTTTAAAATTACATTAAAATAAACATAATTAACTCTACAATGGCAATGTCTGACATTCCCTCAGTGTGTATCCTGTCACCTTATGTGGACCTGTGATGAGTGGTGGATTGATGTATGATGGACCTGATCAATGGATATTGTTTGCAGAATATCCTGCTGTAGTTCACACCTTGTGTTTACACACAGACAACACATTCCTTCCATAGAAAATGTCAAATTACAATAATATTTCAAAGTAAAGGTGGACAGCAGAGTGAGAAGCCATTTTTGGTTTGAACATGTATTTGATCATGTTTTTAATAATTGTGTAATATTCTAAATACAAAAAGGGTGCAAGAATGATAATTGATGTGTGACTTACAAGTGTGTGTGTGTGTGTGTGTGTGTGTGTGTGTGTGTGTGTGTGTGTGTAGTTTTAGGTCAAATCTTTTTTTAATGTAATTTCTTGCAAAAAGGGCATTTAAATGCACGTTTACAATAGTAAGAAGGTGGTTATTGAAGTATTTTACCAAGGGAATATATCACAGTGAGTGCACAGACCAGTCACTGGAATGAACAGTCCTACAGCTGCTGTGTCAGCATTTACATTACATGTACTCAGGAAATCAATGGTTGAGTGTGTAACGTCACTAATATGTTGTGTTGTGACATATGTTTTAACAAAAATGGTTCATTTGAACATGCAGGGTTCTACAGTACAGCGTACATACTTTAAGACTACAGTAATCAGTGTATTTCTGCTTTGACTTTTCAGTTTATTACCCAGTTAGGTGGGGGGGGGGGGGCTGTTGGTTGGAACCATGCAGACCGGGCAGTCTTTAGTTGTGTGTTTGCCCAATATATTTTCTGTTACTGGTTTTCTCTTCATAGTTACACGTTGGTTTCAGTTTTACTCATTCATCACAGCCAGTGTTTATAAATATTATTTCTCTGCAAAAATAAAACACAAAACTCACAAGTCATGGCAGACCTCATCTGTTAAGCAAGAACGCCTTGGAAAAGACTCCAAATTCCCTCAAGTGGCAGTTTTGTGGTTTGATTACCTCTACAGTAGTCACATGTCAGAAAAAAAGAGTTTGTGATTCATCTTCAGATGTACTGAAATACAATTGTGTTTTATTCTTGTATATTTTTTATTTTATTCTTGTTCATTTATTTGTATGCATTTATTCTTGTACATTTATTTTTATACATTTATTTTTGTACATTTTATTCTTGTATATTTATTTTTACACATTTACTCTGTGTGCTCCTAAATGGTCAAATAATGGTGACAAATAAAGTTTTTTGAATTGGATTAAACCTCTCCTCAACAAACACAACACCAAATCTTTTTGGCACAGATGATAAGTTCACAATTAGACTAGATCACCATTTCCTCTCACTTGTGTTATTTCAATCACTGGATGTCTTTAGATCAATATATACCAGTAAACGTGGAACGAAAGTGCAGACTTAACATATTGATCGAGATAACATGACAAGATTATCGATTTAAAAGGTCAGTAATCCATCTTTGATAAAACCGCGTACCACCACTACTGTTAATGCTACTACTACTATATGCTACTACCAACACCAAATGCAGTTGGAACCCAAGGGCCTGGGCTGCACCAGATTTCTGCCTAAAAGCCTATTAAGGGAGTTTTTTCTCGCCACTGTCGCTGTAACGCTTGCCCCTGGGTGTTGTTGGGACTTTGAAATTGTGTTGACTCTTGAAATTTTGAGCGTATTCTAGTCCTGCTCAATGTGTTAAGTGTCCTGAGATGACTTCTGTTGTGATTTGACACTATAAATACAATTGAATTGAATGTTAACACAACCTAATGTCATGAATATGTCACAGGGTGACAGGTTGAGAGTGTGTGGGTGTGTCTGCCTGCGTACCTGCAGCACTAATTACCTGATGCTTTGCACGTGTGTAATTGAGCAGCGCTGGGGGGAGGGCTGTGGGTGCTTCACTCTTTTTCATGCAGGAGCAGCGAGCGGGGAGGAGGGCCAGCGTGGAGCAGCTTAGCTGACACGGACACGGGCAGGAATGCCAGGAAGGATCGAGTGCAACCTGACGGTCGTTCATGGCTGGAGACAAGTGAGTCTACCTGAGAGCACTTAACACGGCTGTGGAGCGACAGGAATCGCCGCTGCACAGAGGGAGGACGCCATCGGCACGCCAGGCCGACCAGGAGGACGCACCGTGCGAGAGAGGGAAGCCGTGGGAGACAGTGGAAGGGTGGGGACGCGTTCCACCCTTCCTCCAGCTAAGTCCCCTTTCTATCCCTCTCTTAGCCAAGGAATTCTACATCAGTAACTGCACGAACAGGCTCAGTAGTTTGGATGGGGATTATTTTGAGTTGCAGTGAAACTGATTTCTTTAACCTTTGGTTAGTTTATTTGTTTTGACCTGCCCTGTGTTGGCTTTTGTTTATTTGATTATAGTATTAGTTATTCTTTCCCGTCGGGCGTACCCGCGTACCTGCGACGCCTTCCATGCAACTTTCCCCGGAGAAAGCGCTTCAGAAGACGGGGAAAGCGTGGAGGTGTGCAAGTGAGACTCAAGGCCTACCTGCTGACTTGCTCCACTGAAACAGGTTCTCGCCTCCTACCGCACTTCAGGGCCCGTTGGATCCGCCATGTTAATGCCGCTCCATTGGCTCCTGTCGTCCCGATGACAGCGCCCGATCCGTCCGCTGCTCCACCGTCGTGTCCCACTCCACCTGCTCCTCTCGTCCCGATGATAGCGCCCAACCCGTCCGCTGCTCCACCGAAGTGGCCCGCTCCATCTGCTCCACTCGGCCCGATGACAGCGCCCGACCCGTCCGCTGCTTCACCGACGTGGCATGCTCCACCGATGTGGCCCGCTCCACCTGCGCTGTCTCGTCTGCGTGCCGCTCCCGGTCTGATGACCGAGCGCCGTTTTCGAGGCTGGCAGTCGCAGGCCCGCAAAGGCGGTGTTAGCCACGCATTTCTTCGCCCGTTGAAACGCGCTGCACCGTCAACTAGCGTGGAGGTCAAGCTTAGCATGGCCCTGCTAAATGCTAGATCAATAGCAAACAAGACTTTTCTGCTAAATGACTTCTTCACCTTTCGTGAACTGGATTTTATGTTTGTGACGGAGACCTGGCTTCATGCTGGTGAGTACACCCCATTCTCCGAACTTCTTCCTCCTGACTACTTTCTTCAGCTCCCCTCGTACCTCCGGTAAAGGTGGAGGTCTGGCCTCCGTTTACAAATCCAGCTTTCAGTGTAGACAGATCAATTTAGACACTTACTCCAGCTTTGAGCTGCAGGTATTTGAATTGAATCTGTCCACTCCCGTGTTGTTTGCGGTTGTGTATCGTCCTCCAAAATTCAATAAGGACTTAATACACGACTTTGCTGACCTTCTGTCAAAGGTTATGGTGAAATATGACCATCTCTTAATTTCTGGTGATTTTAATGTCCATGTGTGCTGTGAATCAAACCCTCTGGTCAAGGATTTCTTATATCTCATTGATTCTTTTAATCTTGTTCAGTCTGTGACTGAACCAACACATGAAAAGGGCCACATTTTGGATCTGGTTTTATCATTTGGTCTATCAGTTTGTGTAAGCGAGATCTGTGCGTCGGGTATTTCGGACCATTTGCCTGTTTTATTTACTGTTTCAATACCCTGTTTGAGGCCTAAGGTGTGTGCTCCTGTACGCCGCTCACGTACATTTAACCCTTCAACTGCATCCCAGTTCTCAGTTATTTTTAACAAATGTATGATCTCAGATGAAAACTGTGATTTTAGCGCTGAGGAGTGTCTTAGCAGTTTTAACTCCACATGTAAAAGTATATTGGATTCTGTTGCTCCTCTTAGATCCAGACGCACTAAAGCACTTTCTGAGCCTTGGTTGAATAACTCCACCCGCTCTCTCAGACGCTCATGTCGGCGTGCTGAGAGAAAGTGGAAGAAGGACAAACTACATGTCTCCTTAGAGGCCTTAAAGGTTGCATTATCCATCTATCAGACAGCTGTAAAAGAGGCTAAAACAAAGTATCTATCTAATCTTGTCCTCACAAACAGTCACAAGCCTCAAGTTCTCTTTAACATTATAAACTCTCTTGTAAATCCCTGTGAGGTTCCTTCCATCCTGCCCTCAGCTTCCCTTTGTGAAGACTTTGTTAAATTTTTTATCGGAAAAATCTCTGCTCTCAGGTCCAAGTTACACACACTGGCTGCCCCCGATTTTGTTGTTACACCGATGTGCCCTGCTGTTTTCGACCAGTTTGAGCCTGTGTCGCTGTCATCACTTTCAGATATAGTGAAGGGTCTGCGGCCTACGAACTGCCCCTCTGATAGCATTCCCTCTCGCTTTCTCAAAGAAGTTTTTGATACTGTTGGCTCAAGTGTTCTTGTTCTTATAAACACTTGTCTCAGTTCAGGCTGTGTCCCAGCTGCCTTCAAACATGGTGTAGTACAGCCTCTAATCAAAAAGAAAAATCTAGACCCTTCTGTTCTTTCTAATTTTAAACCTATCTCTAAGCTACCGTTTCTGTCAAAGGTTCTGGAGAAGGTAGTCTATGTTCAGCTGCAATCATTTTTAACTCTCCATGGCATCAATGAAAAATTCCAGTCTGGCTTTAAACCACGCCACAGTACGGAAACGGCCCTTTTAAGAGTTTTTAATGATCTTATTTTAACTGTTGATGCAGGTAACTCTGCTGTCCTTGTGCTCCTAGACCTGTCAGCTGCCTTCGACACTGTGGACCACAGGACCCTTCTGTTACGTTTAGAACAGTGCGTAGGCATCACAGGTACTGCCCTCAAATAGTTCGAGTCTTATCTTTCTGATAGGAGTTTCGCAGTTCACCTGGGGGAGTTTTCCTCTACCGCTGCCCCTCTCACCTGTGGAGTCCCTCAAGGCTCTATTTTGGGCCCTATCCTGTTTTTACTGTATTTGTTGCCCCTGGGATCCATCTTAGCGAAACACAACATTTCTTTCCACTGTTTTGCTGACGATGTACAAATCTATATCCCTTTAAAATCCAAGAGTAAGGATACATTGCAGTCATTGCTTGATTGCTTATCTGATATAAAAACTTGGATGGACATACATTTTCTCAACCTTAAAGGGGCCCTATTATGAAAAATCGACTTTTCCATGTTTTTCAACCCTAAAATGGGTCCCTGGGGTGTCAATAAGTCCCCACAGTATCAGAAAAGACCACCATCTCCCTTTTTCACTTTCTCAGTTTGAAAGAAATCCTCCCGATAAACGAACGGTTTGCAGAATGTCCACTAAATGACGTCAGCACCGAATTTTGCTGTGCCTTATATGGGTCATCTCGGCTCATTAGAATCGCTCCACCTGTGTGGTCCCGCCCACATAATCCCCATACCTGTTGGCTGTCAGTGTGATGTACAAACCAGTGGACCAAAATGCCAAAATCAACGGAAAGCGAGTTGGCAGTCCAATTGCTGATATTTACTGGCATCGTCGGAGCATCTACGATGGAAATGTGCGCACACGCGTCCGTAAAGAGTGTTTGTGTGTGCGACGCAATTCACCGACAGGAGCTTTGACAACATGGGTCGCTACAGCTCAGGATATGCCTCTAACCTGAGGCTAAAGTTTGGATCAGTACCGACAGTCCGAGAGCCAACCACAGACACTGAAGCGGTAAGTTACTAAATATTATGTAATATGCTGTGTTACAGTTTACCGTTGCTTTCTTAGCATTGGTGTGTTAGCATTGGCGTGTTGCGCTAAAGTTAGCATTGGCGTGTTGCGTTAAAAGCTTCCATTGTATTGATGTTGAGGACCGTTAACGTTACGTAGTACTGCGGGGGCCCAAACCTGTAAAATAACGCTAGACATCAGTTTGCTTGGGAACATTTTGTAGCTCGAATGCGGCAGCAAGAGCAGCTGATCTGTGTTTGTTTACACTCCGATGCAAAGACGACGTCACCAAACGTTTGTTTTTGCACCGCTAACGAAGGGATTTTACGAGCTATTGGTGCGTCACAACATCAGTTATAGTGAAATAGTAACGTGTTCCACATTTCAGATGTAGTTGTAAACTCTGACTGTCTGTCTGACTGTCTGTCTGCTTACAGAGCAGCAGCTAACATCAGCGTCCCACACCGACCCACCACAGCTACTGTTGGCAGTCAGCTGTCTAGGAGGACAGGTAAGGGTGTGTAGCCTGACATGTAGCCTACCTGAGATCAGGTTTAACAGCAACTACTAGTAGTTGTGCAGATGTGTATTTCTATTATGTGATATCATGGGTTTCATTCCTCCATACAACTCTGTTACAGCTACTGTGTCCTGCAAGGACTTTGGTGGCAGCCATGGTTCCAGACCCGTTTCACAACCACTCCAATAAGGAGACCATCACAGAGAGCTCGCCTGGACCCGGTAGAGGAGGAGGATACTTCGGAGGGCAGCTCTTCCTTGACTTCAGAAGAGCTTGATATGATCCTGCAGAGTCGGCCACAAACAGTTTGCGTTTGTGTTCTGATATAACTGTGAATTTCAACTGCTGATTAATTTGACAATAAAGTCTTTACAGTAATTGTAAAATGTGTCATGGTTAATATTACTGAAGTAATGGTCAGGAAGACTGCATAATATGTTGCATAGAGGGATTTATTTTTATAAAACACAATTGATAAACAAACAACAGACTGCTGTATTCCTCTTACGTGTAAAGCACCATAACCAGCTGTATATTTCATGCGTTTTGGAGAGAGAACATTCAGACAGACAGTTCCAACCAGGATGTCCCACCATGCATGCCTCTTCCTCCTCCAGCTGCTGCATCCGTCTTCTTACCTAGTGTGAATCATGATAATCGTCATGTTATGTGAATAATAATCTCAACAGACAACTTGGTGTAACAAAGTAACATTACCTGTGGTGTCTCCATGCAGCAGACGTGTTCAGTGTCTGAAGGCCCACATGGTCACCTAGATGAATATAGTACAGAATTTGAGCATTTCAACAACAAATCTTGTTAATATGGTAACCTGACTGACTTTGCTGACAAGCTGAGGTGTAAACCTCATGTTTGAATTTTGTAACAGTAAGTTTAGCACATAATGTTGAGATGGAGCACAATCACGTTTATAAAACACAGCACACAGCCTATAATTCACAATTCAGCACATAATTCTGGAGGACGACATGATACTGACCAAATCCTGTTGCTTGTATATCTTTATGTGTAGAGGATGACGTTTTTAATCCCATTAATGTGATGTAAACAAACTGCCCGCATACAGGATGCTGTTTTCATTGGGTTTTCATCCGTTTAAATATAATGTTCCCCATTTGGAAAACATGCAACAATGAACTGTCAACAACACGGCACTACTAACGATATTAATTGTTGCCGAAAATAGCTCACAGATACGTTACTTATAGAGCGAAGAACGCAGCATTAGCGTCATTGTGGCTAGCGCTAGCTACGCTAACACATCGAGTTACCGTCCAAAACGTTACACAGACATGTTAACTAACCATCCAGGTTCGTCCTGCTGCATCCGCGGCGTCGGAACTTCTACAGGAGCCGGTCCTGGTTCTGGGTCGGAGTCCGGTTCGAAGCGGTACGGCTGGACCGCTGTTAGTTTGTAGCGTAGAACCATAACCATGGCAACAAGCTGGACGCGGACAGCATGGGGCGGAGAGACACAACCACTTCCTCAGTAGGAGCGGGGTCAGGGGTCATCTCATTAGCATAAGGCTACACCCCAACAGAATCACCCGTTTGAAAAAGTGGGGTAAAAGAGCTGAAAATGAGGAGTGTGATCCACTCCGAAATACATGTTCCGAATGTTTTTTCCAGTTGAGGAATTCAAAGACCAGGTTTGGAGACATCAATAACTTATATTAACTTGTGGAAAAATAGCATAATAGGGCCCCTTTAATGAAAACAAAACTGAGATTATTATGTTTGGGCAAAATATTCAGGATTTTTCTGCTGGTTTTCTGGACCCACTTACTCCAAACTCCCGCACTCATGTCAAGAACCTTGGAGTAACACTAGACAGTGCTTTTAAATTTGACAGGCAGGTCAGCTCTGTTGTCAAAATGAGTTTCTTCCAGCTTCGACTCTTAGCCAAGATTAAGGCCTATCTTCCTCCCAAAGACCTAGAGAGAGTGATCCATGCCTTTATTTCTTCATGGCTGGATTACTGTAATTCTTTGTATGTTGGTGTCGACCAGTCGTTGCTCCGTCGCCTGCAGCTCGTGCAAAATGCTGCCGCTCGTCTTCTGACTGGAAAAAGAAAGCGCGACCACATTACACCAGTCTTGGCCTCACTACACTGGCTCCCTGTCCGCTTCAGGATTGATTTTAAACTTTTGCTATTTGTTTTTAAAGCTTTAAATGGACTGGCACCACTATACCTATCTGAACTTTTACACAGTCACAATCCAGCCAGAGCACTGAGGTCGGCAGATCAACTGCTCCTGAAAGTCCCCAGGACCAGACTGAAAACCAGAGGGGACCGAGCCTTTGCGGCAGCTGCCCCGAGACTCTGGAATAGCTTGCCTTGGCATATTAAATCAGCCCAGACCCTAGAGGTTTTTAAGTCCCTATTGAAGACCCACCTGTTCTCCATGGCTTTTAATTCAGGCTGAGCATGACACCCGTCTTCTGTATTTTGTGTATATTTTTATTTATTTTTATTATTCTCATTGTATTGTATTGTATTTGTTTTACTGAACTGTACAGCACTTTGGTCAACCATTGGTCGTGAAAAATGTGCTCTATGAATAAAGTTTGATTTGATTGATTTGATTTAAAGTGACTGACTGCCAGTGATATTGTGGCCTGCTGCCCAGGAGCTCAACACGTCCCTCATCCAGGAGTAAAACACACTGTGGACTCTTAACGGACTTTTAAAAGTATCTTTTTATATTTTATTGATTGTTGTAATAAAATATATATTTTTAGAAGAAACTCCCCTCTGGTCTCTGTTGGTTGTGGTGGTCGCTCCCCTCAGAAAACATTGTGGTCTTGCAGCCTGTCTCGGTCACTCCACTCTGTGACAAATACACACGTCGGCTGGGTAACAGGTCTTCGGTTTCAGACCTTCGTCCACTAGTCTTCTCCCATCTAACACTTGTCACTCTTTGGCTGGATTTTTGATGAACCAAACGGAAATTAAACAAAAATAATGTAGTTATTTATGAGAGTTCTTCAGTTATTATTGTTTGATTGTAGTTTGGTTCAATTTGAGTGGATTTATTTTCTTCAAAGTCGAGCTGAAAAGGAGAACCTATCTACCGTATGGTGACGTACTTCCAAGTTCATAATGTTGGGAGGAAATTGATTTGATCGTTCAAAAGCTCACACCTTCACGAACTCAGAATGATGGCGGTTGTTTTTAAACAACTTTAAGAACAAAGTTTACTCGCAGAAACATCAAGTCAGACAACACATACATGCAACTTCCATTTATACAGTTCACAATAAAATACGCCAAAGGAAGATTGTTCAGACACCTTTTAAAAATAAAACTACCAATTGTATTTTCCTGTTCACTAGTTAGACTTAAAGTGATGGTTTGGAGTAAAATACACGGCTAGGTCATTTCCACCATGACATCCAGCCAAATACCCTTTCAGAAGCATTTTTAGCGATGGTCAAGATAGGGCTATCAGCTGAATGGCTTACTAGCACGAATGGTACATTATGTATATCTCGTAAACTACCCCCCTAATAATGCATGGAATGTTACCAAACTTCTGCAGTAGTACACATAGGGTCTGTACTCACAAAACGAGGCATTTGAAAGTTTGTAAGTACACCAGGAGTTTATTTAAAAGAACAGTTGCCTGATAGCTTCTATCCTCGGCTGCTAACGGTACCGCTGCATCAACGCTACTTCCGTGTATTATCAGGTCAACACATTTTTATAAATGCTTGTATTATCAGGTCAACAAGTGATGACAAGTGTTGACCTGAAAATACAAGCATTTATAAAAATTCAGCGAAACCTTTTCATATTAAAATGGGTAAACACGACACAGCGGTAACCGAGGATAGAAGCTATCAGGCAAGTGTTCTTTTAAATAAACTCCTGATGTACTTAAACTTTCAAATGCCTGGTTTTGTGAGTACAGACCCTATGTGTACTACTGCAGAAGTTTGGTAACATTCCATGCATTATTAGTGGGGAAATTTACGAGATATACATAATGTCCCTA
This sequence comes from Eutrigla gurnardus, assembly GCF_963514095.1. Taxonomy (NCBI): domain Eukaryota; kingdom Metazoa; phylum Chordata; class Actinopteri; order Perciformes; family Triglidae; genus Eutrigla; species Eutrigla gurnardus. Next base: position 4,838,353 of record NC_139930.1, on the reverse strand, counting down.
TCTTGATTAATGTTGACCATGGCTAAAAATGCTTCTAAGGGGGTATTTGGCTGGATGTCATGGTGGAAATGACCTAGGGTGCATTTTACGCCGAACCATCACTTTTATTCTCTTGAGTCAGTATCAGAGCACCAAAATCTACCGGTGAACCACGAGTCCACTATCTTACTTAACTATGAAGAAATACATTTCTAATATAATGTTTAAAAAATAAAAAAAAATAGAGAATATATAGGAGGGATCGTCTCTCAGGACGGATACACATACAAAACCGCAAATAACAACAAAAACATTTACAGACTATCTAAATAGTCACTTGGACCAGAGTGGTCCAGTATAGTCCAGATCAAGTCATCTATGTTGTTTAAATCAACAGTGACTAAAGTGTCTGTGTGAGGACGCTGCATCAGTGGGGGCGGAGCCTCTCTCACTCCTGTGGACACTGGACTCACACACACAATCTGGGCTTCCTGAGGCGGTGGCGCCGGGGAAGAGGCTCCAGCAGCTCCGCCAGCATTGAGCCTCCATCACACTCCTGCTTGAGGTGGACGGCTCCGTCACACATGTCCATGAGGTGGAGGGCTCCGTCATACACGTCCATGAGGTGGACGGCTCCGTCACACACGTCCATGAGGTGGACGGCTCCGTCACACACGTCCAAGAGGTGGACGGCTCCGTCATACACGTCCATGAGGTGGACGGCTCCGTCATACACGTCCATGAGGTGGACGGCTCCGTCACACACGTCCAAGAGGTGGACGGCTCCGTCATACACGTCCATGAGGTGGAGGCTCCGTCACACACGTCCAAGAGGTGGACGGCTCCGTCACACACGTCCATGAGGTGGACGGCTCCGTCACACACGTCCATGAGGTGGACGGCTCCCTCATACACGTCCATGAGGTGGACGGCTCCGTCATACACGTCCATGAGGTGGACGGCTCCGTCATAGACGTCCAAGAGGTGGACGGCTCCGTCATACACGTCCATGAGGTGGACGGCTCCGTCATAGACGTCCAAGAGGTGGACGGCTCCGTCATACACGTCCATGAGGTGGACGGCTCCGTCACACACGTCCAAGAGGTGGACGGCTCCCTCATACACGTCCATGAGGTGGACGGCTCCGTCATACACGTCCATGAGGTGGACGGCTCCATCATAGACGTCCAAGAGGTGGACGGCTCCGTCATACACGTCCATGAGGTGGACGGCTCCATCATAGACGTCCAAGAGGTGGACGGCTCCGTCATACACGTCCATGAGGTGGACGGCTCCGTTTTCACAGGAAAACAAGCTGTTTTCCCTTCAGCCCTATTCACAGCCGAGCTCCGGTCCCTTCTCCTCTTTTTGCCCTACACAAAAAAACAACATTAGACTTTCTGTCCGACTCTGTTTCATGAACTCTGGTGTGCCGGTGTTAACATGTATGAGTTGGACGTCAGCAGAATGTACATACATAATTGTCTCCAGGTGACCAGTCCGGGTGGAGCTGTGCGTGGAGACATTTCTTGTGATCTGCCGCCTCATAATATCTGGCTTGCTCCTCCTTCGACAGCGACTTCGACTGTGGAGAGACGACACACTGTCAGCACACAACTCCACAATCTGGACTAGGAAGCGAGTTCCACATAGCCAGGGGATCTTTTGCTTTATCTTTATCTATCTTTTGCTTGAACCACAGACTGACGCTGAGGGAGGCTGGACTGAGAGTTCAGCCAAATCTTAGCAGATATACAGTGGCATCTGTGATCAGGACATTTCGACGAGAAAACAGGTAAAAACAAATCTTTCTACAAAAGTAATCAACTGCTTAGTATGTACCATATCAGCACTGTAGCTCCTCTCGGTAGTCAAGCATGAGACCCGAGCTCGTTTAAAAAACAGGGTTTATTCAGTCACCGACCGACCCGTGAGAACTGAAGAAAATGAAGGTAAACAAACAATTCCATAAACACATGTGCTAATTGAGAGCCTGCAGATCAATATAACTACACAAATACACAACAAACACACACCTCGTAGGCTGCACACTACCAAAAAGGGCTGAATCTTGTCCTTTCTTCTTGTCTTCGTCTTCTTAATGTCGTAACTCTTTCTCTTTGCTCTTTAACTTTACCGAGTGTGGAGACAACCGACTGTGTTGTTTCTCCCTTGCCATGCTCCGCCAGGAGGTGTGTCGCTAAAGTGGCACCGTGCAGAAACAAAACAAACAATGTTCCGCCTAAACTAAAGGGCAGGTAGGAACCAAAAAATGAATAAATAAAAATGTATTAACTGACATGTGGGCAGTTACACTCCCACCAAATCACTTGTGATTTTCTTAGAACGACTTATGGGAGACATATATACTGTATGTGAACATTACCTTAAATATTATCATGTAACAAATCAATAATCAATAAAGCCAGCTAATAACACTGAGAGTGCGAGAATGGTACACTGTGGTCTTTATTCTGCCTCCAACAGCGTGACCGTCTTCTGAATAGGTCTTTCCAGGTAGACTGGTTTGGAAGTGCGTCTTCCCATCTTATCCAACGTTGGATCACTGAGTAATAACGTGAGCGTCCTCACTCTCCCATCCTTCCAAGGATGAACTTGAATGACCTTGGCCAACTTCCATTTGTTTCGTGGTATCCCTTCATCCTTCAGAAGAACAATGTCATTGACCTGTGCATTTCTGCGGTCCTTAGTCCATCTTTGTCTGTTTTGGAGATTTAAAAGATACTCCTTCTTCCAACGTGACCAGAAGTTGTTGGCCAGGAGTTGAACTCGACGCCATCTCTTCCGGAGGTAAAGGTCTTCCCGGACGAACTTCCCAGGGGGAGGTGATATGATTGTGGACTTCATGGTCAGAATGTGGTTTGGTGTCAATGGCTCTGGACTGGATGAATCATTCAGGTTATCCGTAGTCAGCGGTCTGCTGTTCACTACTGCCATGACCTCATATAGGAATGTTCGTAGAGAGGAGGAATCAAGTTGTTTGGTGGACTGTTCTAGGATAGACATCAAAACACTTCTGATGGTGCGGATCTGTCTTTCCCAGACTCCGCCCATGTGGCTTGAGGCTGGGGTATTAAAGATGAACTCGCATCCTCTCTCCTTGAGTTCCTCTTGATCCATCTCTCTCAATGCTTCAACAAACTCTCGCCTCGCACCAACGAAGTTTGTCCCCTGATCACACCTTATCTGCCGCACTGCTCCACGAATGGCAATGAATGAACGCAGGGCGTTAATGAAGGCATCCGAGGTCAAGTCATCTAGCATTTCAATGTGAATTGCCCTGGAGCACATACAGGTGAGTAACAGTCCGTACTTCTTTAACTCCTTTCTCCCTTCCTTGATGTAAAACGGACCGAAACAATCCATGCCACAGAAAGTGAATGGTGGTGTAGCTTCTGTTCGGTCTACAGGAAGATCTGACATCCTTTGTTGTTCCAAACCTCTTCTGAATTTCCTGCACTTGGTGCACTTGTAGATATGGGATGAGACTAGGTTGCTGCATCCGAGGATCCATATGCCGTTGGAACGGAGCTCATTTGTGGTCATTCCCCGGCCTTGATGGTGCACTCTTTCATGATAGTGCTTGACCAGCAATGATGAGATGTGACTGTCTCTTGGAAGAACCGCGGGATGCTTTACATGTGGATGTAAGGGAGCATGAGTCAAGCGGCCTCCAACTCTAATGATACCTTGATCATCCAGGAATGGATTCAGTCTGTGCAGCTTGGACTTCGGTGGTGTCTCCTTGCGATCCTGGAGATACTGGATCTCTTGAGAGAGGTTTGTTTCTTGAACCATTTTTATTATGGTTAGCTGTGCTTGCCTCCTTTCCTCTAGGCTCGTGGCCTCACAGGACCGTGGCGTCAGACCTTTAACTTCTCTAGTAAGGCGCTTTAATCTAGCAATGGCCTTCACCAACCTTGACCAATCTGAGAACTTGTGTAGGCGATCCAACAGTGACCTCACTTCCTTTGCCTGTGTGTCATAAACTTGGGCCTTCTTGAGCTCTGGATCACTACTTGGGATCTCTCCCACCTTGACATTTCCGGTTGGTAATTCCTTCTGCCAAAGCAGGTCTGGGCCTGTGAACCAGTTAGATGTTAACAGCTGGTCAGCTGAGAGACCTCTTGAGGCATGATCTGCCTGGTTTTCCTCCGAAGCTACGTACCTCCATTGTGCAGATTTTGTACTTTGTTTAATACGTTCTACACGATTAGCTACGAACACATGAAATCTTCTGGCTTCGTTACCGATGTAGCCCAGAACAATCTTTGAATCTGTCCAGAAGACTTCTTGCACACAATCCACTTCAAGCTCTCTTTTGAGCATGTCACTGACTTTGACTGCTACTACTGCCGCTGATAGCTCTAGTCTCGGTATGGTAGTCACCTTAGTAGGAGCAACTCTTGACCTTCCCATGACTAGAGTACAGTGCACTTCACCCGATGTACTGATTACTCTGAGGTATGAACACTCTCCATATCCTGACGCGCTAGCATCGGAGAAATGATGCAACTCATAGTGCAGAACTTCGAAGTCTGGTGGAACGTAGCACCTTTGGATCTTCACACCAGCCAGGAGCCAGGATTCCCAGAGAGGTCGCAGGTCGTCAGGTAAGGTGTCATCCCAACTGAGCTTGTCGCGACACATCTGCTGAACAATCCTTTTTCCAACCAGGATGAACGGTGCCACGAATCCGAGCGGGTCAAATATTGAGGCAACCGTGGACAAGACTCCTCTTCGGGTGAGTGGATTCTGTTTGACGACTACTCGGAACTGGAATTCATCTGAGGTCACACACCATTGAATGCCAAGCGCTCTTTCCACATGATGTTCACCCAGCGCCATGTCCAGATCTTTGGCAGCCGCAACACATTCCTCTTTAGGAATTGTGGCCATGACTTCCTCACTAGTTGAGATGAACTTATGCAGCCGGAGTTTGCCTGTACTGCAGAGTTCTCTTGCTTCCTTCACTAGTTGGATGACTTGCTCTTGAGACGTGACACTTGCCAGCCCATCGTCAACATAAAAATTTCTTTTGATGAACTGGACTGTATCTTCACTGAATCTTCCCCGTCCTTCATCAGCAAGGTGTCTTAGTCCAAAGTTGGCGCAGCCTGGGGAAGAAGCTGCACCAAACAGGTGGACTTTCATCCGGTAGATAGATGGTTGAGCTTCCAGATTTCCTTCCTCCCACCAAAGGAAACGTAAGTAATCTCGGTCTTCTGCCTTCACATAGAATTGATGAAACATGCGTTCGACGTCGCACATTATCGCCACAGGACCTCTACGAAAACGACAAAGGACTCCGACTAAGTTGTTTGTCAACTCCGGGCCAGTTAACAGATGGTCGTTTAAGGAAGTCTCCTGAAACCTTGCAGAACAGTCAAAGACGACGCGGATCTTTCCGGGTTTTTGCGGATGATATACCCCGTGGTGGGGAATGTACCATGCGGGAGTCTTGGTGATGTCTTCTTCAGGAACCCTTTCTGCATCTCCGCGAGCTATGATGTCATCCATGAAGGTTTTGTAGTCCTTGTAGTACTGTTCGTTTCTTTTTAGCTTCCTTTCTAAGCATCTGAGACGGTGGATGGTGCAGACCTTGTTGTTTGGTAGGTTAGGTCTCTCCTTCTTGAAGGGTAGCGGCATCTCATAGTGACCATCATCGTTGAGCCGGATGCTCCCTTGCATCTGTGACAGGAACCGAAGGTCTTCTTGGGAGATGCTTGTGTCATCTGAAGCTCTTTCGACGAAGTCAGACTCCAGGACCTTGATGACATCTACAGGTGAGACTACTTCTTTGATCTGCGTTCTGCAGACATAATGCACTTCATTTGTGACATTTGAAGCCAACTGACACTCTGGAACGACTTGCTTCACAACAACTTGGTGACTCACTCCTATTGCGTCTCCATAATCCAGAGAGAGGTTGCCATAGCCTACTATGCTCCAGCCCAAGTCTGTTCTCAGTCCGAATGGCTGATTTCCTTCACCAGGCACCACCTGTCTTGGAACAAGAGCTTGAGGACAGTTGTAGCCAATTAACAAGCCAACGTCACAACTTTGAAGAGGAGCTATCTCAGGTGCAATGTGTTCAAGGTGAGGCCAAACCTTAGCCGTCTCTGGTGTGGGAATATGTTCTCTATTTGCAGGTATGAAGTCTCTTGTATAGGTAACTGGCAGAGGAATTACCTTGTTTGAGCAAAATCCTCTTACTTGCAGACCAGTAATTCTTCGACATGGCACGATGGTGTTTCTTGAAGCCATGGTGGACAGCTTTAACTGAACTGGTTCATTCTTTGTTTGCAGAGCCTTTGCAGTTTCTTCAAGAAGGAAGGTTGTGTCACTCTGTGTATCTAGGAGTGCGTACACAAGAATTTCACAATCGGGCTCACTTGTGGCTGACACCCACACCGGAATGATAGTGGATGTATGAGTGTCTTTGATGTTCTGTATGACTCTGTTTGACATTGCCTCAAATGAGGATCTCACTGCCTTGTCTTGTCTCCGTTCAGTGCTTCCGTCCTTCCACTTGTCATGGTTACTTGCTCCATTAGCCTTTGTTAGTGTCCTTCTGTCTTTAGTGCGATTATCATGGAGGCAAGTTGGATGTCCCCTTTCACATATGTTGCACGTCTGTCTCCTTTCACATTCTTTCGAGCGATGGCCAGATTGCAAACAGCCGAAACACAACTTGTTTTCCTGAACAAACTTAACTCGTGCAGAGACAGTTTCATCCATGAACTTGTAACACTTGAGTAGACTGTGACCTGCCTTCTCACAGAAAGCACAACTGGTAACAGCAGTTTTTTCACCTGAGTTTGTTGCCAGCACCTTTGCTCCAGGAGCTCTGTTTCTTGAAACCTTGTTCCTTTCACCTTCACTTGACTTGAGAGCATGGAGAGATGTTATTGGGTTGCAGGCGATTCTGGCTTCACGTGTGAGGAACTGAACAAAGTTGCTGAAGCTTGGGAACTTGTAACTTTGCTCTTGCACTTCCATGACCTTCCTATTCCATCTAGAGGTCAGCCAGTCTGGAAGTTTAGCGAGTATCTTCTGATTCTCATTACAGTCATTGAGTACTTCAAGGCCCTTGATTTGAAACATGGCCGCCTCACAGCTGCGGAGGAAGTCAGTAAGTTCTTGAAGTTCGACGCTGCTCTTGGAGTTTATCTTGGGCCATGAATCAAGCTTGTCCCTGAAAGCTTTGGCGATGAGGAATGGATTGCCATATCTCTCTTCGAGGATGGTCCATGCTGCACGATAGGCTGACTCCGTGCCTAGCAGGAAGTAGCTCTCTAGATTCAAGATTCAAGATTCAAGATAGTTTTATTGTCATATGCGCAACAATTACAGAGCAGTCGCTGGCAATGAAATTCTTATGTCTTGGGCTCCTCCAACAGTGCAGTAATAAAATAAAAAGAATAAAAAGAATATATATATAAATATAAATAAATAAATAAAAGAAGAATTATAATAATAATAAAAGTCTAAATACAAAAACCTAAATACAAAACTAAATAAATGTAAATGTGGAATGTAAAAAGTCGAATGTAGAATGTAAACAGACGTTTTTTATCCAGATGTCGACTGGTAAAGTGGCATGTTATATATAAAGTGACATGTTATAAAGTGGCATAGTGTTATAGTGGTGAGCTTAGTAGCTCAGGAGTTCAACAGTCTTATTGCCTCTGGGATGAAGCTGTCCCTGAGTCTGTTGGTGTGAGACCGGATGCTGCGGTAGCGTCTGCCAGACGGGAGCAGCTGAAACAGTTTGTTGCTGGGGTGATGAGGGTCTTTAATAATCCGGTCAGTCTTCTTCCTGCAGCGCTGAGTGTAGAGGGCCTCCATGGATGGCAGCTCCGTCCTGGTAATGTGCTGGGCAGCTTTCACCACCCTCTGTAATGTCTTACGGTTGAGGGCGGAGCAGCTGCCGTACCAGGCGGTGATGCAGCCAGTCAGGATACTCTCTATGGTGCACCTGTAGAAGTTGCAGAGTATCCTGGAGTCCATGTTGAACCTCCGCAGCCTGCGGAGGAAGAAGAGCCGCTGTCTTGCCGTCTTTGTGATGGCGTCGGTGTGGTGAGTCCAGGTCAGGTCCTCGCAGATGTGGACCCCGAGGAACTTGAAGCTGCTGACTCTCTCTACTGCCGTCCCGTTGATGGTGATGGGGGCGTGCCCGGCTCCATGCCGCTTCCTGTAATCCACAATCAGCTCCTTAGTTTTGCTGAGGTTGAGCTGGAGGTTGTTGTCCTGGCACCAAGATGTCAGGGCTCTCACCTCCTCTCTGTACGCCGTCTCGTCGCCGTCGGTGATCAGGCCGATGACGGTCGTGTCGTCAGCAAACTTGATGATGGTGTTGGAGCTGTGTGTGGCCACGCAGTCATGTGTGAACAGGGAGTAGAGGAGAGGGCTGAGCACGCAGCCCTGGGGTGCGCCGGTGTTGAGAGTCAGGGTGGATGATGTGGCGCCTCCTATCCGTACTGCCTGGGGCCTGCCCGTCAGGAAGCTCAGGATCCAGTCACAAAGGGCGGTGTTGAGCCCGAGGTTCCTGAGCTTCACAGCGAGCTTGGAGGGCACAATGGTATTGAATACTGAGCTGTAGTCAATGAACAGCATTCTCACATATGTGTTCCTCTGGTCCAGGTGGGAGAGGGCAGTGTGGAGGGCGAGGGCGATGGCGTCGTCTGTGGACCTGTTTGCCCTGTATGCAAACTGCATGGGGTCCAGTGAGTCAGGGAGGGAGGAGGTGATGGATGATTTGACTAACCGCTCAAAGCACTTCATGACGATGGAAGTGAGTGCTACTGGGCGGTAGTCGTTGAGGCAGGATGTTTTTGACTTCTTGGGGATGGGGATGATGGTGGATTTTTTGAGACATGTGGGGACCACCGACTGGAGCAGTGACTTTCTTGGCTGAGCCACTCACATACCTTCGCAGGAAATATATCTTTTCTTCACCTGGTATGTTCTTTCTGTCTATGAGTGTCTGAAATGAAACCTTCCAGTCATTGAATCTGAGTGGATCACCACTGAATGTTGTTGGTTCAGGTATAGGAAGACGACTTGCACTGATGGACTCTGCAAACACTCTCACAAGAGCTGCTGTGCTGTCTTCTCTCTCTAGTAGTGTCATTGCTTGTGGTGGAGATTTATGCTGAGACAGGTTACTTTCAACCTTAATTTCTTCTTTCTCTTTCGGGGAGACAGGTTGATGGAGAAGTTGATCTATTTCATCATCTGAACATTCACTTTCTTCATACACTTTCTGACGTGCTTTGGCAGCCTTTAACTTCTTTACTGTCTCCAATCTTTCCACTTCTCGTCGCTTGGCCTCTAGCGCCCTTTGCCTCTCTGCATTTTCTGCCTCAAGCTGTTCAAGTTCTTTGATATGACGTTCTTTCTCTAACAGTACCTGCAGGGCAGCTTCATTGGCGGCGACTTCAGCTGCAGCCTCCCGTCTGTGAGCAGAATACTGGCTTGAGCCTCTGGATGTGACCTTTGAGTTACTTCGAGAATCAACTGAAGACCTGGTGGACTTGGTATGGTGAGAGATGCTTGTTCTATCTGATGCTGCAGACTTAAACACAGATTCTCTGTCTCTCTCCTTGCTGTGTTGGTTTTCAATCTCTAGATCTTCATCAGATTCTGTGTGTAGATAACTTTAATTATTTTTAATTATTGTCCTTGTTACTGCTTCACAGGTGTCTATTCTGCGACGTGTGTCGGGGTCTGGAATGTCAATGCGTCTCAACTCTTCATAGACACCGTTCAGATCATTTGCAGCATCACTCACCTTAGTAAGGTGTTCCTGCAGCAAGCTGTTTGGACACCTTTCACTCAGCACTCCTTTAGCATCCTTAATGACTGCCTTCCACTTGTCGTAGCTCTTGATGAAACGGTGTTGAACCCTTTTAACTTGCTCCTTGTGCAATTCTTGGCCCTTTTCCGTCAACTTGCGAGCTCTTTGACTTCTTTGTGGCTCTGGCGAAGGAGCCTGGATAGCAGCTTCGATGCCTTCAGATGCTTGTGGTTGCATGTCTGCTTCATGCTGCTGTTTGTCTTCACCACCACCATTTCGGTCACTCTCAGAGAAAGATTGTATTTGTGACATTTTACTTTGATTACTTCAATTGGATTTAAATGTGATAATACTCTTAGCCTTGTAGCTACTTTCAAAAAGGCCAAAATAACCTTAGCGTAGCTGAATCAAAACTCAGTTTTAACATGTAGCGATGGTTATGCCTTTGTTCAAGTTTGGCTTACTCACTTATACTCTTATTGCTACCAGTGAGTGTTAACTGTAGCACAGATAAGTTAGAAATGCAATAAACACTTGTAATGCACCTTTAAATTGCTGTGGCGCTGTTATCTCAATATTACCATTACTTGTTTTGACAGAAATGTTTTACAGTGTAACTATCGATAAACACAATGTCGGCATTAGCGCGATTTGCATCAATGAATGTCAACAGACTTCAACAGTGAAAGGTAAGTATAACTTGAAAATGCAAAAATGTTTCAGTCTCTTGTGCAAAGCACTCAAAGTCTCTTATTCACGCAAATCCACACGATAGCACCTTAAGCTTTCTTGGCTGCTGTGAGGACGGCGATGAACGGCGCACCCGCGACGTGCAGAGGCTTCATCCCGACTGGGATCACCGTACTCCAGCGGCGTTTCCCTCGGCTACTCACGCGAAGCAGTCGAGTTCTCACTGTAGCTCCTCTCGGTAGTCAAGCATGAGACCCGAGCTCGTTTAAAAAACAGGGTTTATTCAGTCACCGACCGACCCGTGAGAACTGAAGAAAATGAAGGTAAACAAACAATTCCATAAACACATGTGCTAATTGAGAGCCTGCAGATCAATATAACTACACAAATACACAACAAACACACACCTCGTAGGCTGCACACTACCAAAAATGGCTGAATCTTGTCCTTTCTTCTTGTCTTCGTCTTCTTAATGTCGTAACTCTTTCTCTTTGCTCTTTAACTTTACCGAGTGTGGAGACAACCGACTGTGTTGTTTCTCCCTTGCCATGCTCCGCCAGGAGGTGTGTCGCTAAAGTGGCACCGTGCAGAAACAAAACAAACAATGTTCCGCCTAAACTAAAGGGCAGGTAGGAACCAAAAAATGAATAAATAAAAATGTATTAACTGACATGTGGGCAGTTACAAGCACTGTTTGGCGACGATGGCATTTTCAATAATGTTCATCAGGTCTCGCTCTCAACACTGGCACGCATCCTGAAAAAGAATCAACTTCAAATGAAACAACTGCGTGCCTTTTGAGCGGAATTCGGAGAGGGTCAAACAACAGCGGCATGCATTTATGTGGAGGTATGTATTGTTCACTTTAGCACTGTGATGTTACACACTGCAAGCTAAATTTACTGTGTATTAGATCCATGCTAAACTACACAATCTTGTCTTTCACTGTATTACAGAGAGTTTTACAGATGGATGCTGAAGAAATCCCACATGAGTTTATCTACATCGATGAGGCAGGGTTTAACCTCACAAAATCAAGAAGGAGAGGCAGAAACATCATTGGCCACAGGGCTATAATCAACGTCCCAGGACAGCGTGGGGGTAACATCACCCTCTGCGCAGCCATTACACAGAATAGGGTCCTCCTCCGTCATGCCAATATGGGCCCTTATAACACAGCTCACATTCTGACATTTCTGGACCAACTGCACAACATCCTCACAGTGAACCAAATACAACAGATGCAATACATTGTCATCTGGGACAAATATCATTCCACCCCTCTGCACAGGTCCACAACTGGTTTCAGCACAATCCTCAATTTTCTGTGCTATACCTTCCACCATACTCTCCATTTCTCAATCCAATCGAGGAGTTCTTCTCAACGTGGCCATGGAGGAGACTTTTCTTTTTTTGTCCGCCCCCCCCCCCCCCCCCCCCTCCCCCCCCAATTTTTTTATAGTATCTTTCTTTTCTTTTTTTTTGATTGGGTGTTTAACAACATTGCTTGCATTGCTGTGACATTGCTGGCTTCATTTTGGCTCTGGATGTAAAGCTGCACCTGTAAGGCAGAGTTCAAATAGAACATTATGGTTGATGTCATTTAGAAAATTGAGCGGTTAATCTGGTGTATCAACATTAAGATTTCAATCAGCATGTGTGTGTGTCAGGGTTCTTGCACCAATTTGCACCAAGTGAGAGAGAGAGAGAGAGAGAGAGAGAGAGAGAGAGAGAGAGTGAAGCGAGTTGAGTAAGTGGAGTGTGTGTACAGGGTCCCATTCCACAGAACAATAAATGCACACATACAATCTTTCATTACAAAAAAGTGATTCTTACATCACAAATTCTGATGACATTCGAAGCATCTTCACCCGATATAAAGTGTGGCAGGCCAAGAAGCGCAGCTGCCCTTCTTCCATTTGTGTTCTACAAGACAAAGAAACATGCAGTAAGATGAAAATGTTAACAAAAATTGTCTGTTTCCAGTCATCTGCTCTTCAACTTATATCTTTTTCAAGGCAGTCCAAAAGTCTCTGGAGCGACTGCTTTTTTCCGCTCATGGTCGCTGCCCTGTAAAGTGCCAATAGTCTTGGCACAAGGTCATTCAGTCCAGCAAAAAACTTCTCCAGGAGGTCCTCAGTCACAATACGCTGGAATTCTGCCCTAATCTGACAAGACAGACAGAAAACATTGATCAACATAGTTCTTGACGTGGAGAGGAAAGGGTAAAAGAGGGGAGGAGAAGGGACAGAAGGAGGGAGGGAAGCAGAGGGGGAAGCAGAGGAGGAATAAGGAGAGAATGAAGAGAAGAGGAGAATGAAAAAAATAACATTTCATTACATACAAAGTTGCGATTACCTGTCTCTCATCAAACAGCGCTGGCCATCGGGAAATGACTTCTGCGATGAGCGGCTCATCTCCAACGATGTCTTTTCTGCGGTGGGAAAAAGTAGCAGCCATCAGTTCTTCCAAAAGCTGGTGATCAGGGTCTTTCTTCTGCATTTCAGTCTTGCAGCAGTACCGCACGTCTACAATAAATACACAGAGATGGCATCGTTAAAAGTCTGCTATGCTAACACATGACACACCATACATGTAAATGTACTTCACAAACATCCTTTTAAAACGTACCCATGACTGCTGCAACGCGGCGAAACTCCTGCCTGAAGTTATCCTGGACATCCACGTCGACCGACAGGCGAGGAACGAAGTCCAGGACGAACACCTTGGGCCACCGACTGCAGGCACTGGCGATGAGCTCACCGAAGTCCTCCCCTGCCTGCTCCACCGTCCTCCTGGCCGTCAGGTTGTTGCTGGGGGCAAGAACACATACAAGGTCTGGTGTACGTGGCACGACTGCACTCACCAGCTCGGTCCTCAGGTCCCTGGCGCAAGCCCCCGGCGTCGCCATGGCACCAAACGACAGGCGTCCCTCCGGCATCGTGACGAACCCATCCACGATGCTACGAAGGTGGGAGTCCCCGACAAGAAGAACAAACTGGAACGACACAACGGAGAATTATTATCATGCAAACAAGATTATGATCAACATCAAACATCATTTGTCAAATGACTTCCACCACAACATTACCTTTTTGTCTGGAGACTCCGGCGGGATGACCAACTTATGGCTCCTGCCGGTGTGAGCAGAAGTTGGCCACTTCCTCACAGCATGGCGACGTCCAGTTCCACGGGCTAGTGAAAAAGTAAAAAAAATAAAATAAATAAAATCACAGTCAGAAATTTCATTCATAATTTATAATAAGTATAGAGGCATAGCTCTTTCCACTAGGTTTCCACTAAATATAGTGAGAAAACATCTAACAATTAATAAAGTAAAACATGTAATGATAAAAGAAAACATTTGAGTACATACCAGGGGGTCTGCCCGAGAAGGAAATGACAGGCTCCTGCCGTCACACCGATCCTCCATCCTCCGCCTGGCAGCAGCGGACAGCCGGTGGTTCTTCCGAGGCATCCTAAATGGAAAAATGAAAAAAAAAACTGGCCAAACAAGTTATCAGGAATATAACCGTCAAAATTTGTATTGAATGTGTAAAACAAATAGAAATCTCTTCCTCTGAGACTCAGTGTCCACTAGTCTCCTCCTCAGCAAAAAAAAAAAAAATTAAATAAATCCAATTACATCAAATAATATATACCATAAAAAGTCATCTCAGACCACTTATCATACAGAGCTGGACTATAAATCTATTCTCTATTATATAAAAACATTCTTGTCAGCAGTAAAAACACAAACGTAAAAAAATTAAAAGATAAACATTTACGGGAGGCTGGTTCAACTTCGGAAAAACGAATGACGGCTCACTCGACCGCAGCACGAACACTTCCGTCGTTTCCATGGTGAACAACTAAAACACATGTTTGGCATGTTATGAAATATGGCGCCGCCGCCATTTCTTTCCCACAAATCTCCATGTCAGATGTGGAAGATTTGACGCCTTCAAATCCAAACAACACAACTTTCCGACCACCGCACTTTCTATTACGACACTACACGGCTCTCCCGCCATATTTAACACATTCTGTCCCACACAAATATTACATTTACACGAAGTCCAGTCCTCATGAACTGATGTGAACTGTTCACCGTCAAACTCCAAAAGTGACACTGATTTCTGACTTTGGGCGCTTTTAGCGTCTTTAAGGGATGCATCAACAAGTAAAACGTAAAACCCAAACCAACAGAGTTGTCTTACCCCGATGCCTCGGTTCAGATCCGGGCCTGCTGGGGCTGCTCCTGGGTCCGCAGCCCCGAGGGGCTTCGTCGCCCTCTTTCCCGCAGTAGCTCATTGACGATCCCTCTCGTTCGGCTTCCTAGCAAAGATGCGTTCAGGTCCTTCTTCTTCGGCGGTGTGAAACTCTCCGTTTGGGTCTTCAGCGATTTGATACTCTCTATACTATTAGTTTATTATGACTATTATTATTAATAATATAAGTGGGTAACTATTCCTCAGCCTTCCTTGGTGTTTTGGTTTTGACATACGCGCACGCACAGTCAAACTCGCGCAGCTAAGGGGGGTCGGCGCGGGGGACGCCTTGCCATGGCGACGGGGGAAACAGAACGTTGATGAACCAAACCAGCCGCGAGGATTTCCCCTTATAATAAGCGCTGCTGCCCTCCTGTTTAGGCCTATCATTAGAGCCGCTAGTTAAGTCCATTCAATGTGTGGGAAACACTGAATATGTATCATGACTAATACTATTACTAACACTAGTACCATTAGTAAAAAAAAAAAAAGGCTCGGCCCAAAATCGCCATCGGCCCTTCGTCCAGCCCTGCTCTTCAGCATTGGTCTTGTGTTGTATTTGGTGAATTTTTAGTATTGTATATTTGCACTTTCTCTGTGTACTTCACTTACATTACTCAAATAACTGAGGAGTAGAATTGCTAAAAGTGTTTTAGGTTAAGCGCAGCAGTGTGTAACTGGTTCAGACAGAATTAAGTCATATGAAACGTGTGTGTTTTCATATGGTAACAAAATATCATTTTTATAAAGTAGTGTATAGTTTTTACAAGAGTTTTTCATTTTGCAAAGGATGTGAGGTGTTCTGCTAATTGTGTGTATGGTTGTGCTAATTGTTTGTAGTGTTTTGAAAAACCGGGCCCTCTATTCGAAATCGTGCTTAAGCAATTGAAAAAAACTGTAATGATTTGAATTCCTTTTTCAATTTTAACCAATTTCTTGCTGCGGTTTACACTTGAATTCCAGATTTGAACAATTAACAACAAGTCAGTGCATTCATATCTATCTTTATTTGTTGCATGGACGTCAGAACTCTTTCTGTTTATGTATGAGACGATTCCTCACTTCCTGACACATCATTGTCAGACATGGAAAACGTGACATTGCTGGCTTCATTTTGGCTCTGGTTGTAAAGCTGCACCTGTAAGACAGAGTTCAAATAGAACTTTATGGTTGATGTCATTTAGAAAATTGAGCGGTTAATCTGGTGTATCAACATTAAGATTTCAATCAGCATGTGTGTGTGTGTGTGTGTGTGTGTGTGTGTGTGTGTGTGTGTGTTGGGTTAAAGCATCGCTGCAGTCTCAGGCGGGTGGAGTTAGTCACTTTGAAGAATATTACTTTTTCATGTATTTCATTGTCATTGTTGAGCTTAAACTGAACGTCTCCTTGAATCTGACATGTTGATCATCTGATTGTGTTGACAACTTCACAGTGCTGCATGCAGGCGTCGCCATGGCAACTGAGTGATTGTCAGACATGAATACGTGACATTGCTGGCTTCATCTTTCTGTTCAGAACCACCAGCGAGTAAAATGTGCTTGCTGTTTATCGATTGAACGTAAGTTTGTTTCAATAAAAAGTGTGTTATGTAGCAGCTCCTGTTGTTAACAATGAGTCAGTGTTACATTCGTGTTTCTACTGTAAATAAAGCAGGTTTACGTCGTCTATGGAAACCAGCATCTTCTGAACGTCCAACAGATGCCTGGACCACCTTTACATGGTGCCCGCCTGGATGATCATCTGTAAAATATATTATAGTATTAAATTAGATACTATAACAGTATAGGTAATAGTATATATATATATATATATATATATATATGTATACACGTTGCCAGATTTAGCGAAACAGGATCTGCCTGTTTATGCATGTTGAAAAAGTGAACCTGGAGCGATACCATGAAATGTAATAAGAATAATAACAAAATATAATACATCTGGGTAGATTGCTGTATTATTAATATTCTAACTTTACTTTTAAAAGACAATCAGCTTTTGTTGACAGGAAACTCATACTGATGGATGAATATTACATTATTATCTTCACTAAAAAGAGCATTTCATATTTGGTTATTTACCCTGTGTATTGACAGGAAAGCTGGCTGAGCTCAGCAAGAGCAGGACGACAATCACAGCAGTAATCATTCTGGAAAAAACACAAACATCCATATGATGTCATGATATAGTTTGATGTTGCACTTTTCTTTTTCCTGTAATGAGCAGTAGACATCTATAAATGTATCATTTGTTCTTTAATTCTATTACCATTATGATACTTGAGGTTCAGTCCCAATAATAAAACAATAATTACATTAGTTTAAGAAATGTGAACATGTTCTTCTATAAAAGCATTAAATCAGGAACTATGTGATGAAATAACAAGTGAACAGGATTATGAATCTGAGCAACACGGACATATCTGAGTTGCTACTGAAAACTACCAGCTACTTCTCTACATCATGTGCAGAGTGTGAACTCACCTTCAGCAGCTTCTGATCAGATCACCTGATCACACACTTATCACCTGCACTTTATATCCTGACGCTCTCAGCCTGTGTGTGTGGCGGCATCACAGGTAACTAAAGGTCAACACACACAGGCTGTCGATTCAGGAGCTGCTTTTAAATTAAATACTAATCATAATGTCCTGTTTCCTGTTTGTTCTGTGTCACCGTGATACTTCATGATGTGTTGGTTTAGGCTTTAGGGGAGAGAAGAGGGAGACACGGAACTGAATTCATGGGTTGCGGTCGAGGAGTCAAAACATGAGATCCTAACGCCTTTTCCTTGACCTCTGGGGAAAAGGTCACGGGCTTAAGGAAAGGTGGAAGGAGAACTCAAAAGAATTTAGGAAAAGACCAGACTTTCACTAAACTACGTCATTATACTGCACCCACTGATGATTGACAGCGATTGACGTGAGTCTGCGGTGGAGAAACTACAATAATGGACGACTGTTGAGCTTTGCAGCATCACCAGCACTGAACTCTGGGAATAAGTGGACGAAGAAGAAACCATCTTTAGCCTCTCTGGCGTTTTTATTTGAGACAAAGCAGTCTTACACTGTCTTCACAATGCAGGAATGAACTCTGAACTCAATGATGCTGCACGAGCCCTTCACCTGTAAACTAGCGCCACACTGTGGTGAACATAAAATAGCCTACTGCACCTCAGTAAAACAGTAAAATCACAGTCACTGAGTACACACAATACAGAAGTGGATGTGGACAGATGTGGATCTCTCCCACTCTTTTCATACCAAACATAACACCTGCAAACTTCTTGGTGACAGGTTTGGTCATAACATCTAACCATCTCTTCAGTAGTGCAATATAACAGGGTGACTTTCCCCTCGTTTACAACTGACCTTATAAAGTGGTTCTTAATGTCCACGTGTTTGCACCTCTGTCTGCTGACAGGATGTTTGGCTAAGGCAATTGTTCCCTGGTTCTCCTCATACACTGTTGGTGTGTATTTGTATTCATCAAGTCCTTCCAATAGCTGCTCTAGGTAGATACACTCTTATAGTAGAGGCCAGAGCCATATACTCTGCTTCACAGCTTGAGAGTGCTGCTGTAGGTTGTTTCTTAGTTTTCCATGAAACTAAAGAACTGTTTTTACTTCGGCTCACACTGTAGCCTGTGGTGCTACACCTGTCAGTAGTATCAGCTGCCCAGTCAGCGTCACTATAGGCTACTAGGCCGAACTCCTCACTGTCGTTTCTCCTGAAACACAACTCCTTGTTTGTGGTGCCTCTGGGGTAACTTAATAAATGCTTCACAGTTAACCATTGCTCCTCTGTTGGTTCACAGAGACATTGTGTTTGCTTCCCACAAAGCTTTAGTCTGGGCGTGTACATGTTAAATAAGACAGCCTCTTTGTACATCTAACATCAGACATCTTAACAGCATCTCTGTGTAGCACAGTTTTTGATCACAGGGAGTTTCTCTGGGTTTACAGTTTTGCATATTAAACCTCCAAAATCCTGTTGACATCTGCTCCTTGTGACATCTTTAGACATCCATCAGGGTCATTCCATGGCAACTCAGCCACCCATGTACATGACACCTCTCAGATTCTGCTGAAAAGTTTCAGGTCAATATCTCAAACGGTTTGCCCGTGGCGTCCATTTGAATTTCAAGTGCCACGCCCCTTTTTGACACATTGGAATTTCACATTTCATTTGTTGGCATTTTTGGAGGCCCATAACTCCTGTTCTAATAGTGACAGAAGGCTGAAAATTGGTGTGTTAGTTCGTTGTGATGTGTACTACACAATCACAACATTCCTTACTGTTTGGGTGAGAGGTGGGTCACCAAAGTCCTAAAAAATGTTGACGGCATGTGTGATTTTTCACTTTTTGGGTGTCCCCAGCACCACGATTAATGATCATATTTATTCTAACCAGGATTATTTGTTATATTTGGGACCTTTGCTCTTGCCAAAATGAATTTGAAGGGTATGGTACCACTGGTGGGGGTTTTATGGGGGTCCAAAAACCCTTTCGGGCAGAGGTGACTCTCTTGGAACCCATATTTGGACCCCCAAATGACCATATGGGCACTTGATGATCCTAATGGGATTTATACCAGATAAAGATACATATTTGTTCTTTCTTTTAATTAAATAAAACCTTTGGGTAACACTTTCTATGAAGACCACATCTATAGTGCATTATGAGCACATTCATAGTAAATTATAATGCTCATCATAATCAATCATAATGCATTACAACTACACTCATAGACACACATAAAGCTTTATGATGCACTATATCAACAGTTATAAATCTAGCTTATACTGACTTATAAATCCAAGGGCCTTATGAGTGCTCTTGACCGGTTATAAACTACAGGCTGGCTGCTGGGACTTATAATACATTATAACTACTTATACCCCTCTATATACACACTCAACAATCAACTGTTATAAGGACTCATAGGATGCCATAAGTATATATAAGTTATCAATGTATGCTTTAAGTAAAGTGAGGTTCATATTGAGGCATCTATAATGCAGTATACCTAATCATGATGTTTCATTGTTGGCGTTAAGTAAAGTGTAACACATTTGCATGCATTTAAAAGAAGCTATGCTGCATCATAAGTCATTTTGTCAGATACCAAATATAGAGAATTACACTAAGATTAGGAATATAACTGTAAAGCTTGGTTTCAACCTGTAGGGGGCAATCCATGTGCATATTTTGACCACAAAATGTAAATTTTGAAGATTTACAGATTTGGACCTGAATCAATCACCAACACTACTAAATACAGACATAATAGTTTACAGCTGAAAACATTGGTTTTGGGGTTTAGTTACTGTTTAAGGTATAAAACACAAAAAGGGAGAAAAAGACATAGTACATTTTTCAAGCTTTATTTTACCAATGAAAACAGTTGTGTTAATTTCACTGTTAACTGTTCTACCATCTTAAACGTTAAATGCGTAGGATTTAGATGCATCTACTTGTGAAACTATGCAGCCACTGGTCTCTATTTACATTCATGAGTGTTGAATTTCCTCCTATCACGAATGAGCTGGCGGTGAGAAGGTGAAAAATCCAGGTTTTAACTTCTTTCTTAATAAACTGTAAAGTGCAAACATGGGCATGGAAACTACTTCAAGCCACTACAAATATACAAATGTAACAAAATCCAGGTTTTAACTTCTTTCTTAATAAACTGTAAAGTGCAAACATGGGCATGGAAACTACTTCAAGCCACTACAAATATACAAATGTAACAAAATCCAGGTTTTAACTTCTTTCTTAATAAACTGTAAAGTGCAAACATGGGCATGGAAACTACTTCAAGCCACTACAAATATACAAATGCAACATACTACATACTGTAGGTGTGAACTGCCAAACTAATCTTTAATACAACAATTCACATTGTTTGGGTGGCAATTGGAAGCAGAGTGCCCTATTCCTTCATTTTCAAAATCTTTTCTTTGACCTCTGGGGTCATGGCACTGCGGCACCTATCAATGAATGTTGACAGCTTTTCTCTCCGCTCATCCCAGGCCCCCACATTTCTAAATATCTCCGGTGCAGCAATGCTGAGTTCAGCAATAGGTGCTGTTCTGGACACGGTGTTTCTGTCAGCACCAATGGTCTCAAATGCTGCTTTCATCGATCCCCCTCGGTTGAAGGCATCCAGGGCCATCTTGTATCGTGCTACGATGCTCCTGGTGTTTCTGGCTGTAAATGGTACATTAAAACCAGATTGTGTTTAAAAAGCTTGCTGTCAAAATGTGCAAACTTGTTAAAACTGTAATGAGCAATTACCTCTTCTTCTTCTCATCAGGTCATCAGTGGGTTTAACTTTGCGGGAAGAGGAGGAAGAGGGTGGAGATTTCATTCGGTAGCTCTTCATGGATGAATCTAGAAGAGAAATCAAGGGAGGATCAAAACAGATCATTATAGTGTCAACTTTCAAAATATAAACAAATGCCATGGAATAAGCTGCTTACCCAGGGGGCAAAGCAAAAAAACCGACACGGAGCGTTGTAAAAATGTTATAGTTGTATGACTATTTATGCCATTGTAGTACCTAAATATTTGCATTTACATCATTTCGCCAGCAAAATGACCCAAGAAAGGGGTTTTGGCCCCCCTGTAGCTTTCCAGCAGCTAGTTGACCGGGTTGTCCACCCAGGTTTTAATCCTTGAAGTTCCTCGATATCATTTCTGGTGTCAAACCTTTTACAACGCTCCGTGTCCGTTTTTCAAAAAACTGGGATTTTGCCCCCTGGGTAGCTAGAGATTGTTTTTGGCAGTACAGGCTCAGGTAATAAAAAAAAATGTCATCATGAAGACATGCATCTGAATGTGTCAATTAAATGAAACAGGTTTGAGGTGAGAGAGTGATAAACATGGCCTCTTCCAACCAACCAAAACTTGTTGATAAAGCAGATGCACTAAGGGAAATATGACATTATGGCCTGCAGAACTGACAGTGAAGGCAAAGCCCTTCTGTCAAGCTTTCAGTGGACAGCAGATCACTGCATAACAAGTAAAAGCTAAAATGAAGAGTGTGACCTACCACTAATTATTCATTAATATATCAGTATAACTCTTAATACCGATACATCGCCTAACCCTACCAGACAATGAGAAAAAATGTGGGATTTGATTCATCTGTATGTGCCTTTGTTACCTTCAGATGAATCAGAAAGAACAGAACTGGAGTCTTCATCTTCCTTGTCAGAAGCAATGCTCATTAATTGCTTGGCTTTCTTCCCATGCTTGCGTTTGACACCTGCAAATAACAAAACAAATTCTGTGGCTAGTGATCTAGTTGTGAGAAAGGAATAAATATGAAAACACATTTTGTCTGTGTACTGGAGAAAACCTGAGAGTGAAAAAAATATACTTGTACTGTATGAATGTGAATGGATAATTACTCACCTGACTTGCCAGGCATGATTGTGGAATTATCTTCATCCTTCTTGGAGAGTAGCTGATGGATGAGCTCATCCTTTTTCTGAAGTTCTCCTTTCAGGTAAGTCTTATCATCTTTGAGGAGGGAGATGGTTTCATCACGAAATTGCCCCTTCTCTTTCTCTGCCTCCAGGAGTTCTTTGAGTTTTTGAACCTCCATAACTTCATTTGGTGAGACTGTTGAAATAATTACAAATGAAGTAACCCTTACATAAGAATTTCTCTTACAATAATAACAGGAATAAATAATAACAGGAGGTATGTATAATTGCAACACATAAATTAAGAATCCCTGATTGTGTATCTATGCACAAAGGTCTCAAAGATTCTAAGATGTAACTAATTGTGTGCTGCAATTGGGTCATTGTGTCACTATACACTCTTTGTAATTGCTGTGCATGTAGAATCTGTGTATCACCTGCCTGCCCTCTCAGTTTTGCTTTTTTTTGTTTTTTATACAATGTATAAATACAAAAATGTAATACAATATGACTATTGCTTATGTGATGTTGATGCTGAAACAATGTATTGAACAGCCACGGCATCAGCCATAGACATGGACCATACTGAGAACCTACTTTATTGGTCCCAAACTGGGAAATTCTCTTGTGACAGCAGCAAGACACAGTGTACAGTATAAAACACTATACAGTATTGTAAAAACCTTGAGCCACACATTATTAAAAACAATGCTGTTATTAATATTTGGTAGTCAATGACCCACATCTCGACAATTAGTTACAATACCAGAAAAAAAGGATATTACCAGACCTTTTATGCTGTTCTGGGGAGATGACTCAGCCTTGGGATTGGCTTTCACCTTGCGACGACTCATGGTTGAAGCGGGCTAGATTAATAAAAAGCAAGGCACAGTTTCAAGAAAATGCTATTATTGTTACAAAAATGTCTGCATTATGATATCTATTACAGATGCATTAGCCTACCTGTTAATTATTAACTTGCATATACATAATAATAATTTACATACTGTACATGCAGCAGTCAAATATACAAAAACATGAGGGATGCACTTCATGAATGAAAATTCTTAATACCTATGACAATCTAAATATAGAAACAATATAAAAGATGCCAATAAAAATAGTTGGCTATTTATGCCAGTTTTCTTTTGCTGGGACATGTCCACTTTTTACAATCCTGGGGTGGCGGGTGGGGGGAGGGGGTCAACATAGTCCTATTTTTTTGGAAATCGAATTATGGTCATCCTAGTTAACATCTATAGATGTTAACTAGGATGACCATAATTCGATTTCGGGTATACCCAAATCGGGTATACCCAATATATACCCAATATATACCCAATAATACAATTTTGAGCTTTTCAGCTATTTTGAAAAATAACAACAGCTATAAAATGAAATATCCTACAACAAGCTCATCACAGGAGAAAATATGTGCAGTGTCAGTTAGCAGGTTCCTTGCTAGCAAGCAAATTCAACGTTAGCTCGGTCTGTTGTATGTTCGCAGTCTGCATTTGCAGGTGATTTTATTTTTCGTTTATCTTGAGTCACATATTTAATTTGTCTTGCTACTGTTTTTTTTTCATCTCTTACCAATACAACCAGTCAATGCACCTTTTTCAAGTTGAACACGTGCAGGAAAGTAACTCAAATGTGACAGGAGGTCAGACTTCACCAAAGACTAACCATGAGAAAGGGGGAAAAAAAGGAAGTTACCTGTCTTGGCTCCTTCCTAAAAGCAAACTGATTTTTTGAACTAACAGTAGAAAGTAAAGTTTGTGGCAAACAAAAAAGTATGACACTTACACGTTTTTCAGCTCACAAACGCACACAGCTCTGGTCTGCGGTCTCGGGTCTGCAGCCACACGACGCCAGAAGTGAAGAAGAAGAGAGAGCTGTTCCTGATTGGGCGCAATGCGCATGCGCGAGGAGAACCGCCCGCAACTTTCAAACTGAGCGCCATTTGGGGAAACGAAAAGCGAGGGTGGTCTCAACTAGAGCACTTTTGCAGTGCTCTAGTCTCAACATGGATGAATTAAAGCAAGGATTAACCGATTTATTGCGTGCAAGAGATACTGTTGACAATCGAAGAAAGATTGTTCTTTGGATGCAGAGGAAGGGACTCTTGAAGCGCCAAATGATGTGTAAATCATGTGATACTCCAATGACTGCTGTGCATGTTTCAAGACAGGACGGCTTCCACTGGTAAGAAAAGCTAGCTAGCCACTTTCAACAAGACTAACGTTAGTGGAAATGTTTTGCTCGTGTTTGTAATGTATATTGTCTTGTTTTTGAAAACCCTAACCCATTATTTACGCCTTGCAGTCTGACCCGTTTTACGTCAACCTCCACTGAGAGTGCTGACTTTTGCTTTTTCCAAGCCCTCACCAGACTGCCATCCAGTGTTTGGAATAACGCCGTTTAAAATAACGGCATTAGGTAACGCCGTTATTTTTTAATCTAACTAATTACTGTTTCCGTCGTTACAACGCCGTTATCGTTACTGAACGTTAAATGCGGTGCGTTACTATGAATTGAATTTGTCGGTTGTCGGTTAAAAAAAAAAGTCAGGATCGTGTTCTGCTTGCGCGCCGCTCGTGCCTGGTCTCGGCAGCCTGTTGTCCGTGGAGAAACGTGCAAATTTGCCGCGAGCTGGAGCCGGAGTTGGGGCTGCTGCTGGTCTGAGCGGCGCGCGAAGGCCACGTGGTCCCCGGTGTCCCACCGTCCCGCCGTTCTGGTGTTGGACGGGAATCCGGTGCAGCTGTGGAGCGCGGATGGTGAAGACGGTGGTGATGATGATGATGATGATGATGATGAACGGCCCGGCGGCTCGTGGAGGCACCGGGGTCTCGCCGTCATAATGTCTACTGCTGTGCGCTCTGACCCTGTTTTGTGATATATGACAGACACAGCGTCTCCCACTGTATCATTTCTCCTCAAGTTTGAATTATTCCCGCATGCGAGGTGCAGAGAATGCAATCTCAATTATTATACACAAGACACGCTACGCGACTATAGGAGTAACTACAAGACTACAGTTTGCCACCTCATTACAAGAAAAATCCAAATTCTTTGACATAAAGCTACTTTTTTTTTTTTACAGTAACGCAAATAGTTACTTTCCCTGGTAACTACTTACTTTTATTATAAAGTAATTCAGTTACTAACTCAGTTACTTTTTGGAACAAGTAGTGAGTAACTATAACTAATTACTTTTTTAAAGTAACGTTCCCAACACTGCTGCCATCAATATTAAAATGCCTCACAGCGTGTTCCCCGATATCACTGCAGCATATTTCAAAGCCTCAACTTTAAAATTTACTGTGAATTTGCTCATTTTGTCTTTCTGAGAGTGCGCATACACGTGGATGAAGGGACTTGTGTGTTTATCGCTTGTTTATTTATTTAGACCTGTTATTAAAAGAGGCCGGCTGCTAATTTGGGCCGTCTTTAAATTGAGGAAATACAATATTTTTTTCTCTTTTGTATTTTTTTAAAATTTCTATTTAAAATATTCTACATTTTTAGGCTGCTGTCTGTGTTTGTAATGGATACATGATCAAGTACATTTACATTTACATTTACATTTAGGTCATTTAGCAGACGCTTTTGTCCAAAGCGACTTACAATAAGTACATTTGTCAAAAGAAGGAAACAAAGAAACCACGACGTATCATTGCCGATGCAGTAAGAGCTAAAAATAGAACAAGTGTTAGGTCCTCATCTGAGTAAAGTAGTGCTTCAAGAGTAACAGTGCTACGATCCGAGTTTTTTTTTTTTTTTTTTTTTTTTTTTGCGGGGGGGGGGGGGGGGGGGGGGTCGAGGGAGGGTGTTAGTGGGTCATGCTATGTAGAGTCGACCCACTAACACGTACATGACCAAGTTGTTTTTACAGGATTTGCAGGCGACACAGAGGAAGAAGTGTTTCAGTTCGCCAAGGATCCATGTTTTACAAGTCCCGCAGATCCCTCCAGAACCACCTGGAATTCATTTACAGGTGGGTTTGTTTTGTCTGTTGCTAATGGAACTCAGTTGAAATCAGACCAATGACTAAATAAAGCTATCTTGTCTGCGCAGTGTTAAGATATCACTTAAAGTTAAAGAGTACATGCAGGTGTTTTATTCTGAAAGTGACAGGACATAAAAGTGGACTTGAAGACCGAGTAAACTGATATCCAACCAGGATACCACCACTACTATGCTTCAATATGCAGTTTGCTATGGACTGACTCAATGGGTAAAAAAAAACAGTATGTCAGCTCTGTAAGAGGGAGGAGACAGAGACAATGTGTTACCATGGTAACTGACCCAGAGTTTACAACAATGCATTTATGTTATTACTGTGCAGCACTTTAGTCAACCTTGTTGTTTCAAAATGTGCTCTATTGAAGTTGGTGGTATATAATTGAAAACCCAGAGTTTCTCTCCTCTCATTTCTACTTTCTGGAATAGGCCTCGGGCTCTTAGAATTAAAAAAAACAATCAGTGTGAGTTTTTATATTCAGTTTTTATCCATTGGGCTAGTGATCTGTTCTTGTTTTCATGTCTTTGTAGATTTTCCCAGGGACTGCGCTTGAGACAAGTTGACCTTATCGAGGACGGTGTTGCAGCAAGTAGCAGAACCTTAACAAAGATGGCTTCGTCTCTGAGAAAAGTATGTCACACCACATTTTCCTTTAGTAAAATTAGAAATACCATTGGTAAACTGGCTTATAAGCCACATCAAGGTAATTAGAGATCCTTCATTGCTCAAAAAATATGGTTGGCTATACATTATTCTCTTATGTCAGAAACCAGACTTTCCAGTTAGTATTTAGCAGTTAGTAATGTTGTGCTTTGTGTTTTCCTATATGCAGGTCTGCAGACGTGCTATTCACAAGTTGCGCAGTCAGGGTAAAATGAAAGTTGGCGGCCGACATAGCTTTGTTATGCTGGATGAAAGTAAATTCTCACACAAAAGGAAGGTAAGATACATTTGCTCAATATGTGGAACTTTATTTGATAGAACCAGTTTTCAAATGACAAAGTAAATCATCCCATTTGAAATTGATAGTTGATTGTACTTGTGCTGTTTTTTGTTGGTTATGGCTGTTAGACTGAAATGAGTAAACAAATAATAGACCTTATGATTTATTCCTTGACCAGCAAAATTAATAATCCATCTGTGTACTATGAAGTTAGACTCAGGTCTTTTGAACACCCATGTAAATTGAATTTCAAATTGCTTGTATTAATTTGATGTACTATATCCCTAACAATGTTTGACAGTACAACCGCGGGAGGATGGGACCAGCATGGAGACGGAATAAAAAATGGGTCTTTGGCATCTTGGAAGTATCACATACCACCAGGAGACCCATTCTCAAGATCGTGAGGAGGCGTTCCACAGACCAGCTTCTGCCTATCATAAAGCGCCATGTTAAGAGAGGATCAAGCATTGTGACTGATGAGTGGAGAGCTTACAAGAGAGCACTGTCAGAGGAAGGATACGATCATCATACTGTCTGCCACAAGAGACACTTTGTAGATCCTGTTTCCAGAGGTCACACACAGAATTTAGAGAGAGCCTGGCAAACCTTTAAATGTGATGTTTGGCGTCATAGAGGAAATAGGAGTACAGGGCTTTTAAAAGAACATTTACGAGTTATTGAGTGGGAGTATTGGCTTGGACGATGTCACAGATATGGCATCCTTGGCCGGCTCATTCATGATCTAAGGAAATTCAACATTCATGAATGTAAATAGAGACAGACCTTTACAGTGGCATAGTTTCATGTGGGGGCCTGGAATGAGCAGGAAAAAAACCGTCAACATTCATTGATAGGTGCCGCAGTGCCATGACCCCAGAGGTCAAAGAAAAGATTTTGAAAATGAAGGAAGAGGGCACTCTGCTTCCAATTGCCACCCAAACAATGTGAATTGTTGTATTAAAGATTAGTTTGGCAGTTCACACCTACAGTATGTAGTATGTTGCATTTGTATATTTGTAGTGGCTTGAAGTAGTTTCCATGCCCATGTTTGCACTTTACAGTTTATTAAGAAAGAAGTTAAAACCTGGATTTTGTTACATTTGTATATTTGTAGTGGCTTGAAGTAGTTTCCATGCCCATGTTTGCACTTTACAGTTTATTAAGAAAGAAGTTAAAACCTGGATTTTTCACCTTCTCACTGCCAGCTCATTCGTGATAGGAGGAAATTCAACACTCATGAATGTAAATAGAGACCAGTGGCTGCATAGTTTCACAAGTAGATGCATCTAAATCCTACGCATTTAACGTTTAAGATGGTAGAACAGTTAACAGTGAAATTAACACAACTGTTTTCATTGGTAAAATAAAGCTTGAAAAATGTACTATGTCTTTTTCTCCCTTTTTGTGTTTTATACCTTAAACAGTAACTAAACCCCAAAACCAATGTTTTCAGCTGTAAACTATTATGTCTGTATTTAGTAGTGTTGGTGATTGATTCAGGTCCAAATCTGTAAATCTTCAAAATTTACATTTTGTGGTCAAAATATGCACATGGATTGCCCCCTACAGGTTGAAACCAAGCTTTACAGTTATATTCCTAATCTTAGTGTAATTCTCTATATTTGGTATCTGACAAAATGACTTATGATGCAGCATAGCTTCTTTTAAATGCATGCAAATGTGTTACACTTTACTTAACGCCAACAATGAAACATCATGATTAGGTATACTGCATTATAGATGCATCAATATGAACCTCACTTTACTTAAAGCATACATTGATAACTTATATATACTTATGGCATCCTATGAGTCCTTATAACAGTTGATTGTTGAGTGTGTGTATAGAGGGGTATAAGTAGTTATAATGTATTATAAGTCCCAGCAGCCAGCCTGTAGTTTATAACCGGTCAAGAGCACTCATAAGGCCCTTGGATTTATAAGTCAGTATAAGCTAGATTTATAACTGTTGATATAGTGCATCATAAAGCTTTATGTGTGTCTATGAGTGTAGTTGTAATGCATTATGATTGATTATGATGAGCATTATAATTTACTATGAATGTGCTCATAATGCACTATAGATGTGGTCTTCATAGAAAGTGTTACCAACCTTTGACTATGAAGCTCCATAATATGAACATTATTCTTCATAATGCACCATTTTGGAAATTTTTTCCACAAGTCTGGAATGTAGATCAGGGAGAATTTAGTGATGATAAAGCATGAAAATAGTGGAAATAACTTAGTATCTCCGCTGTTCTGCCTGCATTGTCTGTCCACGCTGCTCTGCCCGCTCACTCTACTCGGAGCATAATTAAAGGAGCATTCAGGATTTTTATTACATAGGACATGACCGTTGGGTTGCTTGTATCATTTCATGTATTTTTCATTCTTTTTGTTGTATCTCCCAGTGTTTAGTTTGTTTATATTTTCCTTATTTCACTAGTCATTTATCAGTCATGGTGTCTGTGTGAAGCGCCAGTAAAACCAGTGCTGACATCTTGGCCTATTTTAGTGTGTTGGTGCTCTTTGAAGCCAGTGTGTTGGTTTGCACCGTGCCCCCCTTCCAGGACTTGATTTTATAACGTTTGCTTTCTTTCATCAAACAGGAGCTGTTGGGCCCGAGCGAGTGGCAGACTGATCCCTTTGGTGGCGGTCCCCTTCACTTCCTTGTTCAGCAGCGTGCAACGTGGTGTGATACGATGGTGTGTGGTTTTTATGTTTGGTGTGTCTCATTGGACCCCTTCCCCTCTCTTTCAGCTAGTCACCTTCACTGGGAGGCCCACAGCCCTGTGTACTACACTTCTCATTTGGATTATACTTTTGAGTGAAGGGTATGGGGCCAAAATAATAACTGTTCAATATTGGGCCAAAAGGGTGACTGTGAAATAAAAGTTACAAAATAACTTCCACCAGACCGTATATAATACTTTTAAAAGAGTTGTGTTCATTAAGAAGAAGAGAAATATTACATATACTGTCTTTTTTTGGAAGCACATCTCTGCCGAGTGATTTCATACCTGTGACCTTTTTCTGTCTGTTATATCGAAGTGGTTGTACCCACTTAGATTATCTATTTCCTGGGGGTGAAAATTCCCCTTGGTGGTGTTGTTGGAATTAAATAACCTTTGTAAGTGAACTTAATCAACTTAAAACGTAGAAACCTCACTGCGTTGCCACACAATGATGACTTTTCTCCATGTGAACGGTCTGCTCTGCTGCAGAACTCACTCACTAACAGAAGCACAGAGCATCAGGTTGAGTCTAAACCTCCTTAATCTAATGTTGCATTCACATACTGTACATGTGAACGGGTAAACAGCCCCACCGTTTATTTAATTCAACTGTTCATGTATAAGACGTGTCAGAAACCAGTGGGAAACAGGCATCAGAGATCAGCTGATTGAACGCATGTTGTACAAGTTTCAGCCACTAGAGGTCAGGAGTGGAGCGTTGTGAAGTGGGTGTGGTGACAGTGAAGGTGCTGCTGGTTCAGTCTCTCACAAGAAACAGCTGGACATGTTTGTGTTGAAAGTCTGCCCTCTTGTGGCTGAAAAGAGTCAAACAGAATCAAATACAACGTGTTCAATGGGGATGTTATATTAATGGGATGCATCCTTTTGCTCATTCTACAAGTATAAAAGGAAACAGAAAACGATGGTTATTTACTATGAGGTCATTTAAATTCTATTAAGGTCACAAAGTAGTTTCTCATCCACAATTTGGTAAATTGCGGCCTCGATTCATGTTTTTTGTACATGTATTTCAATGTTATGTATTATTTGGGGGTATATTAGAATGAAAAAACATAGATATTTATAAAGAAATTTGCTTTTTTCGTTTGCATAGCAACATCTTGTTCAGGTGTGCAGAAAAAAATCGACCTAGTGTGTTGCCATCAGTTATTATTTGAAAAAACTGTTTACAGCAAAATATCCAATCCATGTCTATCGCGTCATAATGGAACGATCTCATCTTTCCAGAGTCTTTCAGCTGCAGACTCCGCTGTGTGAACAAAACAGAAACAAGTCTATAGAAGTATTTCTGTGCCATCTGAGTTTGAATATGAATTCTTCTTCTTAAAATTTTTTCAGTATCAAAATCAGACTTTGAATTTTAAAAACCATCAAATTTCTAGCAATTAATTTTTTTTGCCTCTGAATTTCTGTCAAAAAAAAGTCAGTGCAAAAAAATTCTATTTTTATAAATAATTCAGTCTAAAAAAATTCAACATCAAAAAATTCAGTCTAAAAAAATTGTAAAAAGAACCAGACTCAACATCCGGGTCACCAGGGAGAAGCAATCGATCCCTGTCTCAATTCAGCCAACGTCTAGCCAATCATGTTACACTCCATTGGTCATGTGACACCCACCCAGGTAGGACAGACCCGTCCGGCCATGGCCACAAACGCAGGTGATGGTGCTTCGGTGAGTCTGTTTACTATATTTGCCATTTGTGTTCGTAAAATTGAGTAATAGATATTACTTGACATGCTGCACATTAACCGGATTTATTGAACAATATCTACAATGAACTTTCAATGAGGTGGCGTTTATTAAAACTTCGTTAGTAACTCAGTAAGTAGGCTATTAAACCGTGGTAGTGTTAACTGGTGACACAGTGTTTCCCACAGGATTTTAGGAGACGCGGAGAGGGGGTAATTTTAACACTGTACAATTAGCACAATATAGCACATTTACCATTTATTAGCGGCCTGTCCATGCACCCGTGTCTGTGTGTGTGTACTTGCGGTCGCACCGCACGTACACACACACAGTCTGGTTCTTTTTACACTGAATTTTTTGGCGTTGAATTTTTTTTAGACTGAATTTTTTGATGTTGGAATTTTTTTAGACTGAATTTTTTTGAGATGTTGAATTTTTTTAGACTGAATTTTTTTTAGAAATTGAATTTTTGTGGACTGAATTTTTTTTAAATTCAGAGGCAAAAAAAAAACATTGCAAGGAATTTGATGGTTTTTAAAATTCAAAGTCTGATTTTGATACTGAAAATTCAATCTTAGAAATTCATATTCAAACTCAGATGGCACAGAAATACTTCCATACACACTACTGAACCTTACTTCCTTCTTGTTTCGATGGCGGTAGATGTGGTAGGAATGGACAATGAAAGGTCGATATTAATATTTTTTTATTATGATGAACTAGATATATTTCAGTATGCTGCAAAGCCAAAACCTCGTCATCAGCAGTCAGGTGACACGATGAAGCCGTACGGACTGTGACTTAGGGTCTCCGCTCCAATCAAAACTGAAGCTGCAGCTGACATCACTCCTTGTTGTCATCTACCAATTCCAAGTGATATACCACTGTAGATTATTGTTACGTTGCTGCTCATCTACTGGCAAATGCTTATTAGAAACAGCTCATCACTTGTTCGAGCATTAAAGGTAATTATTGGCTTTGGAAAAGTAGTGTGGCGATTCAACAGGAGGTCCAGCGGTTTGTGGAGCAACAAAGAAACTGAAAATGTTGTGCTATTGGTCTTCCCACAATGAGGCTGAAAAATCTGGAAAAAGCCAATTAGTCAACAATGACTACAAATTATTTTGTCCCCAGAGATCACTTTTCTGAATCTTAAAAAAAAAAACAATCATTTTAGAACAAAATAAAAATGTATATTTGACAGAATGCACTGGCATCTGCCACACTTAACACGTACCTCTGCTGCTCATTATTGTCCAAATCTATTAACACTTAGATTTGCATTTAAACAAACAGGCTGAACTCACCGTGCTAGCCATACAGGGATAATACGCAGCTCAGCTAGCTCTAATAGCTTAATCTGTTATTTTAAAATGTAGAAATAAAGTTGAGATCAGCACAGGTACACCACGAAGGATGATCATAGGACACTGAAACAGGGGGGACATATCCACGTGTCCGATTCCTTTACTAAATACAGTCGTAAGGAATCAACAAGCCTGTACACCATCTGCACATCTTTTTCTTGCAAGTCACAAATATCTTGTTTCCATAGCAACAGGATGACAGTGAAAACCCCGCCACTCCAGTACTTATGCTGTATTCACACCAAACACAAAGCCAATTTTTCTTGTGGCATGATTTCATACAAATGATTTTAATACAAATGACGCGGAACGAATGAGACAAATATGTGAAATTCATGTCATCGCCTCAGAAACCGTCCCATTGTTGATGAATCCTAAATGGAGGAACCTGATGTCTCCTGGGTCAGTGGTCTCCCAAAGGTCTATGATAGTAGCTCACATTAGTCCAGAGACCAGACCAGACTGGAAAAACCAGAGATTGTCTGTGGTCCCCCAGAGGTCTACGATAGTAGCTCACATTAGTCCAGAGACCAGACCAGACTATGGAGAAACCAGAGACTGTCTGTGGTCCCCCAGAGGTCTACGATAGTAGCTCACATTAGTCCAGAGACCAGACCAGACTATGGAGAAAACGGAGACCGTCTGTGGTCTAAACAACATGGTCTCTGCTGTATTTATGTCTAGATTACCTTATTTGGAGTGTTGATGGAGCAGCTACAATGTTAGCATAGCCTCGCACCCATCAACCAGACTCCATTCAGAAAACCAGCATTTAAAAAGCTTGTGGTCTTGCAGACAGACCTAACAAAGCATGACTTCAGACTTGTTACTGATCACCATCATTATAGAGTTATTTCAGCATCCTTTTCATCCGGTTAATGATATTAAATCGTCGATACAGCTAAATAGTTGATTCTGGGTTCCTCCATCTGTGGTAAACCAGCCCACATGTCTTGCTAGATCCAGTGATTCCAGCTTGTTGAAACCTGGGTGGGGTCTACATGGAGGGAAGCCCCGCCTCCTCTTTGACGACGCCTATAAATACAAATGATCCCGTGGTTACTTATGGAGTAACGTTTGGTGTGAACACACTTTCAGTGTTTTGGATTTCCACTTAAAATGCTTCAGGACAAAGAAAGTTTGTACAAACTAACAGTTAGGACTCATTTTCAGATGGTTTAAGAATTAAGTTGTTCACATTCAAGCTCCTTCTCCGTTCCCCGTTTTGGACTGGATCTACTTCTCCTCCTCCTCCTCCTCCTCCTCATCTTCTTCTTCTATCTCTGCCTCTTTCTCCTCCTCTTTGCCTCCTTCCTCAGCCTGTTTATCGTTGCCGGTATCTGCCCCTGCTCCAGCTCCATCACCTTCCTCACTGTCTTTGGACTCTTCATCACCATCACCATCACCCTGAAAACACAAACACATTTCAGATTTGAGCTGCTGAAGCTGCAGCAGCGATGAGAGGAGAAACGTTCTCCTCGTGTTAACGATGCACTTTTGGGCAGATTTAGGTCTTAAGGTAACGGACTGTGTGTGATGGGGGACCTGCTTCAGGCGGTTCCACCTCCGGCTCGGGACCCTGGCCTTCATCCTCCGTGACAGCGCCATCAGCTTGTTGTGTCTCTGCCTCTTCTTCACCTTGTCCGCCTCCTTCCTCCGCTTCTCCTCCACCTGGTCCGAGTCCGATTCGTCCTGCGGCTGCAGCCTGCTGCGCTTCTTCGGCTGCACCAGCTTCTTCGGCGGGACCCGGTCCCCCTCCTCATCGTTACTGCTCTCCTCCCCGGGACTGGACGACGAGGAGCTGTTCTCGCCCCCGAGGAACGAGCGCTTTCTGCGGGTAACAGAGCGGCTGTCGTCGCTAGAAGTCGCCCCTGAATCGCTCCGGGCCCGGTGCTCCTGCTCGGTGTCCTCCCCCGCGGAGCTCTGGAAGTCGGATTGGGATTGGGATCCGGACGAGGAGGAGGAGGAGGAGAAGGAGCCCTCGTCACTGTCGTCCAGGATGGAGGCGGGCAGGCCGATCTGCCGCTTCTTCGATGCGTCCGTCTTGGTTTTCCGCATCGACGCAAACATTTTCCTCTTGTACAAGCTCTCCATGTCTGCGCTTGGACCCCGAGACCGGAGACATGAACCAGAGAGCCGAAGAAAGACCCGGGTTGGGTGGGAGCTAACTAGCTAGCTAGCTAGCGAGGCGGCTAGTTAGCGTCTATTTCCTGCGCGTCACAACGAGCGCGTGTTGTTTCAACATGGCGCCTGAACGGACCGACGAGCAGAGTTCCTTTATACCATTCAGATAAACCTTCTGCCTTTATGTCCTCAAATAGGACTTACGAGCTAAAACCGCGACCCTTCGTAGACGCGCGTCCAAGTGAAGCTAGCTGTGTGTTATTGTTGTGGCTCCCACTTCTTCGCTGGATGAAATGACAGCACATACCGCCAGGGCTCCCCTTGTGGCGGAGAGCAGCCACTACAGCTGCAGAATGCGGTTCAATGTAGAATCATTTTAAACCACACTGAAATGTTGAACATGAACCAGAACTTCCTCCAGCTCAATGCAGGAAAGACAGACGTCCTTGTTTTGGGTCCCAGAGATGCAAGTTTGGAGGTCAGAGCCTATCTTGACACAATGTCTATAGACCAAGTCAGAAAACTTGGTATGAACCAGTCAGTGAGTACGACCATGGTCCTTCAATCTTGTATCCCAGAGGTCCAGCGCCTGGTTTGGACTAGATGTGCTGCTGTGTGTTACGACGGTCACTCTGTCAGCTCAGGTGATCATAGAGTCATAAAGACAGAGACGTGTCCCAACCAATCACAGCTGCTTGTATTTCACCACGTATGTGATGTCATCACTACTCATCGGGTTTCTTGCTATTTCTCTCCAGGGCTGCGTTTCAAAAACAGTTTAGCTGCGTTTCAATAACGGTTTGAGTCGCCCTCGCTCACTCGCCCTCAGCCCTTGCTATGACGTCACACGGAGGCCCCTTGGAGGGTGGAGGGAAAGTGGACGGAGGGGGAGTGAAAGAGGTAAATGGAACACACCTGCCCTCGTTCACTATCAGCCCAGACAATCATGGATCAACCACACGTTGTTGGAGTAGCGCTATACTGCCTATTCCAAATTACACAAAATATGCAGAGACTCATTTCATTGAGACGAAGACGTATTCTGCGCTTGATGGCAATACGTCGGCTTATTTACTTACACTTGTAAACGGTGGGCTCTGCCATAACTCTGCAACAGACAGTCTAATTGCACAATTTAAGAAAATGATTTAAATGTAATTCATATTCTACTTTCGTCTTTCTTCTTCTTCCTTGGTGGTGAATAGACAGCAGACAATGGTGTTTGAGGTTCATTATCGCCACCGCATGGACATATTTTTCGTGCACCACTGCAATGCATTGTGGGTGATATACAGCTCTGAAGTGACCATCGTTGTTCACTCGATCACTCAGCCCTCAAGGGTCGATCTCACGGAGTTCACTTCAGCTGTTCAGGGAAATGGAACAGCCCTTAAAATGGCTGCGGGGATTCCCCCGAGGGCAAGTGCTTAGGGCAAGTGAGCGAGGGCGACTCAAACTGTTATTGAAACGCAGCTACGGTTGCAGCTCTGCACTGCATTCATACGGCGGGTACAGCCAATAAACCATCCAGACCCTCAGTGTCATCGCAGTCGTGTAGCGCCCACCCTGGTGTAGAAGCTTTAAAAAATAAACCTGCTCCCAGATTTAATTTTCAGTTTTTTTTAATTGTTTTAATTATGAATTATTATTAACCTGTTAATCATTAACAGGTTGTAAGTTTTCACTGTTTGTATCACACAATGAAATTAAAATGACATAATGTATTGATCATATCTGGAATAATCTCCATCAGTTACCTAACAAACTGAATCAGTTTAGAATACATTCTGATGACCTCTGACCCCTGAGGCATGTTAGCACTTCTGTGCCAGGAGCGTGCTCAGTTTGATTTTCCCGTCCATGGAGGCCGTCAGGCATGTGCCACAGTCCACCGCCGAGCACCAATCAACTGTCACCACTGGCGCTTTGTGCCCGCCCAGTGACAGCATGCTCTCCAGAGCGGGCTCCCCATTGGTCAGCTGGAAGAGGGGGAGGTGAAAGGGAGACGTTTCAGAAAATCAATATATGAAACATAATTTCAAAAATATATTTTTAAAAATGATGGTGTGTTCACACTGACTGCAAAATTTGAGTTGAAAGTGGAACTCTTTCAACTCAAACAAAAAATGTGCATGACGCTGTGTCTTTAAAGCTTGTCAGACATCATCCTCATGTCGTTCTGACGTTGCTGAATCCTAAATGGAGAAACCAGAGAGTCTGTGGTCCCCCAGAGGTCTAGATAGTAGCTCACATTAGTCCAGAGACCAATCCAGACTATTTGGAGAAACAAGAGACTGTCTGTGGTCCCCCAGCAATAGGGGTGATTTCAGCCGTGATTGAGGAAACCTAGGTGGGGTCTACGTGGAGGGAAGCCACGCCTCCTCCCCTCTATGATCTAGTCTAGTGCTGGTCACCCAAATAAACACACATGATCCTGCTGTCAAACTCATGCAAGTGAAAATTTGCTTTGTGTTTGAGGTGAACACAGCAATTACATTAAAATCATGTTGGTTTAACCAGTATGAATACTTTTTTAAAAGTCATTAGCCCTTAATGACAGACACAAGATCAAGGAAGTTTACGTCGCCCGGAATAACGTCACCGGGGCCCCACCCTGGAGCCAGGCCGGGGTTTGGGGCTCGCAGCGCCTGGTGGCCGGGCCCGCCATCCAGTAGGCTCACCACCCGCAGGAGGGTTCAGAAGGGGCGGGTGCGGTGTGTTTTGGGTGGCTGTCCGGGTGCCCCGGCGACCCAATCCCCAGATGGTGACACTAGCCATGGGGACATGGAATGTCACCTCACTGGGGGGGAAAGAGCCTGAGCTAGTGTGGGAGGTAGAGCGCTACCGGCTAGAGATAGTCGGGCTCACCTCCACGCACAGTCTGGGCTCTGGAACCCAACTCCTCGAGAGAGGCTGGACTCTCTTCTACTCTGGAGTTGCCCGTGGTGAGAGGCGCCGAGCTGGTGTGGGCTTGCTCATAGCTCCCCAGCTCAGCCGCCATGTGGTGGAGTTTTCCCCAGTGAACGAGAGGGTCGTTTCCCTGCGCCTTCGGGTCGGGGATAGGTCTCTCACTGTTGTTTCGGCCTATGGGCCAAACGGCAGTGCAGAGTACCCGGCCTTCTTGGAGTCCTTGGGAGGGGTACTGGAGAGTGCTCCAACCGGGGACTCCATTGTTCTACTGGGGGACTTCAACGCTCACGTGGGTAATGACAGTGTTACCTGGAAGGGCGTGATTGGGAGGAACGGCCTCCCCAATCCGAACCAAGTGGTGTTCTGCTATTGGACTTCTGTGCTAGTCACGGTTTGTCCATAACGAACACCATGTTCAAGCATAAGGGTGTCCATCAGTGCACGGGCACCAGGACACCCTAGGCCGGAGGTCAATGATGGACGTCGTGGTCGTGTCATCTGACCTCCGGCCGTATGTCTTGGACACTCGGGTGAAGAGAGGGGCTGAGCTGTCAACTGATCACCACCTGGTGGTGAGTTGGATCCGCTGGCGGGGGAGGAAGCTGGACAGACTTGGCAGACCCAAACGTGTTGTGAGGGTCTGCTGGGGAACGTCTGGTGGAACCCTCCGTCGGGGAGGTCTTCAACTCCCACCTCCGGGAGAGCTTAGACCAGATCTCGAGGGAGGCTGGGGACATTGAGTCCGAATGGACCTTTTTCTCCGATTCCATTGTGGACGCGGCTGTTCAAAGCTGTGGCCGTAAGGTCTCCGGTGCCTGTCGTGGCGGCAATCCCCGAACCCGGTGGTGGACATCGGAAGTAAGGGATGCTGTCAAGCTGAAGAAGGAGTCCTACCGAACCTGGTTGGCCCGGGGGACTCCTGAGGCAGCTGACAGGTACCGGCAGGCCAAGCGTGCTGCAGTGCGGGCAGTCACTGAAGCAAAGGTTCGGGTCTGGGAAGAGTTCGGGGAGGCCATGTAGGAGGACTACCGGTCGGCCTTGAGGAAATTCTGGCAAACCATCCGGCGCCCCAGGAAGGGGAAGCAGCCCTCCACCAACACTGTTTACGGTGGAGGTGGGGAGCTGTTGACTTCGACTGGGGATATCGCCGGGTGGGGGAAGGAATACTTCGAGGATCTCCTCAATCCCACTGACACGTCTTCCATAGAGGAAGCAGAGGCTGAGGACTCGGAGGTTCATCCACCCATCACCCGGGCCGAAGTCACCGAGGTAGTAAAGAAGCTCCCCGGTGGCAAGGCACCGGGGGTGGGTGAAATCCGTCCTGAGTACCTCAAGTCTCTGGATGTTGTGGGGCTGTCTTGGTTGACACGTCTCTGCAACATCGCGTGGCAGTCGGGGACAGTGCCTCTGGACTGGCAGACCGGGGTGGTGGTCCCTCTATTCAAGAAGGGGGACCGGAGGGTGTGTTCCAACTATCGAGGGATCACACTCCTCAGCCTCCCTGGGAAAGTCTATTCCAGGGTACTGGAGAGGAGAATTCAGCCAATAGTCGAACCTCGGATTCAGGAGGAACAATGCGGTTTTCATCCTGGCCGTGGAACACTGGACCAGCTCTATACCCTCCGCAGGGTGCTCGAGGGTTCATGGGAGTTTGCCCAACCAGTCCACATGTGTTTTGTGGACCTGGAGAAGGCATTCGACCGTGTCCCTCGTGGCATTCTGTGGGAGGTACTTCGGGAGTACGGGGTCAGGGGCCCTCTGCTAAGGTCCCTGTATGACTGGAGCAGGAGCTTGGTTCGCATTGCCGGCAGTAAGTCAGACCTGTTCCAGGTGCATGTTGGACTCCGGCAGGGCTGCCCTTTGTCACCGGTTCTGTTCATTATTTTTATGGACAGGATTTCTAGGCGCAGCCATGGGCCGGAGGGGATCTGGTTCGGGAGCCACTGGATTTCATCCCTGCTCTTTGCGGACGATGTGGTCTTGTTGGCTCCTTCGAGCCAGGACCTCCAGCATGTCCTGGGGCGGTTTGCAGCCGAGAGTGAAGCAGCTGGGATGAGGATCAGCACCTCCAAATCTGAGGCCATAGTTCTCGACCAGAAAAAGGTGGCTTGCTCCATCCAGGTTGGGAGAGAGTTCCTGCCTCAAGTAGAGGAGTTTAAGTATCTTGGGGTCTTGTTCACGAGTGAGGGAAGGGAGATTGACAGGCGGATCGGTGCAGCGGCTGCAGTAATGCGGTCGTTGTATCGGTCCGTCGTGGTGAAGAGAGAGCTGAGCCGAAAGGCGAAGCTCTCAATTTACCAGTCAATCTACGTTCCTACCCTCACCTATGGTCATGAACTCTGGGTCGTGACCGAAAGAATAAGATCCCGGATACAAGCGGCCGAAATGAGCTTCCTCCGCAGGGTGGCGGGGCGCTCCCTTAGAGATAGGGTGAGGAGCTCCGTCATGCGGGAGTAGAGCCACTGCTCCTCCACATCAAGAGGAGCCAGTTGAGGTGGCTCGGGCATCTGTACCGGATGCCCCCTGGACGCCTCCCTCAGGAGGTGTTCCAGGCATGCCCCACCGGGAGGAGACCCCGAGGAAGACCCAGGACACGCTGGAGGGACTATGTCGCCCGGCTGGCCTGGGAACGCCTGGGGCTCCTCCCGGAGGAGCTAGAGGAAGTGTCCGGGGAGAGGGAAGTCTGGGCGTCCCTGCTCAGGCAGCTGCCCCCGCGACCCAGCCCCGGATAAGCGGAAGACAATGGATGGATGGATGGATGAATACTTTGTTTAAAGCGACATGCAGCAAAATCATACTAAAATAACAATAAAAAAATATACACAAACTCTATACAAATTTTAGCATTTCAACAAGCTGAGATGTTAATAAACAAAGGCAACATAGTTGAGTTTGAAAAGGATGAGAGCTGCACATATGATAATGAATTTCAACGGCTGCACAGTACATCCCTCTGGATAAATATAGTTCATTTCCTGTCATGGAAGTGTATTTACTCTGTATATGAGTCCTCCGTTGCTGGAGCAGGTCAGGATGTGTTGGCCTTCAGAGTCGAAGGCAAACAGTCGACCTCGAGGAACCTGAACCTGAGCAAGAGTTAAGTTAAGTTAGACATCAAGGTGTAATCACATGTATTCTATTTGATCCAATTTATTAGTTTCTGGTCTGTTTGACTCTAAATGGACCATAATGTACTAAATGAACATCATGCTGGATTGAAGAAGACTTGAAACTAAAGACTGAGACCATAAACTCATGTTTATAATGATTACTGAGAGAATAAATCAAGAGAGAAGTAGGACCATTTTCTCATAGACTTCTATACAATCAGAGAGGAGTCACCCCCTGGTGGCCAGCAGAGAGAATGACAGTTTAAGGCTCTTTGGCGTGGGCTTCACTGATCAGAACCGGAGGTTGTCAAATAAAATACAAACAAAACAAATAAATAAAAAATAATAATTATACATTTAATATATACCACACTTTTCATTTACAAATCACAAAGTGCTACATACACATAAAAGCTACTGCAGTCTGTGAGGTAAACAGGTTCCCATGGTAACGCGTACCTGTTTGTATCCACTGTATCCTGACAGGATGAAAGGCCCAGTGGCATCCTGAGGAAAATCCTGCTCCGACTGCTTCACCCCACACCGATGGATGTTCCACTGGATGAACTGAACACACACACACACACACACACACACACACACACACACACACACACACACACACACACACACACACACACACACACACACACACACACACACACAATGAAGGACCCGACCTACCCGACCCACCGACCGCTCACCCCCCTCCCCTCAGAGACTGAGACCCCAAGTGTGAGGCCTGAGCTTGTTCACTGAGTGGTTTCAGACAAAACTGATGATAAGAAGACAAACCTACGACACACTGAGGCTTTCTGGACCTGAAACATTATCTGTTGGGTCCCAAAAATGACTGACTGTGGGGAGAGCGTTGTAGAGGGTGGAGGCTGTCACACTGAATGCTCTGTCTCCGAAGATACAGAGTCTGGTGTGGGGGATGGAGAGCAGGCCAGTGTCTGAAGATCGGAGGTTGCAAGACGGGGTGTACGAAACAAGGAGGTCAGAGATGTTATGGAAATATGTATCGAAGCAAGGAGACCTCTGGAGATAGAAGATAGTAGAAATATTTAATTGATGCTTGATGGCCATAACATTAAATGTGAACCTATTCATAAGAAGACATGTATTAATCTTACACTGAGGGAATCAGGTTTAGAGGAAATTCCCCCACAGGAGAGGTTTATATCGAAGGGCGAGGGAATGGAGGGATTTGCAGGTGAGAAGGAGGATTTCGTATTTTATGCAGACGTTGACTGGAAGCCAGTGTAGGTGCATGAGGGTTGGGGTGATGTGTTGCCATTGTTGTTATTGTCTGGAATTGGGGGGTTCAGTATCTCGCCCAAGGACACTTCGGCATGCGGACTCGAGGAGACGGGATTCAAACCAGCGAGTACGTCTAATTCTCTGCATTGACATTCACAGCAACAAAATCCTGCAGTCAAATTCTCTGTATGTGTTCAGTCGTACTTGGCCGTTAAAGCTGATGCTGATTCATTAAAAACTGCTATGGCAGTTTCTTTCCAAACATGCAACAATAAAACACATTTTAAAAAGTCATGCTGTGGTTCCCAATGAATAAAGACACACCTTTCCATCCTCTCCGATGCTGAAGACGGTGTTTTCATCGTAGCTGAACTCCACACTGTAAACTTCTCCATCGTGAGCTCTCCAGCTCATAGCGCTCTCATACCGCTGCATATCTGCAGCAGAGGATTCAGATGTAAATGTTACACAAAGTACAATCAATATACTGCACTGTACAAGAAAACACATGTAAATGCTCAGGATTGATTTAATAGACCATTTTAGAGTCACGTTTACACGCTAATGTTGCTGAGGTTGGTCACTGCTGTTTTGTGAGCATCGTGGCGGCAGAAAAACAGTGGAAACAAGTTAGGACCGATGATATCTTTAGAAATCAAAATGTATAGAAATGTAAAAAATATTTGAATTTTTTATAAAATATCATCATTGAAGATGCCCTTTGAAACAAAACACAGCCATTAAACAGACTGATCAAATGACATCATCCTGAATTCTGGTTTCATGTCAGTTTTTTCCTCTTTATCACACACAATGATGATCAGTGATGGAGTTAATAACCATAAAGTTAATAATGGTAAACACCACTGATCATCAACTACTTAACTAACTTTCGTTGTAGCAGCATTCATGTGATAATATTCTCTGTGAGATGATATTGACTTTCCACTATGACGGAGCACACGGATTGGTTCCAATGTGATGAATGAGTCACTGCTGGACATGACGGCAACATAGAACATTTAAAGAGATTTGTAGCCTTGTGTTTGTATTTTGTTTCACTCGGGAGCCACTGCTGTGGCAAGTGCAACACCTAGTGGTAAAAAAACAGTATACCGGTCCGGTCCGGTGTTTGGCTAAATATCAAACTGGTTTGAAAAATGTTAAACAGGCCCAAGCCTAAAAAAATACTGATACTGGGTTGTTCTTTAGTAGAGATACTGGGTGGTTCTTTAGTAGAGATACTGGGTTGTTCTTTAGTGGAGATACTGGGTTGTTCTTTAGTAGAGATACTGGGTGGTTCTTTAGTAGAGATACTGGGTTGTTCTTTAGTGGAGATACTGGGTTGTTCTTTAGTGGAGATACTGGGTTGTTCTTTATTAGAGATACTGGGTTGTTCTTTAGTGGAGATACTGGGTTGTTCTTTAGTGGAGATACTGGGTTGTTCTTTAGTGGAGATACTGGGTTGTTCTTTAGTGGAGATACTGGGTTGTTCTTTAGTAGAGATACTGGGTTGTTCTTTAGTGGAGATACTGGGTTGTTCTTTAGTGGAGATACTGGGTTGTTCTTTAGTAGAGATACTGGGTTGTTCTTTAGTGGAGATACAGGGTTGTTCTTTATTAGAGATACTGGGTTGTTCTTTAGTGGAGATACTGGGTTGTTCTTTAGTAGAGATACTGGGTTGTTCTTTAGTAGAGATACTGGGTTGTTCTTTAGTGGAGATACTGGGTTGTTCTTTAGTGGAGATACTGGGTTGTTCTTTAGTGGAGATACTGGGTTGTTCTTTAGTGGAAATACTGGGTTGTTCTTTATTAGAGATACTGGGTTGTTCTTTAGTGGAGATACTGGGT
Source organism: Eutrigla gurnardus (assembly GCF_963514095.1). Taxonomy (NCBI): domain Eukaryota; kingdom Metazoa; phylum Chordata; class Actinopteri; order Perciformes; family Triglidae; genus Eutrigla; species Eutrigla gurnardus. The sequence goes on along the minus strand of NC_139930.1, from coordinate 4,794,116 downwards.
TGTTCTTTATTAGAGATACTGGGTTGTTCTTTAGTAGAGATACTGGGTTGTTCTTTAGTGGAGATACAGGGTTGTTCTTTATTAGAGATACTGGGTTGTTCTTTAGTGGAGATACTGGGTTGTTCTTTAGTAGAGATACTGGGTTGTTCTTTAGTAGAGATACTGGGTTGTTCTTTAGTGGAGATACTGGGTTGTTCTTTAGTGGAGATACTGGGTTGTTCTTTAGTAGAGATACTGGGTTGTTCTTTAGTAGAGATACTGGGTTGTTCTTTATTAGATATACTGGGTTGTTCTTTAGTGGAGATACTGGGTTGTTCTTTAGTGGAGATACTGGGTTGTTCTTTATTAGAGATACTGGGTTGTTCTTTAGTGGAGATACTGGGTTGTTCTTTATTAGAGATACTGGGTTGTTCTTTAGTAGAGATACTGGGTTGTTCTTTAGTGGAGATACAGGGTTGTTCTTTATTAGAGATACTGGGTTGTTCTTTAGTGGAGATACTGGGTTGTTCTTTAGTAGAGATACTGGGTTGTTCTTTAGTGGAGATACTGGGTTGTTCTTTAGTAGAGATACTGGGTTGTTCTTTAGTGGAGATACTGGGTTGTTCTTTAGTGGAGATACTGGGTTGTTCTTTAGTAGAGATACTGGGTTGTTCTTTAGTAGAGATACTGGGTTGTTCTTTAGTGGAGATACTGGGTTGTTCTTTAGTGGAGATACTGGGTTGTTCTTTAGTGGAGATACTGGGTTGTTCTTTATTAGAGATACTGGGTTGTTCTTTAGTGGAGATACTGGGTTGTTCTTTAGTGGAGATACTGGGTTGTTCTTTAGTGGAGATACTGGGTTGTTCTTTAGTGGAGATACTGGGTTGTTCTTTAGTAGAGATACTGGGTTGTTCTTTAGTGGATATACTGGGTTGTTCTTTAGTGGAGATACTGGGTTGTTCTTTAGTAGAGATACTGGGTTGTTCTTTAGTGGAGATACAGGGTTGTTCTTTATTAGAGATACTGGGTTGTTCTTTAGTGGAGATACTGGGTTGTTCTTTAGTAGAGATACTGGGTTGTTCTTTAGTGGAGATACTGGGTTGTTCTTTAGTGGAGATACTGGGTTGTTCTTTAGTGGAGATACTGGGTTGTTCTTTAGTGGAGATACTGGGTTGTTCTTTATTAGAGATACTGGGTTGTTCTTTAGTGGAGATACTGGGTTGTTCTTTATTAGAGATACTGGGTTGTTCTTTAGTAGAGATACTGGGTTGTTCTTTAGTGGAGATACAGGGTTGTTCTTTATTAGAGATACTGGGTTGTTCTTTAGTGGAGATACTGGGTTGTTCTTTAGTAGAGATACTGGGTTGTTCTTTAGTAGAGATACTGGGTTGTTCTTTAGTGGAGATACTGGGTTGTTCTTTAGTGGAGATACTGGGTTGTTCTTTAGTAGAGATACTGGGTTGTTCTTTAGTAGAGATACTGGGTTGTTCTTTATTAGATATACTGGGTTGTTCTTTAGTGGAGATACTGGGTTGTTCTTTAGTGGAGATACTGGGTTGTTCTTTAGTGGAGATACTGGGTTGTTCTTTATTAGAGATACTGGGTTGTTCTTTAGTGGAGATACTGGGTTGTTCTTTATTAGAGATACTGGGTTGTTCTTTAGTAGAGATACTGGGTTGTTCTTTAGTGGAGATACAGGGTTGTTCTTTATTAGAGATACTGGGTTGTTCTTTAGTGGAGATACTGGGTTGTTCTTTAGTAGAGATACTGGGTTGTTCTTTAGTGGAGATACTGGGTTGTTCTTTAGTAGAGATACTGGGTTGTTCTTTAGTGGAGATACTGGGTTGTTCTTTAGTGGAGATACTGGGTTGTTCTTTAGTAGAGATACTGGGTTGTTCTTTAGTAGAGATACTGGGTTGTTCTTTAGTGGAGATACTGGGTTGTTCTTTAGTGGAGATACTGGGTTGTTCTTTAGTGGAGATACTGGGTTGTTCTTTATTAGAGATACTGGGTTGTTCTTTAGTGGAGATACTGGGTTGTTCTTTAGTGGAGATACTGGGTTGTTCTTTAGTGGAGATACTGGGTTGTTCTTTAGTGGAGATACTGGGTTGTTCTTTAGTAGAGATACTGGGTTGTTCTTTAGTGGATATACTGGGTTGTTCTTTAGTGGAGATACTGGGTTGTTCTTTAGTAGAGATACTGGGTTGTTCTTTAGTGGAGATACAGGGTTGTTCTTTATTAGAGATACTGGGTTGTTCTTTAGTGGAGATACTGGGTTGTTCTTTAGTAGAGATACTGGGTTGTTCTTTAGTGGAGATACTGGGTTGTTCTTTAGTGGAGATACTGGGTTGTTCTTTAGTGGAGATACTGGGTTGTTCTTTAGTGGAGATACTGGGTTGTTCTTTATTAGAGATACTGGGTTGTTCTTTAGTGGAGATACTGGGTTGTTCTTTATTAGAGATACTGGGTTGTTCTTTAGTAGAGATACTGGGTTGTTCTTTAGTGGAGATACAGGGTTGTTCTTTATTAGAGATACTGGGTTGTTCTTTAGTGGAGATACTGGGTTGTTCTTTAGTAGAGATACTGGGTTGTTCTTTAGTAGAGATACTGGGTTGTTCTTTAGTGGAGATACTGGGTTGTTCTTTAGTGGAGATACTGGGTTGTTCTTTAGTAGAGATACTGGGTTGTTCTTTAGTAGAGATACTGGGTTGTTCTTTATTAGATATACTGGGTTGTTCTTTAGTGGAGATACTGGGTTGTTCTTTAGTGGAGATACTGGGTTGTTCTTTAGTGGAGATACTGGGTTGTTCTTTATTAGAGATACTGGGTTGTTCTTTAGTGGAGATACTGGGTTGTTCTTTATTAGAGATACTGGGTTGTTCTTTAGTAGAGATACTGGGTTGTTCTTTAGTGGAGATACAGGGTTGTTCTTTATTAGAGATACTGGGTTGTTCTTTAGTGGAGATACTGGGTTGTTCTTTAGTAGAGATACTGGGTTGTTCTTTAGTGGAGATACTGGGTTGTTCTTTAGTAGAGATACTGGGTTGTTCTTTAGTGGAGATACTGGGTTGTTCTTTAGTGGAGATACTGGGTTGTTCTTTAGTAGAGATACTGGGTTGTTCTTTAGTAGAGATACTGGGTTGTTCTTTATTAGATATACTGGGTTGTTCTTTAGTGGAGATACTGGGTTGTTCTTTAGTGGAGATACTGGGTTGTTCTTTAATGGAGATACTGGGTTGTTCTTTAGTAGAGATACTGGGTTGTTCTTTAGTATAGATACTGGGTTGTTCTTTGGTGGAGATACTGGGTTGTTCTTTATTAGATATACTGGGTTGTTCTTTAGTAGAGATACTGGGTTGTTCTTTAGTGGAGATACAGGGTTGTTCTTTATTAGAGATACTGGGTTGTTCTTTAGTAGAGATACTGGGTTGTTCTTTAGTAGAGATACTGGGTTGTTCTTTAGTGGAGATACTGGGTTGTTCTTTAGTAGAGATACTGGGTTGTTCTTTAGTGGAGATACTGGGTTGTTCTTTAGTGGAGATACTGGGTTGTTCTTTAGTAGAGATACTGGGTTGTTCTTTAGTAGAGATACTGGGTTGTTCTTTAGTGGAGATACTGGGTTGTTCTTTAGTGGAGATACTGGGTTGTTCTTTAGTGGAGATACAGGGTTGTTCTTTAATGGAGATACTGGGTTGTTCTTTATTAGAGATACTGGGTTGTTCTTTATTAGAGATACTGGGTTGTTCTTTATTAGAGATACTGGGTTGTTCTTTATTAGAGATACTGGGTTGTTCTTTAGTGGAGATACTGGGTTGTTCTTTAGTGAAGATACTGGGTTGTTCTTTAGTGGAGATACTGGGTTGTTCTTTATTAGAGATACTGGGTTGTTCTTTAGTGGAGATACTGGGTTGTTCTTTTGTAGACATTCTATTTTTTCGTAGTAATGCTGGGTTTTTCCACCAGATCTAGAACTATAACTGAGTGTTGTAATGTAGTTGGATCCGTACAGTTAGTACGGCTCAGGAAACTCACCACATTGATAATTATTAGCTTATTAATATCAGACAGCTCGTCTTCTGCTGGAGAAAGCATCCAGATGATCCATATTCTCATACGTCAAAGTGCTACTACAGAGCTGCCACGTTCTGGCAGAACAACATCACTTTCAGCTCTTGATATAGTTCAGGTCATCTGTCATTATTATGGAACATACCTTACACTGTAAGAGATCAGACTATGAAAACACTCATCAGTTGACAAACACTGACCAAACAGTCTGATGACTCCATCAGCAGCTCCGGTCACCAGCAGGTTTCCATTGTGGTTGAAGGCCGTGCAGTTAATGGCTACTGGTTCAGGTTCTAAAGAGAACTGGAGCTGAGAGACACACAGAACACGGATTACTGCGACAGCCACAGGAATGAAATACTAGGTTAAAAATAATGAAATAATAGGTTAATCATAATAACCTTAGTGTATGTACATATTACATGTTCAACCGGAGAATGGTTCAGCTACGGTTTATTGTTACATACTCAATGTTAGCATGTTTACATGACAGTGGAAAGCAAATAAACATTTGAATATGGCAGCTATGAAAGAGTTAGCATGCTAACATAATAGCACAAATTATGCCATTTGTCACAATTACCTTGCAATCTTGTCTCCATGCACTCTTTTTTCTTTTTATTCTGTACTTTCTTTAGTTTGTTAGATATACCTATTACTATTATCATTGTTATTATTTATTATATATGCTATATTTATATATATTTTTTGTACATACTCACACAAACACACACATTAGTAAAGATTTGAACGGAGGCATTTGAATGAGTTTGTGTGGGGGAGAGTAACTGTCCCTTTGGACATGGACTTTAGGTTTTGACATTTGGAGACATTTTAAATGAATGATAAACACTAAACACACGAAAGGACCGAGAAGAAGAATAGGTCTATAATGACCTGTTGTTTGACAGTCTTGGTATCCCAGAGCAGCAGCTGTCCAGACACCGGGATGGGAAGTCGAGGAGCAGATTCTATGCCTCCCGATCGACTGAGAGCTGCAGCTGAACAGACAAACGACGAACCACTGGGACTGCAGGCTAGCGACAAGATACTGAAACACGGAGGAGGACATTTTATCAGAATTTCTACTACAACAAATATTATTCACAGCTACATGACAAAATGAAAAAACTCCAGCACGTGGTTTTTACCACAAGTCTGAAAAAGTGAATGTGTGTTGACAATTGTAAAACCCCCACAGTAATAGATTACAGTGGACGGACAAGCAGGTTTACCGTGGATGGGTTTCATCGATGTTCATCTCATAAAGATTCTTCTTGGCGTCCGTGTCGTACAGCCGCACTGTGCCAACGCCGCTGCCTAGCAACAACTGACCACACAAACAGGGACCGCTAATTCACTTACATTCTGGAGACACAAAACTTCACTTTAACCTCCCACAAGGTCACAATTGTCCTGCCAAAATAATTGTGAATTAATTCATGATATTTTCCTGTTAATCATCAAAATAATATTTTAAACTCTTTAAATGGCAGCAAAACATACTGGAATCACTTTAGAAACACATTTGATTCACACATGAAAGCTAATAGCAACATTGTTTGAGTCGGATCTTTCTGCTAATTCTTGGAGGCCTACTTTTTTTAATTTATTTATTTTTTTACATCAGATAACAAGCTATCATTTTCAATTCACTCATGTGCATTATTCATGATTATACGGATAATGAAAATTCCCTGTGATCAACTTATTGCGTGATTGAGATCCACAATAAAATCCCAATTGGCCCAATCCTACTAAATGCCTTAGCCATGTCTAATCACAGCAGTTTACTGACGGCTAAATGTAATCATGTATCAGGTGAAAGTAGAAATAGAAACCTGAGTCATTATACACAGTGATTGTGCAGTGGTTCTCTTGTGCGTACCAGTCTGTCGGGTTTGGTGGCCCACTCCAGAGACAGCAGAGGAGACTTGGACATGATGGTGGCTTTGGTCTGCATGATGGGGTTGAATGACCACACCTGAGCAGAGGATGGAGGCTTTTTATGAGTTTCAATGTTTTTATGTACAGTGTTATGCATGTTTTAATTGACAAAGACTCACCTTGATGACTCCGTCTACATCCAAACTGGCAACCCTGCGACCGGAACAGTCAACCCTGAAAAAAGGAGGATAATGATTGCTTTAAGTTGTGCTTTGTTCTTTTATGTGACTTTAAAGTTCAAGTCATTTACTCAGACGGTGTTCATTCTTTAACTTTGTTAGGAACCGAGAAGGCGAGAGGGGTAAGGGTGGTCTGTATTGATGGTTTGAACCCAGCTGGAAGTGTGTTGAAGGCAGACCTGCAGTGCATGATGGAGGAGTGGTGTTCTCCGTACTCCTCTTGGCTGAGTTTGATGAAAGGCTGTTCTGCTGAAAGACCTCCTCCCTCTGCTCCGCCTCCTCCTCCACAGCTCCTGCTGTTTGAGCAGGAGTCCGGAGGGTCGATGGAGGTCTCCCCGAGAGGCTCTCCCTCTCCCGCCTCCCCTTTCCTCTCTGGTGTCTGAAAATAACACATGGAAGTCATTGTGGATGGAATCAATCTCCAGTCCCAGGAAGCATCTACTAGCTTTCAGTATGATGACGTTCATGAAGTAGTGGAACATGTATTTGGGCATCCTCATCAAAGTGCTGGAAGCTTGGTGTGGTAGTGGTAGAAAATAGAAATTGAGCTGTTTTCAGTGGTCATGTGACTAGTACAAAAGAAAATGATTGTTGGTAGTTGTTATGGTGGTAAGTAATGACATGTAAGGTGATGTCACAGCTCACCAGGAGGAGAGCGGGCGCAGCTCTGGAGATGAATGTCTGGATGGTTAACTCGGAATCTCTGATCCAGAGGTCAAGTGTTGATGAGGAATATGTGCAAACCCGACTTGTCAGTAACTTGTCATGTTCTGTGTGTTGTTCTCTATTAAATCCATAGATTTATTACAATGTACTACAATGTGATGTCGTATGCACAAGAGGGAACCATGCTCAGACCAGGTTGGACCTAGTGCAGGCCGGTGGGACTGGGGAGGGGGACAATAGTGCTTCAGCACAGTACGGATCAACTGGGCCTAGTGGGAGTGCACCCTTAAGGTGGACTGCCCTTTAAGGTGGACCAGCACTATTCTCCTTTCAGTGAGAAGCTACTCTTCTGAGTCTCTGAGCTTTTTATCTTTAATATTTCTTGTAACTGTGTAACTGACAGCAGGTTAAACATTAATTATTAATATCTCTACTGCAAACTGCTCTGTTTGTATCAGGAAAACACAAAGTTGAATATTATAATATCAGCAACAGCATCCTGTTGTATTTTTAATTTGTTACAGTAAGAAAGTGATGATTATCTGTTGAAAATATAACATGTTTTCTAAGTTACTATCAGAACTGTAATGGTATTATTAAGGGCTCATATTGGTACTCGGTATCAGCAAGTAGTGACATTTTAGTATTTATACTTGGTCTGAAAAAAAGTAGTATTGGTGCATCTCTGTGATGTACATACAGTTGTATTGCCATCTTTCACCAGCTTTGTTGTTCTTGTTAGTAGCTGTTGTTCTATTTCTATGTAAGTACATACATATTATGGCTGGGGGAAATCAATCCAGGTAATAGTGTGATATTGTGTGTGTATTATACACATACTCCAAGTATCAATTAAACATGATTGAAGCAATTTAAACAGAGAGAAAACTTTCTTATTAGAACAGATGTTGAGAAGCTGCATAATTTGCTGTTGAAAAAGGTAATAAATCACAAAATGTGCTATGGCAATACTCAGCATATGATAGACAATGTTTAATGGGCCCATGATCTGATTCTATACCTGATGACTCTGATACCTGGTACCTGTGGTGGTGGTTTGGAGAAAAGCTCCTTCCTCTCTTTCTCGTGATCCTGGATCCTCTTGTGTCTGGGATGTGATGGCTGGCTTGTTGACTGATTAGATGACTGTTGGGACTGAGAGCTCGCAGGTTCACTGGTTGATGCTTGGCTGGAAACGGGCTTCACCTCCTTAGCTTGGACTGCCTCTTTCGACTTTGCAGGCTAGACAAGACAAATTCATTTTAGAAACATTAGATGATTCACATTTCAATATGGCAGCAGTACACTGCTTCGACCATCCTGCTACATTGATTTGCATTGCAACGTCCGTTCTTTTCCTTATTTCTATGGTTTGGAGTTATCTGCTTTTGGATGATACAGTATATGCTGATGAGATGGTCATTTTCAAAATCTCCACTTGGGCTTGCTTTCAATCCAACTGAGCTTTTACACTTTGAAACACTTGCTCCTCTTACCAGATTGGTCGGAGGGTCCTTCCTGCCCACTGCAACCTGGCTAGGCGAGGTCCCAGTGGTGAACTGAGGGGGTTTCCCCGGGGTGCGTCTGCCCTGCGGCAAGAATGTAGAGAAGAAGTTTCTGGAAGAGGTGGTGGAGGTGCTGACAGTGCGCTGGCTCGACACCAAGTCCCTAAGGGGGGGCAGTGATGAAGTTTCACAGTAAGCACAAAATGAATCCAAGATGAAAGTAAATCAAGAGCATGTAGAAATTCACTGGAACAAACCAATTACCTCCATGAACACCCAACCCTCAGTTTGGACCAACCCTCGAAAAACAACAAAACTACATTTTGAATGACATTTCTTTCATTCAAAATGTCTGCGTGGTTGACAATTAAAAAAAACACAGAACTTTAACCAGGAAAATATTATTGTGCCGTTAAAACCAAGCAGTTAAGTTGCCTTAACATGACCTAGCACTTTTGTTGCGTTGTCTTATTTCACTTTCATTTCATTTCAAGCAAACTATATTTCACTAAACCCAATGTGGTTTAGTTGTCTCAACCCAACTATGTAGTTTAGTCATCTCAACCCAACTATGTGGTTTAGTTGTCTCAACCCAACTATGTAGTTTAGTCATCTCAACCCAACTATGTGGTTTAGTTGTCTCAACCCAACTATGTAGTTTAATGGTCTCAACCCAACTATGTAGTTTAGTCGTCTCAACCTAACTACCGTAGATGACCATTTAGTAGCCCGGGCGTTTAATATGCTAAATCGACTTGGAGCCCAGGCGTTTATAAGAACCAGGCGCGTATTTGCAACAGGCTACAATTTATTTTTGCAATGAGCAGCACCAGACCATCATGCAAAGAACAAGGAGCTCACCATAGCACCATAGCACCACTGGAACAAAACTACTTTTTCCCCCCGACGCATCTTTATTGACATCAGACAATAAATACAAAGACAGTTTGACTGTTACCGCGACACAGGGAGCTGATCAGAGCAGTGTTATGAATGATAACGGAAGGGGGGGTCGATCGCGGTAATTTCAACACTGTACATTAGCGCATTTATCTATATCCCTATATCCCTCAGTCTAGCGCGCCTGTGTTTGTGTGTCTGTGTGTGTGTGTGCGCGCGCCTGCATGCGAGAGAGAGAGAGCGCGAGAGGAGGGGCTGACTGACAGAAGAGGTGAGAGCCGGTGAAGTGCTGTTAAAAAAAAACTTTTGTTTTCTGTGCAAGACTATGGTAAAGACTTAATCGCCCGGGCGTTTAATTGAACCGGCGTTTATTATGCCAAATGAGGTCGGACCCCCGGCGGCTATTAGAGCACAGGCGCGTATTTGTACGCGGGCGATTATTTGGTCATCTACGGTATGTAGTTTAGTCGTCTCAACCTAACTATGTTGTTTAGTCGTCTCAACCTAACTATGTAGTTTAGTCGTCTCAACCTAACTATGTTGTTTAGTCGTCTCAACCCAACTATGTAGTTTAATGGTCTCAACCTAACTATGTAGTTTAGTCGTCTCAACCTAAGTATGTAGTTTAGTCGTCTCAACCTAACTATGTTGTTTAGTCGTCTCAACCCAACTATGTAGTTAAGTGGTCTCAACCTAACTATGTAGTTTAGTCGTCTCAACCTAACTATGTTGTTTAGTCGTCTCAACCCAACTATGTAGTTTAATGGTCTCAACCCAACTATGTAGTTTAGTCGTCTCAACCTAAGTATGTAGTTTAGTCGTCTCAACCTAACTATGTTGTTTAGTCGTCTCAACCCAACTATGTAGTTTAATGGTCTCAACCTAACTATGTAGTTTAGTCGTCTCAACCTAACTATGTAGTTTAGTCGTCTCAACCTAACTATGTAGTTTAGTCGTCTCAACCCAACTATGTAGTTTAATGGTCTCAACCTAACTATGTAGTTTAGTCGTCTCAACCTAAGTATGTAGTTTAGTCGTCTCAACCTAACTATGTTGTTTAGTCGTCTCAACCCAACTATGTAGTTTAATAGTCTCAACCTAACTATGTAGTTTAATGGTCTCAATCTAACTATGTGGTTTAGTCGTCTCAACCTAACTATGTAGTTTAGTCGTCTCAACCTAACTATGTAGTTTAGTCGTCTCAACCCAACTATGTAGTTTAATGGTCTCAACCTAACTATGTAGTTTAATGGTCTCAACCTAACTATGTGGTTTAGTCATCTCAACCTAACTATGTGGTTTAGTCGTCTCAACCTAACTATGTAGTTTAGTCGTCTCAACCTAACTATGTAGTTTAATGGTCTCAATCTAACTATGTAGTTTAGTTGTCTCAACCTAACTATGTGGTTTAATGGTCTCAACCTAACTATTTAGTTTAGTTGTCTCAATCGAACGATGTAGTTTAGTCATCTCGACCCAATTCTGTAGTTTAGTCATCACAGTCTAACTATGTAGTTAAATAAAATATATACAACAAGAAACATAATGTAAGGCATGGGACATCATGTTGTTGGGCCATCTTGTTTCTTCTCATCTTGTTTAACAGATGCTGGTGTCCAGTTTATTGTCCTCATACTCCCAAATGCTGCTCATCTGAACTAAGAGCTGCATGTTTGATAACATCAATCTTATCCATCTATTTGATTATTACACATGTTGTGAAGAAAGTTGGATATTTGTTGACCACACCGTTTTTGGTCACTGTTGCAGGAAGAACAAAAACACATTGATATTTCTTCAGAGAAATCTTTTTAGTCAGGACTTTTTTGGATACTTTGAAAGCTCCTTTGAAGAATTGCCTGTAAATGTTACTATTTGGGGTCATTATATGCAAGCACTAGGCTTGGACAATATCTGGGGGATTTAATATTCCCACTCCCCCCCCATCTCTGTGACCACACACACAGCAGGTACCATCGTACCGCCACATCAGTGGATAAACAGAGCAGAGGATGGTGGCAGATTGGCAGTTGAATAAATCATGTGGCTATAAACTGGGGATGTCAACGGTTAACAAGGATATTTTTGACCAGTTACACATGTTTGTCTACAGGTTAGTTAACGTGTTTACATTAACCAATTGAGCTGTGGAGCTCTGTGGCCCGTCACACACACACACCGGGCTCAGCGTTATGGAGCTCATCTTAGTGTCGATGGCGAGCAGCTTGAAAGCAGACGAAAGAGTATTGAAAACATTTCAATTCAGAATCAATAGCTCATCTGATCAGCTCTTCTGATAAGAATGAGAGATACCACTGATTAAACTATTTAGAACCAATTACAACCGATTGTTTGAAAACTATGTGAGAATTTAAAAAAACGGGTTGTACCGACAACAAACAACAATTCATCAGGTGAATTGTTTATTTGGCAACATCAACTGCATCACAGCACACTGTAAAACAGCAAATACTGTATCATTAACAATATGCTTTTTAAATATGTACTTGATATGTATATGAATAAACAGAAAATAATTCAGCAGTTTTGACTGCTGTAAGTGCCTCAAAATTCTTCTAAAAGTGACTCTGGGATAAAGACATGAGGTTTCCGAATGACAGCCTGTTACAACTTCACTTCACTGAAAAAGATTAAAAACTACCAGACATTCCTTCCCCAGCGTCACCTGGTATGACAGTGACAGGGAAGATGATGAACATAAATAAAACATTGGAAATAATGTTCATTTTTACATTTTGAGAATCGTCTCACACTTTGGGGTTCTCTGGCATGACCCAGCAATTCATTATCCTATAATCTATTCTATACATCACCCTCAGAAAAGACTTCATAGAGAGGCCAAGTCCGCCCATTCAAGTCTCCCCCACGGGACATACCTCAGAAAAAAAGAAGGGGCGGGCCTTAGCCTCTCTAGTTAGCAGGAGTTCGGCCATGTTATGTTCTACATTCAGCAAAAGGTTCTATTATGTATAATCAACATATAGGACTTCAAAGTGAAACTTTTACAATAAAATCCTGGTAAAACAAATGCAGTCAGTCAACGCACCGAGGTAAAACTGAACAACAAGCTAGCATGCTAAAGTGCAACACCAGAAACATTTCATGTGTTTGTTGGTTCAGTGGTATGGAATCACACGCAAAAAAATATCAGGGTGAAAAACACAAAACTGTGATAATTGGAAGAAAGATAAAGATGTCTGCCATCTGTGACGACACAGAATAGATTTGTGTTTTGACTTTTTGGCGCTTGGACTGAGAGGCAGAACTAACCTGTTGACCATAGGGCTGGGCGATATTTATATATATATATATATATATATATATATATATATATATATATATATATATATATATATATATATATATATATATATATATATATATATAGTAGATAGATATATATCACAATATCATTCACGTTTTTTTTTTCTATTAAAATGTTCTTAATTAATTTCTGTCAAGCTTAAAGGTTCCTTTTTACTCCTCAGTGAGGTGTGAAGCGATGACCAGGTTAGTTTTGGTTTAAATATTATTTATTTTCTCTCTGAAGTTGAACATTTCAAGTGTCACAGAACAAACAAAACGGACAACTTCATTTTTTAAGGTACAAAATAAAAACAACTAAAAACTCACTCACTGTCACTTTTGCTTTGTATAAATTCCGACCGTTTTAAATATTTGGGAAAGAAACCCATCAATAAATAGACAAAAACATTCTGTGTATATCCTCAGTACAGATTCAACCATCAAATGTAAACGAAGGAAAATAAAGGCTGTTGTTTCTTGTTTTTTTTACCGTAAGATAATGCTACTTGTAGGACTTTAAATATCCAAAATACTTCTCGGAGCGTCTTTTCACCGGCGTCCTCGTCTTTTGAGCCTCGGTCTGTGTCCATCCAGTTGTCTTCATCTGTAACGCTACATTGAATGTATCCGACGTCATGTTTTCTTTTAACACGCTGATGTGCACGGCTGCCGTACTTGACGTGGCTGTAACTCTGTTCCAGCCACATGATTGGTTCGGCACGGCGCTATTACTCATTATCATTGGCTGTCTTCTCTGTCAAAACACGGAAGGAACGATTTATATCGAAATTTCTATCGACTTATATTGCTCTCGAGGTAAAGTTTTATCGCCCAGCCCTAGTCCATCGATCATCTTTAAAGGGTATCTTTATCCCCCTCAGCTTGACCAGCCATGTTAGGAACCAGTCCTAGTCGGTTTGCTTCTTAATTTCCTTTCAAATCAACACAGTCGACATTAAAACAAATCTTCCAGAAAAGCAGCAACCACAGTAGTCAGTCATAATTAAAGACAGTGATGTTAGTGCCTCACAGCTCAGTGTCTCCCAGACGGTCCATGTTCTGGACGTAAACCGGCAGCTTGTGGTGGACCATCTGGTCTGCATCCCTCTGGTCCTGACTCTCCGTCTGCAGGGCAAACAGCTGGACGGGATGAGACGAGACAGACAGGTCAGATAGGACAAGAAGAGATGGGATACTATCCAAACATCCACATACACTGAAACTGATAAATAGGAACAAATCAAGTTCGAACTGAAAGTACAAAAAATGTAATACAAAAAAATATCAACAATACATAAATAATACACTTCCAACCAAGAAGAAGGGGAACCTTAAAATGTCAAAAAGCAGACGAGACGCGTTGCTAGAAACGCATCCTCCATAAAACTGCTGGTTTTTCTGTGGTACTGCACACGTTGTTCTGGCGGTTTTTAGATGTTAATAAAATGTGAAATATTCTCAACTTTTCAGCACCAGCCATGTAGTCGCACCTCTCATATTGGTCCAATCAAACAGAGCAAGAGGTGGGTTTTACTACTGAACCGCTTCCTCCTCATATTCAAAAATATATAATAAAAATATAATAAAAATATGTAATGAAATTGTATTATAGAGGAGGGGGACTGTATCCTGTCCAACCAGAAAAACACTGATGAGGGAGATCAGAGTAGCAAAGAGGAGCTAGACTGAAAAGCTGAAAAAACTGTTTTCAGCTAACGATCCAGTGTCCCAGTGGAGAGGCCTGAAGAACGGCACCAAGTACAGGAAACCCTGTATGTCTGATACTCTATGCATCCGTCAATGACCTTGTAAATCCTGGAAACGTCAGGGCAAGGTCCATAAAACGTTATCGTTTAAATCCAAATAATAGGACTATTTGAATACCACCGGACTATTGAAAGAACATGAAATGATGAATCCTTTTTACCACTTCAAGGAACTTCAAGGAACCACGACTTTCTTTTTAAAAATAGTTTTACTCTCACCATGTGGCGTAGCTGTTCGTTCTCTTCCGTCAGGCTCGTCGTTTTCTGGACTTCAGCGTCGAAGCTCAGCAGGACAGGCTGGGGTGAACCAGTTAAGGACTGACAGCCAGCAGATCCAGAGTCGAAACGTCCCACAGACAGAGTGGATCAGGGTGTCGGCCTTCATGGTCTCAGACATGCAATACGTCTTCACTATGAAGTTGATGCACGTATAAACTGGACGGTAAGCTACAACCATTAAGCTGCACAGCTGAAGGATATGCATACACTGGAAGAGGACCGACAGGAAGTTGTGCAGTGACACCAGGAAGGTGTCGGCCCACTGGCGGGAAAAGTAGGGCGAGAAGGCGGGGTTCTGCTCGGGGTACGTGATGAATGGCAGGATGAACCAGTCACGCCACTCCACCTGACTCTGCAGCTCCAACGCCTGCTTCTGGAAAAACTCCTGCGTCTTCTCCAGGTTTCCTTTCTAGGAGGAGGAAAACAAGAGATCTTTAAAGAGGAACTAAACCCCACCGTTTGGGCTGAAGTATCCCTAGACTGCAAATTCAAAAAATGCCTCTGGAAGGTGAAGAGACAAAACTGAGTGCTTCACTGCATCACATGACAGGGTTACGCTACGTTTGATTTTAATGTTGCAAATGTCCTTACAATAATAAAACTTCTTACTAATATCTCCAGATGTTTGATCTTATAATGAAGCAAAGTACCCTCATTATATGGCAGTTCATTCATTAGTCAATATTTAGTAGTCTAAAGATATAACGGTCCGACTGGAAAGTATCAACATGCACAGGTGAATACCAGAGCTTTGGGTTTGGAGGTTTAGTTCCTCTTTACCCATTAGTCTAGTGGGCTTGCTTTCTCTCCTGCACGTTACCTGGATGGTGTTGATGACGTAGTACCGGTACAGGCTGGTTCTCAGTTTGTTCACCGTGGATCTGTAAACATCCTCCAGTCTGCAGAACA
This sequence comes from Eutrigla gurnardus, assembly GCF_963514095.1. Taxonomy (NCBI): domain Eukaryota; kingdom Metazoa; phylum Chordata; class Actinopteri; order Perciformes; family Triglidae; genus Eutrigla; species Eutrigla gurnardus. The sequence continues at coordinate 4,778,591 of NC_139930.1, read as the reverse complement.
GACGTCTGTCCAGGTAAAGCCAGTACTCCTTCAGACCAAACAGGTCGAAGCTCTGGACAAACTGCTGCAGCTGATCGATGATTTTATCCACCTGCAGACACAAGATGTGCTGGATTCAAAGACGGAGCTAGCGTTCTTACGCGAGGGACGAGAAGCGTTAAAGTGTTGAGGAGGTGGCGGACGCATCCACGTACCCTGAAGCCTTTCTCCTTGTCCACTTTGATCTCGGCGTCCATGTGTTTCAGAGTGCTGGTGAATCCGCGGTAGATCAGGTACTCCCTCACGTGTTCGTCCGTCCTCTCTACTGCCGACCCCATCGTGACCTCTGAGGTACAACACAGTTACACAACATGCTTATCTATTAACAGAAAGTGACATTTCACCCAGGTGTACGGTAATGTTCCTCCCCCTCTCTCTGTCTCTCAACCACACACACAGCAGGTACCACCCACACTTCAGTGGCTGAACAGAGCAGAGGACGGTGGCAGACAGTTGAATCATGAACTCGGGATGTCAAAAGATTCCAAGGACGTATTTCACTGGTTTAACAAGTGAGTCTACAGGTTACTTTATGTATTTGTAACCAATTAAGCTGTTGCCGCTGGACGTACCGCAGCGAGCCCCACGGCGCTGTACTACAGCGTTGGCCCACTGCATTGTGGCCACGCCCCCTCCCCTGTCAATCAGACACTGCCTGCGGCAGAGAGATGCATGTGACTGCCGTGTTTGTGGTCCAAGGCGAGGAGAAGAGCCGAAGTGAAACAGAGTGAAAAAGTGTATTTTCTCCAGAGGAAAAATGTGTCCTTGTCCCTGAAACACTGATGAAAGCTTACGTTACTGCTCTACCAACTGTTTCAATGTTGCGTGCAAACATATTGGCTATTTACAGAGCCTTCTAGGCTTACCTGTGGTTCATGGTGTCTCAAAGGGATTTTATTTTGGTTTATATTATTTTATATATGTCTCCTCCTTAACTGCATATTACACCTTTACAATATCTAATGATTTCAGAAATGTCCCATATTTTAGTTCATGTTCATGTCAGCAATCATTCTGGTCCAGTATTTTGGTCAATGTGTAGAGAAATGGCACCCACGTTGCAATAATGTTTAATTAAAAAGGCTCTACTAAATGTTTGATGTCTGTCAAGTTTCTATTCTCTCGACTTTTGGGAAGACCTGCAGTAGAGATCTAAGTTTAGTTTAAATATATTTTTCTTGATAATTTAAACAAAAGAGATACTGATGAAGGATGGTGACTATCTGTTAAGAGTATGTTAGTAACTTAGTGAGTCAAGGGTCAATAGGAAAAGTGAGTGAGAGTTTTGCTTGCCAGAGTTTCAAAATGGCATATTGTTGCCCTCTAGTGGCTGTTTTTGGTACAGGCAGTATAGACACTATTCTAAGTGTGTTTGGTATCATTTATGCCTGGCAAATTTATGGGTCCGACCTGTCCAGGGTGAACCCTGCCTTCACCCAATGACAGCTGGGATCGGCTCAAGCCCCCCGCGACCCTGAATACAGGATAAGCGGTAGACAATGGATGGATTGACATTGATGGGTCCGGTACAAAGTATTGCATCAATGATCTATTAACATCTGTTAATTATTTTACGGCTAATTGGTGTTATATTAAACTCAAAAACGAATAATCAGTTTTTTAAGGGAAATCTATAATAATAATCTATATATGACGTTAAAATGTGTGCATTTTTGTCAAATACTGTGGTTTTTTTGACCAGCCGCTGCCTCCCCATTCCCGTCCCCTGTAGAGGGTGAATGCTCATGGTTTCACACAGGTTTGTGTCTCTCTCTTTCTATGTGATGTTCATCTACAAGACAAACAAGCTGGACTTGGTTCATAGCTGGATATAATAATAATATAATAATACAGACTGTATTAGCAATCACAAACAAGAGAAAAGATTGGAGAAATATCTGCTCTGGATGTCTAACAATTCATTAAAGGGTGATTTAATATTTTCATGTGGATTCATTTTATTTTATCAGGAATGAGGAAATTATTAGGTTGGAAAAGTTGGTTTCCATTCGAGTAGATTTGGGGGAGAAACGCCTCAGATCTGAGGTCAGTATTTTTCTGCTATGTTAATGATTAATCATACGATCAGATCGACCTTCTGGTTATTAACTCTTTATAACAATGTTGGATTTCTTATGACTGAGCTGAAATATGACATAATAACACACACATATAGAGAATAGAGGTGGACCGTGTGAAGCGCAAATGTTCCGGTTCCTGAGGCACTTTGATTCCTTCAAAACTTTTTCCATCAACAAAACTCATAAACTGGACAAATATGTAATTAAACACTTTGGCAAATGAGCAAACACCAAACATTTCTAACGTCGCTAAAAGAGAAACATCCCAGTTATCAGTTAGATGTGAAGTATCGCGGGAGTTTCAGTTAGTTCCTACTTTCCACAACGACCCAGAGGAAGCTGTATATACAGATATATGGACAGAACGAAGGCCTCATGTGTATTAATATTTACCTGAAGATACTCTTCGGTCGGCTGGGTTGGTGTCTTCGAACCTTCAACCAGCGAATACGCGAACTACCTCACTGAGTCAAGTAACCCTACATCTGCTCTTCTGTGTCCCAGTGGTGGAGAAAAGCACACTTCCTGTTTGTTTCTGTCCACCAGTCATGTGACGAGATATTCTTCTTCTGCTGTATCATGGCCATGGCGAACGTCATTGCCCATTACCGCCACTAGGCGGTACGGATGTCTCGCTACATTATTTAAAAAGAGAAAAAACAGGCACATTTGCTTCCAAAAATATGAGTTATAACAACATACTGAAAGAGACTTACACTTGCGTCTATGACATCATCATCAGCCTCATGTTTCTGACCGTGTACTTGTTTTACTCTTCCTCATGTTTCTGACGTCTCAACCTAACTATGTAGTTTAGTCATCTTAACCTAATAATGTTATTTAGTCATCACAACCTAACTATGTAGTTTAGTCATCTTAACCTAATAATGTAGTTTAGTCATCTCAACCTAACTATGTAGTTTAGTCATCTCAACCTAATAATGTAGTTTAGTCATCTCAATCTAACTATGTAGTTTAGTGGTCTCAACCTAATAATGTAGTTTAGTCATCTCAACCTAACTATGTAGTTTAGTCGTCTGAGCCTAACTATGCCGTTTAGTCGTCGCAACCTAACTTGTAGTTTAGGTATCGCAACCTAACCCAGGTTTACTCATCACTCAGAACATACTAAGGAACCTGGTACACCAAGACATCCACTTTGAACAAATAATGTCTTTGTTTTTACATAAACAAGTTCATGTGGAACAAACATAGCATTGATATAAACCGACATGAAACATTTATTTTATTTGTGTAAAAAGGCACATTTAGGAGACCCAAAACACACAGAAGAACATATTTGCACTCAAACGCAACCGCCAGCGTTTAGCCTACTGTATGAGTAACATCCCAACAGTCTGAATGAGTAGAAATAAATAGGGTCGTCCTTCTTATCCAATCCCACGTTGCTTTTAGCATTGTGCTGCAATTAATCATGAGTCAAATTGTGGATAAACAGCACAACGGTTATGGTGTGCAAACATTTTGAAATGACACAAGCAAGAATCAATAAATGCTCAAAGCTAATACATTAATCTAAAACCTACGATCATGTAGCCCACCAGACCATTTTAGCTGTGTCCCAGCTGCATTCTATATACTTATTCTGAATGGATTTACACAAGAGAGATGACTTCAGTGTGTAGACTTCACCTGGTGGACTTAAGTGTGAGCTGTTGAAGGCAATATTGGGTTATAAAGGTGGCAAAGCAGGAAACTAATGATGCACAAATCCAATGATCATCACACACAATGACATGTTACACTAGACTCAGAGCTGTCCTGCTGACAATGATTTTTAAAGGCTTTAATTGTAAATTAGCCAAACAGTAAACAGTGTAAGCAATAATTAGACTTCTTCTATTCTCACCAGACTGTAAATAAGTGAACGTTGGTTTGTGGACTACAGGTTTGAAGCCTCGAGTTCAGCATTTTGGTCGTCGGATTTTACAGTTTGTGGGTTGGTGGTTTGAAAACATGAAATTAGCAGTACTGTCAGATATCAGAAAATACCTCGTATCATTAGTATACTTTACAGTATATAGTGGAGGACTTTACAGGTCCACTCAGTCCCTAGCATCCATGAGCCACCCCAGGGCTGGGTCCACATTACATCCTGTGTAATTGGGTCCGGGGTCGGTCGGGCTACACCACATTTTGGTAGAGCCAGACAGACCACACCAGTCTAAGGTCTGAGTAGAATTAGGGTTGTAACAATATGTGCATTTCTTTTAAACCGTTTAGTACAGGATGTTTGCATTACTCGCACACTTGAAACCAGAAGTTATTTATTTTTCCATCGACAATATGCCAGTATTTCCTTGTGTTAAATGTTAAAGTAAGAATTATGGCCATGAGCAACTGTTGAATGTTGCTAATTTTCAAAATAAATGATCAATAGAAGGTGTGCTGCATTAACCGAACCATGACCTAAATTCCGAAGTCGTTCCCGAACCATAAATTGTGTGTATCATTGCACCCCTAAGTAGAATTTGTAGCAAAATATTAGTATATAGAAAGCAACTGGGACAAGTAATACAATAACCATAAGCATTCAGAGACAAAACAAGAAAATTAAATATTGCCACAATATGTGTTAAGGTCGTTGATAGTAATATACACAAAGTGTAAGTTATCAAGGAGGGTGAGGAGATGAATAGTTTAGTTACGTGTTCTTCAAAGCCTTGTAGGCGAGTATTGATTTGATATTAAAACAGTAAAACCCTGTGGACATGTTGGAATGTCAATAAACATTTTAGAGCAGAAACGTTAACTTCTTTAAAACAAATGTGCATTTGGCTTTGTCCCCACAAGGACAGCTGGAGGATGGATGGGGAGATATGCAGAACCTTGCTCGTCCCATCAGATAGTTATTCCTCCACCGCTTGCCTCGTCTTCTCCTCCCAGTACGTGACTGGAAGCTGGAAGCAGTCGGCCTCACATAGTTCTGGGTGGCAGCTGCTGTTTGTAGATTCCAGCCAGAGCTTTGGCGGCGCTCTGGATCATTTGGCGTTGGGTCATGCCCGTCATGGCCTGATGCCAGTCTGTTCTGTTGATGTTGGGAACGCTGCGCTCCAGAACCTCTCCTACTGTAACAATCAGACCTGACCAGCGCAGGCTGTAGTCAGGAGGGGTCAGGGACTGAGCCTGCACAGGTCACAAGAAATGTTCGGTGAGTTGCTGGAGGTTTATAAGCGAGTGACATTGAATACGTTGCCCACCCCCCACCCACCACCTTAATGAAAATAAACTACGGTTGAACTACACTGGTTAAAAACTGAAGTGGGACCCCTCTTGGATGCAAGATGCCCGTACCAAGGAAATTCAGACGTCCCATTATATTAGGATCAAGCTTTCCTACACTGTGACAGGAGTGGGTTAAGTTGTTCAGTTTCACGCATTCACTAATTCCATGCAACAGTTACAGAAGATGAAAAAGCACACAATGAACTTGTTCAGGGCCTGGTTATACCAGTATAGGAGCTATTTGAGAACCCAACAAGGGCTTTTGGAGAAGCATGCTTCATGTTGAAATTTCAGATGTTTTAACAATAATTACCATATTATCAGTCTAATGTCTATTAGGGTATTGAAATGAACGGTGGATGGTGATTTGTACCTGTTGGACATGATCTAGAGCAAGAGGAGTTGCCTGAGTGAAGACCTCAATGCGGATGCTCTGACCAGGGTCCTCCAGGATCAAACAGCCGATGTCAAACCACCTGGAGACAACAAAAGGATTCTGGAAATGCATGGCTTTTATATGCCTGGATTCATCATTATTTTCACCCAGCATGGACAATTCAGATTAGCTGCTGGACAAACCATCTATTAAATAACACCAGTGAGACAAACATTCTGCCAAAACAAGATTCGGTATCTCATTTACTGTTAAACTGCTTCTGCATTTTGGTTCCCAATACACATTTAGTAGTTAACACAGTTGGTTATTTTAGCTAAACAAAAATAAAGTGCAAAATAGAGTGCATAGAATCACATTTCTGTCTCCCTTTATGGTGGGTAAATTCATTATGTCTACTAATATGATGCCATCAAAATAGTATGATGTCACCATACCAAAACTGTGACGTTGATATGACACCCTGCCTAAACATCGTGATAAAAAGTCAGGAAAAGAAATGGAATAATAGATGACAGAACATGAACCATATAACTTGTTTTCCTTCATTAAAAATGTATTAATATAAAAATGTACATGATATGCAGTAATCTGATGTCTCTATACTTCAGTTTATGTGATTTATTTCATAGCAAAACAGCGCCCCCTGGACCATCAGTAACAGTTCAGGTGGAGAGTGGTACTGCAGCGGGGAGACAGCGAGGCTTCCAGAAAAAAAACACTAAATGATAATAAATCCAGATGAAGTTCTGTGAGAAGTTGATGAGGGAAAGCTGCTAAATAAGGAAGACGACCCAGTAAGTGTAAAAAAGCTCTGGTAGAGTTGACATGTTTGTGAAGAGAACGTCACTCTTTTCCTTTGAGTCCACTTCAGGTTCCTGAGAAACCCGGTAAAATGATCCCACTACTGCCCCGCTGTCACATATCTTTTATTAAAACACGTTCAGAAGTCCCTTCTGCTCCCTAGTTGTTGGAGAGGAAGAAGAAGAAGATAGAAAGCCTGGAAAATGTCTACCGCAAATTGGGGACACAGAGAGGTCCGGTTGCTCCTTACCCTCCAGACAGAGGACCAAACCAATCATCAACGCTTGTTTAACACATCACACAAACGCCAAAGCTGATGTCACATGTCACTCTCCCTCTGGTTCCGCAAAGCCCTGATGCTTCTGTCAAAGGAGACACCGTTGCTGCGATATGCCGCAAACTAAAGCCCAGTATAAACGGTGTGATCGCGATATTAATAATTAACTGTTTAATTAACTGCTTAACCTGCTATCAGTTACACAGTTAAAATAAATATTAAAGGTAAAAAACTAAGAGACTCAGAGGAGCAGCTGGTGCTCTTAAGGTAAAGTTCAGCCAACCTTAATTACGCCGGAACAACCAGAACGTCGGGGCTAACCCCCTTCGCTTTAACACCAGGGGACGTGTTTTATTCACCAACAAATCAGCACTTCTGAAGAATACAGCAAGGTACAGAGACGTCCTTGATGGAAACCTGCTCTACAGCACTCTGGACCTCAGACTGGGGCGAAGGTCCATCTTCCAACAGGACAACGAGCCTAAGCACACAGCCAAGATAACAAAGGAGTGGCTACGGGACAAGTGTGTGAATGTTCTTGAGTGGCCCAGCCAGAGCCCAGACCTGAACCCCATCGAACATCTCTGGAGAGATCTGAAAATGTGCACCGACGCTCCCCATCCAACCTGATGGAGCTTGAGAGGTCCTGCACAGAAAAATGGGAGCACACAACAAGGTGTGCCAAGCTTCTAGCCTCATACTCAAAAAGGCTGTAGTTGGTGCCAAAGGTGCTTCGACAAAGTATTGAGGAAAAGGCTGTGAATACTTATGTACATGTTATATTTCCGTTCTTTATTTTGGGGAAACACTGTTTCTGGTACATGAAGGCACAGCTGGCACGGCTCAGCAGCAGAATAGGTCACTTTCATTAGAGCAGAGGTCACATTAACCGAACATTTTCGTCATTGACGAAATAGCAGAGGCCACTAGGGGTCTCAGAGTGGTGCAGGTTTATCTGCTCCGTGGCTGCAGAAGGAGTCAGGCTGCAGGATTTCCTCCTGATGAGGCAAATGCTTTCAGGCGCAGGAAATCCCACGTTCAGAGAGTCTGGTTCACAATTGAGAAAGAGTATACAAAAATAGGAGCTCAATGGGATTTAGGTCAGGGGAACATGAGGGCCAGTCAATGGCATCAATGCCTTCTTAATCCAGGAAACACCTACACACTCATGACCACATGAGGCCAGATAGGAGGAACCCTGGGCCCACTGCACCAGGAAGAACCCAGGGCCCACTGCACCAGGAAGAACCCAGGGCCCACTGCACCAGGAAGAACCCAGGGCCCATTGCACCAGGAAGAACCCAGGGCCCACTGCACCAGGGTAAGGTCCGGGGGGCGTTCAGACCAAATGCAACGCAAATGATTAGTGCAACACAATTGCATATAAAGTCAATGCAAAGATGCGAATAAATGCAAATTTGTGACGAGCGATATTTGTGATGTGAATTACACGGCACAAATGAGGCAACTTTTTTTTTTGCTCAAGTTGAAACATTTCAAGCCAATCAGCACTAAAATTCTCTTCCTGTCGTCACTAAATCAGAAATGGAGACAAAACATATCATGGAGGTCTGTGGTCTACAATAGTAGCTCACATTAGTACATCAATAGTGGTGATTCATTGAAGAACAGCCGATGTCCTGGTCCTCCTCAGGACTCTTGAGACTGTGCTGGGAGACACAGCGAACCTTCTGGTGACCTCACTTATGGATGTGGATCCTGGAGGAGCTGGACTACTTGTGAACCTGATCGGGCTGCAGGTTCCACCTCATGCTCCAAGTAGTGACGAGGACAAAAGCAGAACCCAGAACTAGAGAAGAACCAGACAGGAAGTTGGGGCTTGTCCTGCCTCCGTTGCTCCTGTTGTCACGGAAACTGATTCCCATCACTCATCTTCCTTAACGGACACATTGATCCCTCTGAAGTTGAATGGCCTTGGTTTTAAACTGGGATGATTCAGTATTCACTTAATGTTTTGAGCAGTCTGAAGTGCTTTATGATGGGTTGTGATTATTGATATAAAGAATGATGGGAATTTGTTAGTGCTTACAACTATTATTACTAATTACGCAGTGCTATAAGTTGATAGCATTTCTTCTTACTTGTCAGGGAAAAGCTCAGCGATGAAGTTTTCCAAAGAGACCACTGGCTGCTTCTCATGGATCACACCGGCCCGACGCAGGCTGTCGATGCGCTCCTGAGCACCCTACACACACACACACACACACACACACACACACACACACACACACACACACACACACACACACACACACACACACACACACACACACACACACACACACACACACACACACACACACACACACACACACACACACACACACACACACACACACACACACACAGTTTGTAAAGCTGAGTAGAGATGCATGGCCAAAATAATGAGAAACACACCTACTTTCAACGATCATCAAGCTAAGCTCTTTATGAAGGGATGGAAATGAATAAAGATATCAGCAGGTGGAAGAAGCAGCATTGAACTGACCTTGACGCCGGCTGCATAGCCGACAGGCTGTGGGGCGATGTTGGACTGGCCGGGCTCTCCGGTCACCAGGGCCATCCCAAAAACCTCCTGGAAGGCGTCTCTGACTGCCTCCACATTTATCTCCTTATCCGAAGTCACCACAATGTCAATGTCCCCACCAGACTCTGGAAAGCAGCAACATACAGACATGCTTACATTGAATCGGCCCTTTTCATTCTGGATGTGACGTGTTGTGAGGAGAGAGCAGCTTACTGATGTATGGAGCCATGCCCGGATCGAGAGTGGTGATCATGGACTCTACAGAGTGCTTGGTTTTGTCCAGGACTGTCTTTAGGACGGGGTTACCTGCTACTCCCTGGGGACACACAGTAACACAAGACTGTCAGAGCACAGTGCACGGCTCGACTCAGAAAACATCACATCCACTTGGACACGGTGAGCAGGGCTCCAGAGTGCAACCATTTAGGGTACACACGCAACCAAAAATCAGTGAAGTGCAGCTAAAAATGTTCCTTGGTCACTGCAAAGAGTACGAGTAGAGCCGGGCTGGGAACGCTGCTTTACTGTCGGAGCGGCGGTGATGCCGCTTTAACAGATGAAGCCACCACTGTGTATGGATTGTGTGTGAGGTCTTGAATGCTGATTGGAGCGGTGCTACCTTGAAAAAGCCCCAGATGCCTCCAACATTGTCGGCGTGTCCGGGCCCTCTGGGGTCTTCCTGCTCCTCTGGGAAAGTGATGGGAGAGCCACTATCAAACCCTGCCGTCATGGTTGGCTGCTGAACCATGGGGTTTGGCACGACACCTGCAACATATCAGTTATATATAAATATGTAGTAGGGCAGTCAAAATGAAGGTGTTACTGGGGCGCCGGATAGCTCAGTCGAAGAAGAAGAATGAGAAGAAGACGCTAGCTGCTACCTGGCATGGCGGTTGGACTTGAGAACGTTGGCATTAGAGGTGTCTGTGGTGTTCGGCCAGCGTGACCCCGTGTGATGTCATATCCTGCACTCATGGAGAAGTTGGAGACAGGCGGGCCTGTGGGAGGCGCCATCATGCCGGCAGCAGAAAGGGAAGGCGGTCCGATGGTGGAGGCCAGAGGGGGCAGAGGGGAGGCGGTTGACGGAGGAAATGGAGAGCTGCTCGTGAAGGGGGAGGCGAGCATGGAGGAAGGGGGGAACTGGGAGGACAGCGAGGGGTGAGGAGCCATGGGGCTGCTGAAGGCAGGTAGGGAGGGAACCAAGGGGGGAGCAGTGGAGACGGAACTGGTGCCAGGGAGGGACAGAGGACCGGACAGACCTGAAACACAATCAACCATTGCTACATCTTAGAGATACTTTTGTCAACAGCTCAATCTGTGTTTAACTTCACCCACTACATACGACATCATTCATCAAGACATGATTATAAACTTTTAGCATTCCACCAAAGTCAACAACTTCTTTTTTTTTTTTTTTTTTTATACAATCTAAAGCCCCACATAGTCTGGTCTGGTCTCTGGACTCAAGTGAGCTACTATCGTAGACCTCTAGGGGACCACAGACAGTCTCTGGTTTCTCCAAATAGTCTGGTCTGGTCTGGTCTCTGGACTAATGTGAGCTACTATCATAGACCTCTGGTGGACCACAGACAGTCTCTGGTTTCTTCAACCTAATTTTCGTCTGGTGATTCTCACAACCCATGCAAATTTGTCTCATTTATAGTAAGTGCTACTTCTTGCCCTAATAATGTTTTTCTATTTTCATAGCTCTCAATCAGAACAACCCCGTTCCTCCTGGCTGAGGTCAACGGCATGCAGTCGGTTCATTTGCTGCTGTTGAAGAGACAAACAGCAAAAACCACCTTTTATTGGAATGTGTACAGAACGTGAGGAAACCCTGCTGGATTTGGGTGGTATTACAGTATACCAGAGTATTTAGAAATCCCGACCATATCACTTTTAATACCGTCATTAATCCAGACGCTGCTCTTTGGACAGTGAGGCCAAGATGTTGCTGAACCATGCTAAGACACAAGTCTCCAGAAAAAGAAATGTCAGAGCTTCCCCAGCGAAGAGATAAGATGATGTAACGTTAACCCCATCTAATTTAAAACTATGACAGTTAACTAGTTAGCTAGTTCAACCGTTAACTAGTTAAGTGCTAACACATTATTAACGTTACATTATCTTATACGGATGGGAATCTTCGGGTGTCTCACAATTCCATTTGATTCTTGAGGTCATGAAAGCATAAGATTATATAATCCATTTTTTTTAGCTAAACTGATTCCAATTATGTAAATGCACAAAGGCAAATCTAAGACCAAAGATTACATTAATTCAGGCTTACTGTGCACAATATTTTAGAATTTTAGAACATAAGGGTATTAAAAGTGCTTTTATTTACGCTTGATCCATCTAAATTCATTCCAGCTTTAATTAAAATTATTGATAAATTTGATATGTTTTCTGGGTATAAGATGAATTATGGTAAGTGTTGGCCTTTCCACTTGGAAAGAGCAGTAGCCTGGATCGATCAGACTATTTGCCCTTTAAGATGACTAACAAGGGATTTAAATATCTGGGAAATGTCTCCCCATCAAATCTCTGACTTAATTCAATTAAATGTATTACCCATTGTTAATAAGATTAAATCAGATTACCAGAGTTGGTTGAACCCACCAATGTCCTTATTAGGCGGGATAGCAATTATTAAATTTAATGTCCTTCTTCGCTTATTATACCCAATACATATGCTACTTACTTGTATTCCCTCAAATGTGGTTTATACAATATATAGTGACATTTTTTTTTATGTTAAAATAGCATTGGATCCAAAACTGTGTATTCTCGGTGTGAGCGGATTTTCTGGTCAAAAGGCAAAACTGCTTGGCTTGATGTACACCCACCTACATTATCAATATGGTACAATACATGATCAATCCTGCCTTATGAGAGGCTGTCTAATGTACTGCAAGGGACCTTAGATGAGTTTGTAAAAACCATGAGTCTAAATTTGGGTAGTGAATTTGTAACCATAAGCTGCACTGGAGCCAACTAATTATAATATGCTTGTAAATAGTTATTAATGGCTGCAAATTGGCCCCGTGTGTCTCTGTTACTTGTGGGGATTGTTTTGTTTTGATTGTTTATATGTTTTGTATATGTGCACATATACAAAACAAGAAACAAGAAACATTTCTTGCGTGACTTGTTGTGTTTATAATTAATTTAAAAAAAATACAGTTAAAAAAAAGAAAAAGAAAAAATAATTTTTACATGAATGAATTTTTATTCCCACACCTATTATCTTACCTCTTCGCTGGGAGAGCACGGACATTTCTTTTTCAGAAGACTTTTTTGAGGATCCATCATGTGCTTGTGTAGTTCAACTAGCTACCTAGATAACTGTTGTCAACTGATCTTCAGGAAAGGTTCAAGTGTGTCCCAGAGGGCTTTACACAATGCACTTAGTTTCAGGCAACTAAACCTGCGAGAGTGTTTCACTGTGTAAAGTTGCCGGCATGGAGGGAGGCACAGAAGAGAAATGCCAAAGCAAGTCTTATGCCGGCGGCGTAACCAAATTCTACATAATCATTTGTAGTCGCGGCTTTCGTGATATAGTCATTTGAAACATCTCGTGTAAAAAATATTGCGATACATCGAATGGATTCCAGATATCGCCCATGCCCATATAAGGGTATGAAAAACAGATAGCCCCCCCAGCCTAAACTCTCGCTAATAGAGAGACCTGATAAGCACATGTCTTACCGATGGTCATTGGCGTCATTGGTGCAGCCACAGTCAGAGGAGGTGTAGGGCTGGCAGGGGGGGTCGTCTCAATCCCACTCTCTTCCATCATCTTCTCGGCCTTTATACCCACACTTCAGACCAAAATATAACTGCGGGGAAGGATTGTTATGAATCAGGATCTGGGCTAAATCAAGACATTTGTTGATATTTATTTATGTTTTACTTTGTTATATTTGATTGACCAGCATTTTGGTGAACTTTTTTAAATAATGTGCTCTATAAATACATTTGGATTGGATTGGGTAGATTCATGCAGAAATATGTAACATTGTCCAGGGAATGTGCAAAGGTTCACGGTGTGAAGAAAATAAAAAAATCTGAATTAAAAAAAGAATATTCAATGTACAGATATTTAGGATATATAGGTAATATGGTATGTGTTCATCTTAAGTTAATCAATTCTGATGCCTGCATACATCCATCCACCGACTATCATTGGGCGAAGGCAGGTCCAGTCTATCACAGGGCTGACATGTAGAGACAGACAACCATTCACACTAACATTCATGCTTACGGGCAATTTAGAGTCATCTATCAACCTTTCCCCATCCTGCATGTCTTTGGACTGTAAGGAAGCCGGAGATGCACGGTGGTGTAGTGGTTAGCACTCTCGCCTCACAGCAAGAGGGTCCCGGGTTCGATCCCTGGGTCGGCCCGGGTTCCTTCTGTGTGGAGTTTGCATGTTCTCCCCGTGTAAGCGTGGGTTCTCTCCGGGTTCTCCGGCTTCCTCCCACAGTCCAAAGACATGCAGGATGGGGATAGGTTAATTGATTACTCTAAATTGCCCGTAGGTGTGAATGTGAGTGTGAATGGTTGTTTGTCTCTACATGTCGGCCCTGTGATAGACTGGCGTCCTGTCCAGGGTGTACCCTGCCTTCGCCCAATGACAGCTGGGATCGGCTCCAGCCCCCCGTGACCCTGATACAGGATAAGCGGTAGAAAATGGATGGATGGATGGAAGCCGGAGAACCCGGAGAGAACCCACGCTTACATGGAAACAACATGCAAACTCCACACAGAAGGAACCCGACCTGGGAATTGAACAAGGGACCCTCTCGCTGTGAGGTGACAGTGCTACCCACTACACCACCGTGCAGCCCCATCAAAAGGGATGTAATTACTTAATTTCAGTTGACATCGTCCTCACATTTAGCTTTTTCCCGGTAGAGTGGATATCAAACTGTTTTTGGTAGTCATGTCTCCACAGGGTGCCCATTCATCAGTGAAGTGTGACTAAAAATGTTCCTTGGTCGCACCGGTGTGCCTAAAACTCAGCGGGTTTGTTTATGTGTGTAGCGTAATGTTGGTTCCCCACCAGCATACAGAGAGGAAGAAATAACACTGAGTGTATGAGCCTTAATATACTACGTATGAACCTGTCGTGATCCTGCTGCTCCTTGTGAGACACGAAAGAAGAGAACTTCATACACACATTCACACACCGACGGCGGAGTCAACCACGCAGGGCAACAGCCAGCTCGTCAGGAGCAATCAGGGTGAGGTGTCTTGCTCAGGGACGCCAGGCACTCAGCTAGGAGGAGCCGGGGATCGAACCGATCTTGCGGTTGCCAGCCAACCCGCTCTACCTCCTGAGCTAAACCCCCCTATTAATGAGTCGCTTATCATCATGTGATCTGAGCGGATACGGCTGCAGTCTCAATCATTTCTTTTAAAACATGGATTAAAACGCTTCTTTCACTGGCTTTTATGTTCTGTTTGTTTTACTGTTGCTTTTATTGCATGGATTCACTTTTTGCATTTTAAGCGGTTCGTGCATTTCATCTCCAGTAGTTTAATACGTGTAGACATTCTACTCTAGATTGCTTTGTTTGTCAAAGCGCTTTGTAACCTCGGCTTTGAAAGGGTGTTTTATAAATTAAGTTATTATCACATATACGAGCAGGAAGACAATGTTTGAGTTCCGGTCACAATGAAAACGGTCGCATTAAACGATGACCCCGTCACTTAGTGCACCCTGGTTACACTGTAACTCGTCTGATGAGCATTGTCGATGACAACACGTCACAGCTCGGGTTGACATGAGGACGCTTCACTCCGGAACTCTTTCAGACTTCTTTGACCAGTTTTACTACTGAATTTCGTGCTAGCTTCGTGTTAGCCCCCTGAACACAGCGCGCCGCCGCCGTGACGGTCCACGTGTACAAACACACTGTGCTCGCGCAAACGTCATGTATCATGTAACGTTACGCTTTCATCCAACCGTCCAGCAACACGCGGCACCGGGCAGCATGTTTAGCACAACAAGTATGACACACATGTTGACTACTCACCTGCTAGCTGGACTAGCTCTGCACTGCCATGAACAAACCGCCGACCCTCTCTGATGACGTCACGTGTTGCCACGTCTGCTCGGCTGTGACTCCTCCCGTTACCGGGAGCGCCCGGACCTGATGAAACCACGTGACCAGGTGTTACGCCAAACGATGTGACCCGTCACATTCTGTGACCGCAGAATGTTCACTCACAAATCCACAGACTTGTCATAACTCATCCTTCGTTTTTCACCGTTCACACATAACTATAATCCAGAAGAGAATCTACGAAACTCCCTGGATATTATGTAATGAAAGCCTGTAAAGATCGACATGCTACTTCTTCCTTCATCATGTTTGCAGCTGCGGTGATATTTTATTTGAAAAACATCATGGCGGCAACAAAACAAACCAAAGAGGTAAACGGGTAAATTTACCATCAGTGAAAAGAAAGAAAACCATTTTAATATTCCAATAAACGGATGTACAAACCCATGAACAGTGGTGGCAGAAGTACTCCCCTACTTCAGGAAAAGTACTAATACTACAATGTAAAATACTCCTGCATTCACAATATTACTAATCAAAAGTACAAAAGCATTATCATCAGAATGTATTCAAGGAACCAGAAATCAAAGTAGGCTACTAATTATGCAGAATCAAACATGGATTACTGCATTAGTGTTGTAGCTGGTAAAGGCGGAGCTCATTTTAATGATATACTGCTGGTAGTTTTATTACAATAATGCATCATGATTTGATTAAATTTTGATTTAATAATCTGAATCTGTAAAGTAACTAACGTTGTCAGATAAATGTAGTGCAGTAAAAACTAGCATAACTGCATAATACTCAGTTATATTCCACCACTATATACATTTAATAACTGTCAATAAATGTGAGGCAGTTGTGAAATATTCTGTTTCTATTTTGTCCAATGAAATAACATGATTAGGAAAATATGCATTTTTTTTTTTAAAATCAGGGCTAATGTGTTCACTGTTCTGTCACATCAACGAACAGATTTCATGACACGTCAAAGGAAGTTTACAATTTACACGTCACTCGTGCTAAGTGCTGACTTTATATTTTACTGTTGCAAAGATGGATGGTTCCCATAGCGCCACCACCAGGACATGATTAATGGTTTTGTACGAGACTTAACTGTTGGTTGAAGGCTGCATTTTTGTCCAGATCTTTTGAATCCATCACAAAAACTGAACTCCAGTCATTGACCCCCTTGAGCAGAGTTTAGTGATGGAAGTGAAGCCCGCCTGCGTAATCAGTATCTTGACATGCCACACCTGTCAGGTGGATGGATTATCTGCTCACACCTTTAAATACATCTGTGAACAAGATTTGAGAGAAAAATGTCTTTTGTGTGCGCAGAAAAAGTCTTAGATCTTTGATATTAGCTTATTAAAAATGACAACAAAAATAAAACTGTTGCATTTATATTTTTGTTCAGTGTAGATTGATAGTAAGATAAATTCTTACTGTATGCTTAATGGAAATTATGTAAATGCCATTTAATGTGAAATGTGAAAAGCGTTTAAAAAAACAAACAAACAGTAAAACAGACTGAAGTGGAGATAAAAGTGAATAAAACAGCAGTGAGAATGTCATGAGGAGTGACGGATGAGTGGTGTGAAAATACAGTACATCAAATCAATGGTACAGAACTTATTAAGATGTAAACATGTGTTGAATTTGCATCAACAGCTAATTATAACATTAGAGGACCAGAACACATGGAGGCTTCTTGCTCAAATATAATCATATAGACAAACCTAATACAAATAAGAAATATACAGTAGATCTAAAATATGAAGCAGTTTCAAATACAGACCTGCTTCTCTCTGAAGTTGCAGTAAATAAAGGCCATGGCAAACTCAGTTCGAATTGTCTTATGCAACTGTGGTCAACATGTTGAACATTCAACTTCTCTTTCATTATTTCTAAAACGATACAGTAAACAGAGTCACTTGTGTGTGAAGAGCTGATGCTTAAAGCCGTTATCTGTCATAAGGGAATTTTCTCTATACCTGATTCCCTTAGTGTAAGATGCATACACGTCATTTTATGAATAGGTTCACATTTAATCTGAGTTAAGTTTCTTCTTCTCCAGACGAGGCAAGGTCACAAACAAGGCCCGAACACAAAGTTCTTACCTTTAGCTGTTGTACTGCTCAAACCTTGATTCTCACAATGGCCATCGGCATCAATTAAATATTTCTGCATAAGACATCTACTATCTCAGAGGTCACCTTGCTTCGACTCATACACATATCATCACAGTCGTATGTATAAGAAGGGCTACATTCACCTGTGTTGTTAGGGGTCGAGATTTCAAATATTTAGGAACAAAAAACAGGAATTAAAATACAGACTAATGGAACTGTGGTCACAACATGGATTGTGGTTACTCGGGTTGTTTTGAGTTCTATCCTAAATCAATTCTGCCAGTATTTTTTTTTCTGTTCAGCCCCAGCTTCTTTGCACACATCCAATGAAAAAACAGAAAACATTATGAACGTGTGACTGAAAAAACAGTTTGCTACTGGCGGGGACCAAACGTCTAACAGCGGCATGGCTGGCAGTGCTGAAAATGTGCTACTGTGACCTTAAAGGTTGTATCGGCGATTCTGGTTGCCCTCACTTCCGTTGCGAGATCCAAAACAAACAGAGCCAGCTAGCCCCTCTCTCCCGTGTTTTGAAAATGATCATGGACGCGCATTTTCATGCACGTGATTGGTTGGAACACTGTTTATTTTGCTTTTTAGGTGTTGGTAGTACCATTTGTTTCTGCGATCTCAGAGCCTAGGC
The DNA here is from genome assembly GCF_963514095.1 of Eutrigla gurnardus. NCBI lineage: Eukaryota > Metazoa > Chordata > Actinopteri > Perciformes > Triglidae > Eutrigla > Eutrigla gurnardus. The sequence goes on along the minus strand of NC_139930.1, from coordinate 4,760,350 downwards.
TGCCTAGAGAGACGCGTTTTTTTGACGGCCTGCTTATGGGGCGGGCAGCTAGCGGATCGTGAGGAAAAAAACAGATGAATGTGATCATTTATGTTTCGGCCCAGAATCGCTGATACAACCTTTAACATCTAAAGTCAAACTGTATTGTAGATTTTTAAGAAATGTGACACTTATCTATACATATCTTTCAATGTATTTTCTGTCTTTTTTTCTAAAAGAAAAACAAAACAAAAAAAAGTTTATAAATTGATCTTTCCAGACACAATGACATGATACAGAGATACAGTCAGGAGAACATAGTTCTTCTGAGAGATATCCAAGAAATAGAGACAATCCTGGGTGACGTCTGGATTAAAACCCTCCTGGACCAGCTTTACCTTCTGCTGCTTGAAGGTCTCGGTCACATCCAGAGAGCTCTGGAAACAGGAAGAATAACGTCACTTCACACTTAGAAATACATGGAATAGAGACAAATAGTGACAAATAGAGAGGCTAAGCCACGCCCCTTTCGGTGTTTCCCATATAACATAATTTTGTAAAACAAATAAAAAAAAAAAAAAAAATGCATAGTTGCCAACAGTGAGAGACAATTAATTGTTTAAACCCGTCTGAATTCCACATGTGAGTAACGTTACATCCTGGTACTCGACACACAGAGAGACCTGTTTTTATAGTAACGTTACATCCTGGTACCCAACACACAGAGAGACCTGTTGTTATAGTAACGTTACATCCTGGTACCCAACACACAGAGAGACCTATTGTTATAGTAACGTTACATCCTGGTACCCAACACACAGAGAGACCTGTTGTTATAGTAACGTTACATCCTGGTACCCAACACACAGAGAGACCTGTTGTTATAGTAACGTTACATCTTGGTACCCAACACACAGAGAGACCTGTTGTTATAGTAACGTTACATCCTGGTACCAACACACAGAGAGACCTGTTATAGTAACGTTACATCCTGGTACCGAACACACAGAGAGACCTGTTGTTATAGTAACATTACATCCTGGTACCCAACACACAGAGAGACCTGTTGTTATAGTAACGTTACATCCTGGTACCCAACACACAGAGAGACCTGTTGTTATAGTAACGTTAAATCCTGGTACCAACACACAGAGAGACCTGTTGTTATAGTAACCTTACATCCTGGTACCCAACACACAGAGAGACCTGTTGTTATAGTAACGTTACATCCTGGTACCCAACACACAGAGAGACCTGTTGTTATAGTAACGTTACATCCTGGTACCCAACACACAGAGAGACCTGTTGTTATAGTAACGTTACATCCTGGTACCCAACACACAGAGAGACCTGTTGTTAGTGTGAGTAATGTTACATCCTGGTACCCAACACACAGAGAGACCTGTTGTTAGTGTGAGTAATGTTACATCCTGGTACCCAACACACAGAGAGACCTGTTGTTATAGTAACGTTACATCCTGGTACCCAACACACAGAGAGACCTGTTGTTATAGTAACGTTACATCCTGGTACCCAACACACAGAGAGACCTGTTGTTAGTGTGAGTAACGTTACATCCTGGTACCGAACACACAGAGAGACCTGTTGTTATAGTAACGTTACATCCTGGTACCCAACACACAGAGAGACCTGTTGTTAGTGTGAGTAATGTTACATCCTGGTACCCAACACACAGAGAGACCTGTTGTTATAGTAACGTTACATCCTGGTACCCAACACACAGAGAGACCTGTTGTTAGTGTGAGTAATGTTACATCCTGGTACCCAACACACAGAGAGACCACTTACCTCTCCGTTGGTGAAACTCTTTACTAGGACGGATTTAAAGTCTGAACACAACATGAGACTTTATTAGCTTTTAAACTGACAAACATCAGATGTAGAATTCATGGTACAGTTAATACGGATCAAAACATTATGTGTGGCTCATCGTTGATGACTGTACATATTCCTTCCACAATAAGATCCAATGGGAAACACCGGATGGGGCGAGACTTAGCCTCCCAATACCTGCATGACTTACCTGGATTCTGAGAAACCACGGCCAGGCATACGCAGGAAGAGTTTTTACTAAATAGTCGTAAAGTTTGGTTCCGTCTAATTTGTGGTCCTGTTTTAAGACGATAGCGGCCATGCCTGCCCGACCTTCATATCCTACATGGACACATTGGGAAAGAGTCACATATGGAATGTCACATTAGAAAAGTCATACTGAATAGGAAAAAAAGCAAGTTAGTTGTCTCATTGCAAAGTGAAGCGGTGAAATATTCTATACTTAAACTGATTTTGATTTTTTTCCTTCCGTCATGGTACTCCGGTCTGACCTCATTAAACCCCACCTCAAAACACCCAAACTATCCCTTTAATTGGTCATCAGTTTTCATTCCTTAAATGTTGTTTCTCAGAAAAGCTTTTTTTCCCCCCATCAGCTTAGTAAGACGGATGGCTCTACAGTATACACCATAACAACAGTATATACCACAACCGCCACGAGACTCTGCTGGTGCTGCTATGGAGAAGAAGTCAGTCAGAGGCCGAATCAGAGCTGCATGACAATGCTTCATTGTGGTAAAACACATCATCACAGGCGTCAAATGCATCCAACATAACCCACAAAGTACAGGTGAGCTGCTGAATGTGAGCTTTCCAGCCTGGAAATAGGAATTTTAGCCAAACTAAAAGGGCAAAAAAAGGGTCAAATGGTTCATACCACAAAGGTTACAGTGTCAACCAAACAAAACTATATTTTTCATTGAAATGATCCAAATCTAAAGTCATCTAGGCTGGAAATGTGTTGGTCGTTATCTCAATGGACAGATTCCACAGACCTGGTATGGTGACTCCGTAGACATTGGCCTCCTGGATGAAATCAAGAAGACCTAAAGCCTCGGACACCTCCGTGGTGGATACATTCTCTCCTTTCCACCTGGAGGGCATGAGGTTGGAATCAGAATCAGAAATCTCCATATACTGTATGTTTGCACATACAATGCATATGACTTTGTGATCGGTGCATAAAAATAAACTCAGCACAAGTATTTCAACCTAATATGACCTTCACGGAAAAAAGATGCGTGTTACAATAAAAAGAAATCTTGACCAAAATGTGAACTGAAGGGATTCCAGTATGTTTTGCTGCCATTGAGTTTTAAGCACATTTGGATGATTATCGGGATAATATCGTTTATTATACTAATTATAAGTGACATGAAATTTGCATATCATCCCATGCCTCCTGCTGTAGATGGGGGCAGCAGTGGAAATATTCTAAAGTAGGATACACTTAAAGTGGCAGTCTGTAGCTTTTTCATCTTTCTAATTGTCTTTTAAGTTCCTATCTATCAAAGAGTGAGTTAAAACAATGGTGGTTCATCATGTGACCACTAATGAAAGTGCTTGTACTTGCTGCTTTGCCCAGAAATAGGATCTCTGTGTCTGTCATTCCCGCGCACAACTCTAAATTAGTTATCAAGAAGTAAAGTGACCACCAATGAGGGAAACCACGGACCTCCTTTCAGTGTGGAGCATTTCAAGGCATCACACAAATGAGAGACAGTCACACTGTTGGGTCAGGGAGATGAGTCCCAGAGGCTCGCCTGCAGTTCCATCTACCGCCAGAGAGGCCGCTAGAAGCAACACATCTCATATCTTAGGGACTGCTACTTTAAAGTGATTGAGTGTTGAGTGTGTTGTCAGCTGACTAACTAAGGCGATCCGTTAGACTGTGTGTTGGATGACTGAACTGAAGCTACACATTGGTAAAGGGTTTCTATTCAATACGACCCCAACAACACATTTCTATTGTGTATCTTCCTTCTCCACAAACGTGCACAATGAAATACAACCTCTTGTTGAGGTTGCATTAGCATCGTGTTAAACGACACAGGCGGTAACGGTACCTGAAGGTGTCTCCAATGCGATCACGGAAGTAAAGGAACTCCCTGTCATCTTGGAGCAGCAGGTCTCCAGTGTTGAAATAGACATCCCCAGTTGTAAACACGTCCCTGAGCAGCTTCTTCTCAGACTGGACCTGGTTCCCGGCGTAGCCCAAGAACTGGTTCACAGCGGTTAGAGGAGCGACCAGGATCCCTACCTCTCCTGTGCATGGAAACAGGAAAGAACATTCAGTGGACACAGGAGCTCTTCCTCTGGACAATCCCGTGGTGAATTACAGCCTTTCATCATAAAAAAGGATTCGACATGTGATTAATTTACCTATTTGCACTTGTATGCATCTTCCAGAGTTGGAACGAACTGGCTCGTACGTTTGTGGATCATATCTCAGGAGCTTAAAGGGCATGAAAAGCTGAAATGGACGAAATGATCAGAGTTGTTACTTGTTGAGTCACTGCTGCTGGAGTCACCGTCTGATGACCAATCATCATTGTTATGTATCATACAGTACAATCCATATACACGGTAAATTCTGGAATTGGACATTTAGAACTACTTGTATTTCCTCTTTGCAATGTTTGCCTATAATGTCACCTTTGCTGATTGACTGACAGACACATTTTGCTGCAATGATTGACATAAGAGTGAAAACTTATTAGATAAAACAGATTACAATATATATCATCGCAATACTCTAATAATGTATAAAATCACAAGATCCTATCGTGACACAAGTATGGTGATAAATATATTGTGGGGCCTCTGGTGATTCCAACCCTTAATGTTGAACTTATACTTATTGTTAGAGTCATTGTTAATTTGACATTTATCGTGCATTTAATATGTAATCCTTCTTTTTACATCAACTCCCAACTAACTACTTCATCTACTGGAGATGCACAAAAATGTATTTGTTTGAAGGACATAGTGCTTATTATTAAATCTCAATAACATGGCTTTAAAAGTGGTGGACAAAGTATTCATTGATAAAAAAAATACATATATGCTAAGATTACAGAGTACATTTTTTAGGATTGTTTCTAATACAACAAAGCAGTCATGGAAATCATGTTGCATCTCTAAAAATAAGATCAAATGAAATAGTGTGCATGCGGTTAGGGTCCAGGTCCAGAGAAACATTACTGTCTGATTACCTTGTTGAAATAGCTGGCCCTCCCGATTGGTCCAACCTCATCAGTGTAGTTGAGGAAGCCGATGCTTGCCTCGGTCAAGCCGTAACCCTCTCTGATCTTGATCCGACCAAAGCGTTCGACAAACTGCTTCCAAACATCTGACCTGAGACCACTTCCTGCCGCCAGCCGAACACTGTGAGCCTTCTCCTCTGGAACCTGGAGGAAGGTTTCACATTTTACCACAACAACGGACATCTGAGCCGCACCTCTCATTGACATTTCATCAGTTTAAAATGCTCCCATAATAGTTTCTGTTGGTCGTTGTGCAATATTTTACAAAGTTAATCCTGTAGGCCTCTTTGAAATGGTATACTCATACTGTTTCATCTCAATACCTGCTATCAAGATATTATTTTTGGTCAATATCGCTAATCCCTAATTGGAAGGTAAAAAAGTGAAGTCCAGCTAAATGTTAAAGTAATGTCGACCAAGCCCAGCAGGAAATGAGTAAATGAGTCAAATAGAACAACTTCATTTTTCAACAGAGGAAACACGTGCTGTAATTGTAATGCTACACTGGTTTTGGAACATACGCAGACAATAGACCCGACTGTCTCTCCCCCCTGCCCCTGTTTGCCAGCTAGAGGAACTTATAAACAATATTTAGAATAATAAATGTTGTCGTCTTACTGTGGGATGGTTGAACAGGTATCGACAGAGCTCTCCTATGTACTGCACCACCGTCACATTGTGTTTCACACAATCCTTCCAAAATTGACTGGCAGAAAACTTCTTTTTTAAGACGCATGTTGCACCTAGGATCCAAAGAAGACGATAAGAGAGAAAACTGTGCAAGACAATATAGTGCAATAAACTCTTTTTTACACATCAAACAATGTCAAAACAAACTTTTTATAGTTAGACATTTCCTCTGCTGTTTCGGCCTTTTCTGCCAGTATGTGAGGAAGTGACAATTCCTTATAGGCCAATAAAAAGGATATCCGCATCCATGTTTGTTTTCCTCAGCATTCTCTGCCTTGGACCTTGTAATGTGCTGAAAACAAACGGCAAATCTTCAAGGAATTCTGTATTTTGATCCTGATGTACAGCCGCTCTTACCGAGGTGAATGCATCCTCCGATCCCCAACAGGGAAGCAGACATGTGGTACAGAGGAAGAGTGATGTAGATGATGTCATCAGATGTGGCTCCACACAATTGAAAGAAGGCCATGCTGCCAATGGTTTTAAGATGGCCTACACGGGCCGCCTTGGGGAGACCTGGAAGAGAATGGCATCAGTTACCGAAAGAAATAGTTCCACATGTGGTAGATTTCCAGTGAAGTAAAGTGTACATTTGTATTTTGGTTTTGTGTTTCCATTGCTGCTCTGAAACTTGATTTGACCTTATTTGGAGTTTTGATGGAGCAGCTACAATGTTAGCATAGCCTAGCACCCATCAACCAGACTCCGTTCAGAAAACAAGCATTTTAAAAGTAGTAAGCTTGTGGTCTTCAGACCTTCAGACAAAACAAACGACTTCACACTTTTTACTGATCACCATCATTATGGAGTTATTTCAGCATCCTTTTCATCTGGTTATTGCTATTAAATCACAGCTAAATACTTTATTCTGGGTTCCTCCAGCTGTGGTAAACCTTGCTAGATCCAGTGAATGCAGCTTGGTGAAATCCACGAGCAACTGTGGATGATGTCATGAACTCAAACAGGACGGTGTTTGGTTTCCTGATGTTCGTGAACGTAAAGAATCCTCATGACTGTACATCAGCACGCATTCCATGCAAAACTGTCTGTTTAAATGATGTTTATTTTGAACTCCTTTAACTCTGAAGCTCAACAATTTGAGGAACAGGTAACATAAAATGAACGAACTACAAGAGCAGATTGTAGGTTGCAATGTTAACAAAAGTGGTTTGGATCCACTCTTTAATGGAGATCAATATGTAATAACTGAACAATACAATGCTCATGCAGTACCTGTGGTGCCTGAAGTAAAAATGAAGACAAAGTTTGCCATGATGTCAACTGTAGGAAGGTCACTCAAGGGTTCTCCAGACATGTGTTCCACCTTATCTAGTAAACTGTTAAAATCCTCAGAAGATGATGTGTGATCCACTACCCACACAGCCATGCTGTCCTTATTCAGATCAGGCGACGCCTCCTTCGCCAAATGCACCAAATCTGGATAAACAGAAAAGCAAAGTCAGCAACAACAACAAATTCACATATGCAGAGCTGTATATGCCAACAAATGGTCATTTTAGATATCGTTTCTTGCATTATAGCAGAATTAATTAAACTCTAAGCTCATACACACATGTGATTGTGTGTGTGATGTTGGTCAGCATAACAGCTTCCACGATTATTTACAGACCACGACACTGAAAGAATGTAGGTAAAAAGTCAATATAATCACATGTCTTCAGGTGTGGTACTTTGTTCTCTCCGTTTCAATTATCAGTACCACTGATAATGTTTATCATGTTGACAAACTTCCATTTCTGATCTTCTGCTGAGCTACGAACCATCCAGGCCTCTCAGATGGTCTGGGTCAGGTCTGCTCTGTGTCCCCAGAGTCAGAACTAAACATGGAGAGGCAGCCTTCAGTTTCTATGCACCACATATCTGGAACCAACTTCCAGAAAGCTGCAGGTCTGCTGCGAATCTCAGCTCTGTTAAAGACTGAAGACTTTTCTGTTTACTGCTGCCTTTCAATAAACAATACAATTTATGAACTTCTTATACTGCACTGTAATTCCTATCGCTATTAAATTATTTATATTTCTTTTTATTTTATCCAATGCTTTTAATGTTTCATGTAAAGCACTTTGAATTGCCTTGTTGTTGAAAGGTGCTATACAAATAAAATTGCCTCGACTTGACTTGAAAAATAATTAAATTATTTATTTTTCTTTACAATAAAGGACAGATGGTGATGATACAACAGCTACATTCACAAAAAAACTAACTGATCTCACTAGAATCATCACATTGATCGGAATAAGGAAGAGAAAACTAGTATGGTGGACTTCTGTTAAGTTTGAGAACTTGAGCGCGAGGTGGAGCTACTCACAGAAGTGTGCTGCGTTTACTTGTAATCAGAAATCAGTAACTTCCAACTCCTGAGTCAGGCTCCCTCTAGTCTAAAGTGTTTGACCAGGTAGATGTCATTACTGCTGACTCACAATGGAGGATTGTGGCAGAGAAAGAAGACCATTCAACTTCCAGTCCAAGAAAAAGAAACAACAAACTAATGGAAGTGAAGAAGGAAAGTCATCAAGAAGCAAAGTGACGCCAACGAGGGAAAACCACGGACCTCCTTTCAGTGTGGAGCATTTGAATGCATCACGCAGATGAGAGACAGTCACACTGTTGGGTCAGGGAGATGAGTCCCAGAGGCTCGCCTGCAGTTCCATCTACCGCCAGGGAGGCCGCTAGAAGCGACGCATCTCATATTTTACAGACTGCTACTTTTATACAGTTCAAAATACTCAATCGGGTTCATGGACGGGGGAGTAGACGTCACGTTTATGTCACGACAGTTTTGTGGACCCAAAAATCTTCTTGGCCAAACGCTAAAGAGGATTATGGCTGTGATCTCTGATGCGGAAGTCAGCCGGGGCATGGACAAACTCAATGGGGTAAAGGCAGTACACGTTGGACAAACAGGATACTGGCAGGAATCGGCGTGAAGGGAAACCAGGAAACATACAGACAGGATTCCTGGTCGGGGACAGAAGGCTGAAGATTTACCGGGGTGGAGACAAAGAGGGATAGTCAGGACGAAGCAGGGTCGAAACCTGGGAAATCAATCAGATGGGAAATTCTGGTATGTCTGCCATAATTTAACTATTAAATTTATCGGTTTGCTTCAAAAGTGTGTTAAAAGAGTAACCCCACAGTTTGTCATAGTGTGTCTCCAGCCTTGAAATAAAAAAAGAATGCCTCTAGAAGGAGAAAACTAATCATCATGTGCAGGTGTAGAGACACGTCCAATCACGTCTATTGCCTGTTAATTCCTGTTCATAACCATCGGAGCCTTACAATCACAGCACAGGCCTTTTCTCTGTTCAAGTTTTTGTTGAAAAGTTGATCTATTTTACTCATTTAGGGACATGCTAGGTAGCTAGCTAGCATGCCAATTCTGCTTTCATGCTACTACATGAGGGGGGTTTTGGTTCAAGATCAGCTCAATAGACCCTTTAGAGTTGACATCATCAAAAATAGTTGTGCCATGTTGGTAATAGAAGTGGCGTTTGGTCACAGCCAGTTAGAAGCTTTAAACATTTCAATCTTGCTTGTTACATTCAGTTACAAACTGTAAAAAGGTAAATAGCAACATTTAATTTCAATAGCTATGCTTCAACCAGTAGAGGGCAGTTGCTATGTATATTTATAGCACAATGTGTATTGTATAGGAATTCAAAAACGACTTAATTATTGCAAATATGTTTTTATTCTTCTTGTCTTTTTGTAATGCATTTTAATTGTGCCTTTATTTTCTTTTAATTCTATTTTTTTCACTTTATTGTTAGAGATGTTATGATGTGAAGCACTTTGAGTCTGCCTTGTGTATGAAATGTGCTATACAAATAAAGTTCCCTTGCCTTAAGAGGTTAAATGTCAAGTTAAGACCTGAGTTAATAAACAACACTATAAATACACAGATAAGTTGGTTTTCAGTTTTGTGGTTTAGTTACTCTTTCAAATATACTGTAACCTACATCTGTATTTTTTAATAAGAAGTAAACCATTCAGAACAGGGTGCTGTTCTGGGAACCTGAACTCGGCCCGGGGTCTTTGTCCGGCCCTGCTGGGGCCATCATACTATAATAACACTTTTTCCAATTACACCTCCCATGTCTATGGGGAGTGGCTACAGAAAAATGTGTCCGTGACTATTTGAAACGTCCCATAATGAAAGAGTAAGTCGTCATAAAGCAAAGCACCGTGAGCAGCAGTTAAGAGTTCAGTTAAAGTTATCGAACAAACTGCGTGGAAAAAACGCGAGCAATACCTGCGCCGACAACAAGCGTCCTGGCCCCGCAGCTGTGGAGGCAGTGAAGCAGAGACTTGGCTTTAATGTTGACGTTGAGAAAGGCCACTTCGCAGCCCACTTTACACAGCCCCAACCACACACAGATGAAGTCTGGTTCGTTGCACATCAACAAGGCAACAATGTCTCCGGCTTTCAAAGAGCCCTCCTTCCTGAACGCATTCGCAAACTGGTTACTCCTCCTGTCCACATCCCGGTATGTCAGAGTCTGGTCTTCGAAGATGATGAAGGGTTTGTTCGGGTTCTTCCTCGCCTGCTCGAGAAAACAGTCGAGGTATGTGACGACCCCTCGCTGCATACGTGCCTGCAACGTCTTTCTGTAGCTTCGGAGTTTCAAGTAATAAACGAGATCCACCCAGAAGAAGGGATACGTCGTCCTCTGGTAGAGGAGTAGAGCCAGCAGTCCCGCTAAAACGCTGGTAAACACCAGAGTGAACATCTTCACGTACAAACACAACACCTCACTTCCATACGAGGCTTCCCCGACAGACTTGCTGGCTTCGGGAGAGCTGCAGTCAAGTTGACGGGCCCCTCATTATTCAATCCCACAGAGCGACAGCCAATGAGCAGCGTGCGTGCAGCCGAGCCGGGCGCGAGCCTCCTCTTCGAACAACACGGGCACACTCGCCCCCACGTCGTTGTGTGGTCGGAAGCCATTTGTGCTATATGACTGCCATCTAGTGGGGACTTTGGCGAACACACCACATTCAATGAAAAGCCTTTTTGTATTAGAACAGGGGTTCCCAAAGTGGGGGTCGGGACCACCCGGGGTGTCGCAAGGGGGGGGGTATCCCTGGAGGAGACTGAAACATAATAATAATAATAATAATAATAATAATAATAATAATAATAATAATAATAATAATAATAATAATAATAGGAATATCCAAACGTGGGCATAATGACAGCACAAAAGAACAGAACAGCCTGACAACCATGATATGCATTTACATAAACAGTTTACTATCAGATAAAAGCAGAACATCTCAGGCAAAGTAATGAAAATTACAGTAATAATAGTAAACTGTTTATGTAAAATCATGTTTTTTCAGGCTGTTCTGTTGTTTTGTGTTGTTGTTATGCCTGTGTTTGGATACGCCTATTTCATAATGTTTAGTCTCCTCCAGGGATATTGGGGGTCTCCAGTCTCTGGCAGTTTGGGACAGTTTTCAACACTGCTAAGACCCTTTTGTTGAAACCTTCCACCCTTTTCTCTAAACACAAAAAAACCCAGTTTTCAAACATTCACCAAATCTTGTATTCTCACACAGAGAATAAAAACACTACTGAGCAGCGTTTCAGACTAATAAGACAAATAGAAAACACAGTAGCCAGGGATCGATCCAGAAAAAATATATAAATAAAAATATTTATATTTATTATTAATTCTAAAATTATTTTTGAGGCAATAGTAAGTAAGACAGTGAGTAAAGTCTATTATAATGAAATATACAATGACTAAAAATGCAGTTAAAAACGTCCTAAAGAAACAAACGTTTGCATACCTGGACAGGTGAATAGGGCTGCACGGTGGTGTAGTGGGGAGCACTGTCACTTCCCGGGTTCGATTCCTGGTTCGGGTTTCTTCTGTGTGGAGTTTGCATGTTCTCCCTATGTTAGTGTGGGTTCTCTCCGGGTTCTCCAGCTTCCTCCCACAGGCCAAAGACATGCAGGACGGGGACCCAGCCCAGGAGCAAGAGTTAGAGCGTGACAGTAGCGAGAAAACAGGCTTTTAGGCAAAAATCTCGAGCCACCAAAGTTTAACTCGGCTGTGATGAACATCCATTTGGTTGCACCGTTTCATACTGAAGATGTGAAAAAATATGGCTTTGATCCTATTCCACAGCCTCTGATTAATGACATCAAAACACTGGAAAGTCATGGCCTTGACTTGCCCTTCTCCACTGAGAAAGTCCATGGCACTGTATGTCAGATAACTGGGGACAACTTGGGAATGCATGCAATTCTTGGGTTTACAGAGTCTTTTAATGGATGTTATTACTGTTTATGTTTGATTGAAAAACATGATGCCCAGAATGTTTACAATGAGGATGACCCCAAGATAATCTTGCGTTGAAAAGAGCTTTTTGAAATACACTGCAATGAGTTGAAATCAGTCCCACAGAAGTTATCAGTGTTTGATTTAAAGAGGAATTTAACTCTTAACAGCCTACAGTTCTTTCATATTAGCCACAACTTATCTTTGGACATAATGCACGACATTCTTGAAGGGGTGGCTCAGTATGAGAGAAACTTACTGTTGGAGTATCTCTCAGAAAATGTTTTGTCAAAACCTGATCTGTTCTCGAGAATTTATGCTTTTGATGGGTACTTGGAGCGTAAAAACCGTCCTACAAGGATTCACTTTATTAATCTTTATATTGACAGTATTGGCAATAATATAGGCCTCAATTCTATTCAGACTCATTCATTCCTTTGTTTTTTGGTGACGTTATGCCAGAAGGAAACCAAAACTGGCTTTTGCTGCTGCTTTTACTGCAGATTATAAACATCACATTTTCTCCTTCTGTTACACTAGGCATGACTGTGCTTTGAAAGCATCTAATAATGGAACATCAAGACGGCTGTATTCTCATAGAAACCTGATCCCAAAACATCACTTTATGATATACTACCCAGCTTGTATAAGAAAAATAGGGCCCCTAATACATTTGTGGAGCATGCGATTTGAAGCAAAATACAAAGTTTTCAAAAACACTCTTAAGAACTTCAAGAACATCACCAAATCACTTGCCGAAAAGCATCAAATGTCCATAGCATATCATTGGGAGACATCACCTTTAAACAGTATTGAGTTGAAACCATTTCATTTGGATGAGGATAGTGACAGGTTTGCTCGAGCCCTTCATGCTGCTGTACCGAAAGACATCTTCTCTACTAACTGGGTTAGGATCAGTGAGTACAGGACAGGACTAGTCATATGCAGTGAGATTGAACATGGAATGCCAGTGTTTTGCAGAATGCAAAATATTCTTTTAGTTGACAGTGTCATCTACTTCCTTGTGAAAAAGCTTGTGGTTGATCATTTCAGTGAACATTTTCATGCTTAGCAAGTATTTGAAAGTGATGAGAAAGATGTTATCAAAGCAGACAGTTGTGTAATGTACCTTTGACTTACAAAGTGCTTATGGTAGAGATGAGAGCCAATATATTGTGCCTTTATTTTGTTTTTAAATGTGCAGGTTGTGTACATATTCTAGTCCTCTGATGGTCACGCACTGGTTGTCCTGGTCGACTTGTTCTTTTTTTGTGTGTGCATAATGCATATACCGGTAGTTGTGCATATCTGTCATTTTCTTAACTGTCCCTTTAGAGTGAGAGTTACATTACATTACATGTAAGTTAAGTCCTCTCTCTCTCATTGGTAACATGTTTTTGATGCCTTTTGTCTTCTGAAGTAATGTGGTTGTGCATGTGCTGCAATGTGTAATAATAAAGGATGAAATAATAGTTTGTATTAATGATTTATTATACTTGCTAAGTCATGTGGGCCAACAAATTTCTCTAAATGCAAACACAGTAGATTTGGCCTGTAGTGATGCCGTTGTTTTTCTTACAGGTGAGGAGAAGCATTTTCAGATTTGGTGAAAACATTCATGTTGAGTGCAGTGCATAGATTAATATAGTTGGAAAACAAATAGCATTTCAGATATAAAACACTGAAGGTTAGAAATGAACACCCCGAGTGAAAGGCAATAACACAATTTAGTGTTAAATATGCACTTTCATGTGTTATAGACCATCATTGTGAGTGTCTCATATTTCACTCTGAATTAAAGAGTTAAAATAACAACACTTTCCAAAGTGTGACTTTGACTCCCAATCGGTGGCGATTATATAAACACCAGGAAAGTGTTAATTTTGACACCATAAGAGTTGAATTAATACTAACGATTTTGCTGTGCAGGTTACCAGCCCAACACGTGTCAGCCCATTCTCACTTCCAACACATCAAACAACACTGATCCCCAGCCTCTGGCACCGGTGCTCATTTATTGCTTTTATATGACGCATCCACCCCGTGGCTTTACGAGCTGAGCAACCGACGTAGTGCAAGGTGCAGGAGGAGCAGTGGGCGGGTCAAACAATCACAGGACTTGTGTCCAGAGGGGTATTCCACCAAACTCGCTAATTAAGGAGGCGCTTACCTGGTTTAGCCTGGTTAGAACTAACGTCAACTTCCACTTGCGGCTAAACCCATTCCATTAACGCATTTAAGCCACGCCTTGTTAAGGCTAATTCAAGCCAGGTTAGGGTTGTCGTGTGTTACGCGTGTTCGCGGGATATAAAGCCAGCCCAGAACCATGAATGTCGACTCATCGAGAAAATGGCAGAAAAGACCAGAGCATTAATTATTATTGGAGGTGTACAAGGAGTACAAACCCATCATAACCAAAAAAGGGAATACTGTAGTGATAAATAAAAATCGTGAGGCTGCTTGGGCAAGAATTGCAGCGCGATTAAATGCGTAAGTACCGTTAAGAGTAACATGTTCTAATATAATACTGACAAGGATTTCCTGACATTGAGGATAGTCAGTGGTGGCGCCAGAGTATTTTTTCTGGTTCAACTACGGTGGGGCTAACTCATACGGCGGTGGGGCTCAAATCAATGCCAGAATTTCAATGTGAATATATAACAACACCCAGTGGCGCCGCCAGCCGGAATCCTGTACGCACTGTGCGTACTTTTTTGAAGGTAAAAAAAAAATTGATGGTGCTGAACCGGGGCCGGATTGGAAGATTCAATACGGTTTTAAATTCATTTAAATTATGCAAATCAGCGGGTGACACCAAACAACGTCTGCCCAAGCAAGTCAGAGCTTTCTTTCTCTCACACAGTGACCTGGAGAGACGCAGCCGCATTTTAGAGGACGATCGCGCGTGTGTGCGCAATTGCGCATAGCGTGTGTTGGCCCCTCTCCACTACACGATACAGCTCGGCTCTGATCACTGTGGGCTGAGCCGATGCATGTCCCTCTCCCCGGGCCGGGAGAGTTATCATACCGTACTGTGCGTGTGTGTCCAAGCGTGTGTGTGCGTGCGTGGAGTGCTCACAAGCAGGGCCGTTTCAAGGAATTTGGGGGCCCCAAGCAAAATGGACATGGAGGCCCCCCCGCACGCAAAGCCTACAGGAACCACAGCATAGCCATACAATTTAAGTTCACACACTTTATATAATTGAGATAAGAATTGAACATTTTAACATGTGCAAAAAACGTTTGACCATTTCACTGTTAGCTAGTGTTGTAGTCAAGACCGCATCAACCGAGACCAAGACATTACCGAGACCAGAGAGTGCCGAGACCGAGAAAAGACCAAGACTTTTAGAGGTTGAGACCGAGACAAGACCAAGACTTTTAGAGGTCGAGACCGAGACAAGACCAAGACCATATAGATCAAAGGAAAAACAACAAAATGGGAGTTTTTTAAAAATAAATTTAATTTAAGTTTGCTCTTAAATAAATGCAACAACAAAAACAATCTTTGTGCTGTTGTTTTCATAGCAGCACAATGAATGAAATAAATCTCAAGTCATAGGCTGTGTCCGAAATCACTCCCTACTCCCTATATAGTGCACTATATAGGGAGTTCGCCATTTTGTAGGGGTGTCCGAATGTGTAGTGAGCATTACTATTCCCTATATAGTGCACTCAAAGTTTCCCACAATGCATCGTGAAAAGTAGTGTACAGCCGATGGTCACTAGCCGAGCAAATTTTACCATCATGCATTGCGCTGAAAGACAAATCGCGAAGGGACGAGAGGAGAGAGAGCAGGAAAAAGCGGAGGAAATATGAATAATCGTACAATAATAAATGTTAATATTTAATATATGTATTGCAGAGCAGATCAAGACGACACAAACGGCCAAAGTGTGATGTTTTCCTTTATTTACTTTAAAAAAAACACGATATATATTAATTATTTATATATGACTTTGGGCGAGCGGCGGCGGCCGGCGACAGGCTGCAGGGGCCGGCGACAGTTGGCGCTGGCCGGCGGCGGTGGTGGCCGCGGCGGCCGGTGATAGGCGGCGGTTGGCGGCGACAGTTGGCGGTGGCCGTGGCGGCCGGCCGGCCGGCGATAAGCTGCATTAGCCGGCGACAGGCGGCGGTGGCCGTGGCGGCCGGCCGGCCGGCGGTAAGCTGCAGTGGCCGGCGACAGGCTGCGGTGGCTGGCCGGCCGACGAGAGGCGGCGGCGGGGTATTCGTCCGTCAAAAACCGTCACTCAAACCAAAGCGCCTTATGACAGTCTGAACACTATAAAGATGCGGAGATGAGGGACAGATTGTGGCGAGCGATCGCCGAGGAGTTTGGGATCGGGGACGGACTGCAGCCTGTTCAGGTCTGGTGGATCGCGGAGATGTGGGGTGCCGGTAGTGCTGCAACCTGGTCCTGAAGTCCACCTGGACCCGATCGGGATCGTTGAAAATAAAAATAGCAGTGAGGACGATGTAGTGATCGTCTCATTATTGAAAATTATTTTTTTCTCAAGAAATGAGATGGCCACGGAATCCCCTTATTGCTGGAGGACTCGTTCTTTTGGTTTTGTAAATTTTCGCAACGAATATTTAGCTATTAAAAAATAATTATCCTGGTAATTTCTCTGCGTGAGCGGAATCTGACACGTATTAATTATGCGTCAGGACAGGAAAAAAACTCTTATCAGTAAAGCATGGACAAAAAGCCTATCAGCAATGGTCTCGACCGGTCTCGTTCAAAAAACCCGACGCCGCTCGGTCCGAGACCGAGACAAGACCGAGTAAAAATGCCGTCGATACCAAGACGAGACCAAGAACCTAAAAAAATGGTCTCGAGACCGGTCTCGAGACCAAGACCGATCTCGAGTACTACAACACTACTGTTAGCATATTGGAAGAGGTCACTATTAACAGCTCAGCTTAGTGAGAGAAATTCACTCTACCTTCATCAGTGGAGGGTTGAGGGGTGAGAAATTTAAGCAAAGCACCTTGAGGGAGGAAGAAAAGATATGTTAGGATTTCCATATATTGATATTTAGAAGGGATGCAGCTACTTTCACAACTACAAATTCTTAAAAACATCTGTTACGACCCATCCAGGGGTGACTGGGACGCAACATGAATAAGCCCCCATTCTCCCCAAAAACCCCAAGCAGCCACCAGGATGCAAACTCAAAGACGTTGAATGAAAAATGTATTGTGCCAACAGAACTGTGCTTTAACGATAACTCGGGATGGACTCAGGCCAACATAACAAACAAAAAAGGAATCTACCTCCGGAAACCAGCTGACCCGTCGGGAAACAAAACAGAACTCAAAGACAAAAGCTAACCTCCCTGACTGGCCAAACACAGGAGAAAACGAATTAACAGAAATGGCACTCCACCCCTACAACACAGAAAATACAAAGATGCTCTGGTGTGGCTGATTGGATTTATGGGGAGCGTGCAGACTTCGTCTCCCTCTGCCTCTATCTCTCTCCCCGCTCCGACGCCATCTCGGTCTCTTATAATCTCCGCCTGATCCGGCAACCAATCAGCGCTCAGAGGAGGAGGAGTCCAGTCAGCAGGCGCTGCATTGAGAGAGGGAACACAAGAGCACACACACACACACACACACACACCTGTACATCTCATGACAATACGACAGCAGTCCTAACACCCCCCTTCCCAAGAATTAGGCATCCCCCCGTGATGACCAATTCTCGTTAAGTTCAGAGGTTCTGGAGAGGGCATCAGCTATCACGTTCTCTGAGCCCTTCTTGTAGCATATCTTAAGATTGAAATCCTGCATAAGAAGGGCCCAGCGCATGATACGCTGGTTGGAATTTCTCATCTGAGCGAGAAAGGTGAGTGGGTTATGGTCAGTGCACACTGTAACCGGGTGAACACTGTAACCGATGTAAACCTCGAATTGCTGCAAAGCTAATAGCATAGCGAGCGCCTCTTTTTCAATGGTGCTATAATTTAGTTGATGTTTGTTGAACTTTTTAGAAAAGTAACAAACCGGATGCTCAACAGCGTGCTCGTCCTCCTGTAGGAGAACGGCTCCAGCGCCGCACGCGCTGGCGTCCACCTCCAACTTAAAGGGCCGCGCGAAGACGGGCGCTGCAAGGACAGGTGCACAACACAGTAAGGCTTTAGCGGACTCGAAGGCAACCTGACATGCATCGGACCAAACGAACGGTTTCAGAGGGCTAACAAGAGCTGTGAGGGGAGCTACCACATCAGAAAAGTTTTTACAAAACGCTCGGTAATAACCACACAGGCCAAGGAAGCGGCGCAAAGCTTTCTTTGAGTGTGGCACTGGAAAATCAATAACCGCCTGTATCTTTGCCTCCACAGGACGAACCTGACCCTGTCCCACCTGCTTACCGAGATAGGTAACGGTCCCTTTACCGAACTCGCATTTCGCGAGATTGAGAGTGAGGGAGGCGTCGCGGAGACGGCGAAAGATAACAGACAGGGTTATCATGTGCTCGGACCAGGTAGAGGAGTAGGCAACTACATCATCTAAATACGCCTCGCAGTTCTCCACTCCAGCCAACACAAGGTGCATGAGACGTTGAAACGTGGCCGGAGCATTTCTCAACCCGAATGGCATTACTGAATACTGGAGGAAACTGTCGGGCGTAACAAAAGCGGAAATCTCGGATGCGCGCGGTGTGAGAGGGACCTGCCAGTAACCTTTTAACAGGTCCAACTTTGTGACAAACCTGGCCGATCCCACTCTATCGATGCAATCCTCCATCCTGGGTAATGGAAAAGAGTCGGGTTTAGTGATGAGTTAACCTTCCGGTAATCGGTACAGAAACGGGACGTTTTGTCGGATTTTGGGACTAATACACAGGGAGAGCTCCAGGGACTAGTGCTGGGAACGGCTAAACCATGCTCCACTAGGTAACTCACCTCCTGCTGCATCAGAGACCGTTTCGTGGGATTTATCCTGTATGCGTGCTGCTTAATGGGCCGGTGTCCCTCCACATCGATGTTGTGACTTAACACAGGTGTTTGACGGGGATGATCAGAAAAAAGTGACAAGTTACCCTCAATTAACTGACGGACATCTGCCCGAGCGGCAGCGGACAAGTGAGACAAAAAGGACTCCAGGTCATTTAAAACCTCAGAGTTTGGCAGACGAGCGACTGGCATCGAACAACTTTTTTCCACTAACCCGTCATGAGCCAGTCGGTACAGCGGTGGAGGAGCAGCCACGGCGGCAGCAGCAGCAGGACGCACAGGGATCATCGGTGCCGCAGGTGATGGACGCGGAAAACTCTCCCTGGAAATGTAGTTTTTTAACATGTTAACATGACAAACACGAGACTTTCTTTTCCGATCGGGAGTTTGTACAACATAATCGGTGTCACTGATTTTCCGCTCCACCTCATAGGGGCCAGAAAACCGAGCGTGCAGGCTGGATCCAGGTAACGGAAGCAGCACCAACACTTTTTCACCTGGCTGGAAAACACGGAACACTGACTTTTTATCGTACCGTTGCTTCATTTTACATTGGACAGCGGTGGAGGAGCAGCCACGGCGGCAGCAGCAGCAGGACGCACAGGGATCATCGGTGCCGCAGGTGATGGACGCGGAAAACTCTCCCTGGAAATGTAGTTTTTTAACATGTTAACATGACCGTTGCTTCATTTTACATTGGACAGCGGTGGAGGAGCAGCCACGGCGGCAGCAGCAGCAGGACGCACAGGGATCATCGGTGCCGCAGGTGATGGACGCGGAAAACTCTCCCTGGAAATGTAGTTTTTTAACATGTTAACATGACAAACACGAGACTTTCTTTTCCGATTGGGAGTTTGTACAACATAATCGGTGTCACTGATGTTCCGCTCCACCTCATAGGGGCCAGAAAACCGAGCGTGCAGGCTGGATCCAGGTAACGGAAGCAGCACCAACACTTTTTCACCCGGCTGGAAAACACGGAACACTGACTTTTTATCGTACCGTTGCTTCATTTTACATTGGACTTGGGCCAGATTTTCACGAGCCAGCTGACAGGCTTGGTGAAGACGCTCCCGAAAAGAACTGACATAATCAAGAACATTATGCTCGGGAGTGGGTTTTTCCGACAGCCACTTTTCCTTAAGGAGCCGAAGAAGACCTCGCACAGTATGACCGAATACCAAGTCACAAGGACTGAAACCCAAGGATTCTTGAGGAGTTTCTCGCACAGCGAACAGCAGGAGAGGAAGAGTTTCATCCCACTCTCTGTTGGACTCTAAGCAAGCCTTCCTCAACATAGACTTTAATGTCTGATGGAACCTCTCAAGTGCGCCTTGGCTCTCTGGATGGTAAGGACTTGATCTGATATGTTTAATGTTTAGCTCGGTCATAACCTGCTGAAAAACCTTCGACATAAAGTTTGAGCCTTGGTCAGTCTGAACTATTTTTGGGAACCCGAATGTGGAAAAGAATTTAGTGAGAGCTTTGATGATAGGTTTAGCTTTCAGAGTGCGTAATGGGATGGCCTCAGGGTAGCGACTAGCAGCACACATGACAGTTAGCAGATACTGTTGACCCGATTTCGTTTTTGGCAATGGGCCCACACAATCTAACAACACACGTTCAAATGGCTCCCCAAGCACTGGGATCGGATGTAGAGGAGCTGGCGGCACAGGCTGGTTAGGCTTCCCCACCACCTGGCACGTATGACAGGACCGGCAGTATCTGGCAACGTCGGCTTTTAACCCTGGCCAAAAGAAATTACGCAGCACCCGGCTATAAGTTTTCCTAACTCCCAAGTGTCCAGCATAGCTAGAATCGTGCGCCAGGCTAAGAATTTGAGGCCGAAATTCTCCTGGCACAACCACTTGACTCAGCGCATTTACCACAGATGAATCGGGGCTCCAGCGCCTCATTAACACACCATCTTCAAAGAAAAACACAACAGGGTGAAGCTCATCACTCGTAAGAGCGGATGATAGACAGTAGGCCAGAGACGGATCATTTTTCTGAGCCGTCACCAACATCTCTTTAGTGACATTCAAGCTAAGCTCAGAATCAGCACATGGTTCAGAAGCACTCACACTCTGAGATATCTTCACATTGTTAACACTGGGTGAAACTGAACAAGGAGACACACACTCATCTAAAGTAGCCATGAATGACTCAGACAGATCACTAACTTCACCCATTTTACGAGCCTGTGCGCGCGTAATGGCGCATGCAGGAAACACTTTTGAGACAGAGGAGGCAGAAGGGACCGAGTCGGGCAGAACAGAAACGGGCACATTAACAACTTCGGGTGGAGGGAACACATTCCCACTGGCTAAATCATTCCCGAGAATGAACGACACCCCGCTGATGGGGAAACACGAACGCACGGCTACTTTAACGCGCCCTGTCACTAGGGGCGAACACAAATGCACCATGTGTAGTGGTGCTTTTACTACACTCATTTTGATACCCCACACCAACAAATCAGAGTTACACAAAGTTTTTGACGAGAGAGGTAAAACACTATCTAGCATAAACGAGTGATGGGCAGCTGTATCTCTGAGGATTGTTACGGGCACTTTATCCTCGCCAGATAACGAAACGAAGCCCTTGGAAATGAACGGCCTGAAGCAGGGATCCACCTCGCCATTCATTTCAGACTCCGGTGCCATGTCAGAAGCTTTTTCAGGTGGGGACGCGGTTTTAATGAAACCCACACCGGCGGGACCTTTTCGGTTTAACATATCCTTTGCGTTTAAGCACAGGACACCCCGCAATTAAATGACCTGGCTCATGGCAATAGAAACACTCGCGTCAGCTGCTAGTGACGGTGCGCTTTTACGCGCTGACTTTGGCGACCTTACCCGTCTCTCTGGCGGAGAATAAAAGCTGCGATTTGGCGTAGTGAACACACTTTTATGAGTCAAAATGAACTCATCAGCTAAGACTAACGGCATTTGTTAGTGAAACCACCTTTTGCTCGTTTAAATAAACTACGATTCGCTCCGGGAGGCACTTTTTAAATTCCTCCGACAGAATTAACTCTCTCATATCAGCCAGATTCCCCACACTACATGCTTGACACCACTTGTCAAACAAAACGCTCTTTTCACGCGCAAACTCGACGTAAGTCTGGTTGACAGTTTTTTCAGTATTTCAAAATTTTTGCCGATAGGCTTCGGGCACGAGCTCGTAAGCCTGCAACACAGTCTTTTTCAATAGGTCATAATCAAGACTCTGGTCAATCGTTAAACTTGAGCAAACTTCCTGGGCTTTCCCCACAAGCTTGCACTGCAACAACAGGGACCAGAGCTCCCTGGGCCAACTTAGTGCAGCAGCTATTAGCTCAAAAGCGCTGAAATAAGTATCAACCTCTGACTCACGAAACGGGGGGACTAACGCTATGTGTTTACTGATATCAAAAGCAGGAGCAGCAGAGTGTGTGTGGTTAGTGGATCGTGGTGTTAAGACTGGAGATGCGCCTCGCTCTAGCTCCAGAGCTCTCACACGGAGATGCATAGCCTGAACCTCAAGCTCTTTGTTCCTCGTTTCAACCTCTTTTATTCTGAGGGCTAGGCGGAGATCCTCTGTGGACCTACCGCCAACAGGAAAACCAGAGGCAGGCTCACGCTCCACCTCAGCGGCGAGTACGCCAGCAACCCCCGTCACTGTTGCCCCAGCCACCGGAGCAGCTTCTTTCACTTCCTCTTCCTCCTCAGGAGCAGCTAACACAGGTAGCACCCCGCTCTCCACCAGCCTTTCACACACCACGCGTTTCAAATCTGCTTTCCGCGCCCCATAAGACACAGTTACATCATAGCAGTTAGCCACAGCTAACAAATCTGCTTTTTTGCACTTATCAATTTTCTCCCAGGAAGGATTCTTCACAAAATCATCAATTGGAAACTCCATGATTTCCCCCGCACACAAACGAAAACTTCCAACCAGGACAGACGCCGCTACTCACCGAACTTAACACTACAGAACAACGTGAAAAGAAAATCCCGGACGAGCCCCCAATTCATGTTACGACCCATCCAGGGGTGACTGGGACGCAACATGAATAAGCCCCCATTCTCCCCAAAAACCCCAAGCAGCCACCAGGATGCAAACTCCAAGACATTGAATGAAAAATTTATTGTGCCAACAGAACTGTGCTTTAACGATAACTCGGGATGGACTCAGGCCAACATAACAAACAAAAAAGGAATCTACCTCCGGAAACCAGCTGACCTGTCGGGAAACAAAACAGAACTCAAAGACAAAAGCTAACCTCCCTGACTGGCCAAACACAGGAGAAAACGAATTAACAGAAATGGCAGTCCACCCCTACAACACAGAAAATACAAAGATGCTCTGGTGTGGCTGATTGGATTTAAGACTTCGTCTCCCTCTGCCTCTATCTCTCTCCCCGCTCCGACGCCTCTTATAATCTCCGCCTGATCCGGCAACCAATCAGCGCTCAGAGGAGGAGGAGTCCAGTCAGCAGGCGCTGCATTGAGAGAGGGAACACAAGAGCACACACACACACACACCTGTACATCTCATGACAATACAACAGCAGTCGTAACAACATCCCAAGCTAATGTTATACATTGACCACTTGTAGCTAGCATTTAAGCATTCTGCTGTTTGAGAATTAGACAGACGCACCTGGTGCTTTAAAGACAGTAAACAGCTGGCGTGCATGAACACTACTAGACATGAATGTTCCGATCTGCTTTGAATCACTTACTGACCACACCTACATTTAGCTGGTATAATGTAATGTAATGAATAAGATTTTAGTTTATGAGACCTATAGTTTTTAACTGGATCATTGGCTTCCCTGATTACAGGTACTGACAGGAAACGCGACAGCAACAGAACTGATTGAATATAAAAAAACAACTATTTACATACTATATACACATTCATTCCACTCTACTGACCAACCCTGGGAGGATGTGCTGCTGGTAAAACCCCTCCAGAACAATGAGGTATTGTCCCCATGCAGGGTCTTTGGGGATGGGGATGACCACTGCCTCCTTCGTGGTCCACACGACAAAGAAACAGGTCCCGATCGGTAAGGTGGAGCTGACCTTGCATCCAAGGCCTTTGTCACAGAATGCCGAGCTGTGGTGGGACTTGTTTATAATTCTCTTTTTCAGTCTTTTCCACACCGGTACCAGCTGAACTGTATGGGCTCATTTGTCTCTCCTGGAATGTGAATTGTATTAATGATATTTATTTTTCAGGGCAGGCTAAGTTCGGTACACGAGTGGGCTCTCAGACGGGCTTTCCACGGGGTTCTCCTACAAACACGGATCATACATTTCATACACGGGTTGTTTCACCGAAGCTACTCCCAACCCGTTGTTCATCTGAGCCCTCCTCTTATGCTGCCTCCATTTACACCAATCGGTTTCAGCTGCGCTCCACTGATTGCACTCTCCTGCTGGAATCACCCTGGCAGGCGGGACTCCATATATGGCCATGCCACAGATTTTGTGAGGAGAGAGGGAGAGTGAGGCGGCAGCAGAGACATAGCGGGGCGCAATATAAACTCCCTCTATCACCACTCCACATTCCTGGACGCCCTCCTTCACACGGCAGGCATCACACACCCCCCTCCTTAGCTCCGATCGCATGGGAGGGGCGGTCCAGCACCCCAAGATGTCCCACCGCGATAGGGAGCCCGCGTTTCTGTGCGCTGCACTGGACCTGTGGCGGACAGAGAATGAGTAGGGCTGGAGGGAGAGGAACCAGCGGGTGACCTGGGCGTTGTACTCTTTGTTCTGAGCCATCCAAACCAGTGGTGCATGATCAGTGACCAGGGTGAATTCCCGTCCTAATACATAATATTTCAAGCTTTCCAACGCCCATTTGATGGCCAGACACTCCTTTTCTACAGTCGAGTACTTCTTCTCTCTCTGCAGTAGTTTTCGACTTATAAACAGTATTGGGTGTTCCTCACCTTCTCTCAGCTGCGACAGGACGGCACCCATCCCGGTCTACCCAGGGCATAAGATAGGCGTCGAACTGCGAGATGGCATTCATTTGCCGAAAGTCATTACAGAAGCAGATACTTACGTCTGGTTTGGGGACCAATACTATGGGACTACACCATGCGCGTCTAGACTCCTTAATTATTCCGGCCTTCAGCATGGCCTGTACCTCGTCCTTAATGGCTTAGTTTTGCCTTCTTCCCCGGGGTGGTGATGATAGGGTGGGAGACGAGGGAGGTGTGGCCCCCGGTGGAGGACAAAACGTCACGATTCCTACGGGTTCCATTCCATTATCTCGTACGGCCCGTGCCATTTGGCAAGCAATTTACATTCTGTAGTGGGGACGAGTACTAGTACCTTATCCCCCGGTGCAAATACTCGGGGCTGGGTCCCCCGGTTGTAGACCCTGGCTTGGGCCATCTGGGCCTCGATCATGTGCTCCCTCACCGTGGGCCATAGGAGGGCCATTCGGTCCCTGAGCTCCTCCACATGCTCCACCATGGTGCGGTGGGGGGAGGGCTGATGTTCCCAGGCATCCTTGGCCAGGTCCAGCAGTCTGCGTGGTCTCCGCCCGTACAGCAGCTCGAACGGGGAATAGCCGGTGGACACTTGGGGGACTTCACGGATTGAGAACATGAGAAACGGGAGGAGCTGGTCCCAGTTCCTCCCATCTACTTCCATCACATTTTTTAACATTCGTTTTGATGTCTGATTGAATCGCTCCACCAGCCCGTCAGTCTGGGGGTGATACACGGAGGTGCGTATTTGTTTGACAGCTGGCACATATCCATTATTTTTTTTATTTTTATTGGTGTAGCACCTCTGTGGTTTGGCCATCCCCATTGTCCGGCCCCCTGGGAAGAAAGGAGGGGGTCGTACAGGTTCGGGGGCCACGGTCCTCTGGCGGACCGGTGCTTCCACTTTTAGTAGTCGTGGGGGTCTCAATACCCCTTGGGCGGCCTGTTAACCCTCCACCAGTGTCACCAGCTGCTCCGCATTCTGGGGGCTGCTCTGGCAGGTAAACTTTTTGGCCTCAAATGGCAATGCCCGAATGTATCTGTCCATTACCACCCGCTCGACTGGCCCTAGGGTCTGCGGTTCCGACACCAACCATTTGTTGGCGAGTCGAGTGAGTTCATGCATCTGAGCGCATGGGGACTGTAGAAGAAAATGTGTTACCTTACATTTCTTATTTGTATCCCATATAATGTTCCTTTCTCTCTAAACATCAAATGTCCTGCTGAGCTGTTTTTCCATTGTGTTAACCCTTGCCGTCTTGATGAAAAGACCCTTTGATCTGTCCCCCTTCCTGGACCGTCTCTGAAACACCTTCATCTCACATACTTGATCAAGGCCTTCATGAATGGCCCCTGTTGTGACACTATGTAGAAAGAACCCAGCTGTTCCGAGGGAGGTCACACCTTTATGTTGTCTCAGGACGTCTCTTCCACTTGGGAGAGATGCGTATTGAATCTATGTAAATCCACTGTTTAGACCTGCCCCTTTGGTTCTGTATAAGTTGTCTCTTGCCTCACATCATGTAGAATGGACTGTGTGGCAACTGCGACATTGCTCTTTCTCCACTGTCAGTGATTAAACCTCATTTGAACCAGCCACAGAATTGGACCTGAAGAGTTTCTTCCACAGGACTCTGAGAGGTCGAAGGTCCATTTGTGTAACTGCTCGCCTGTGAGAGGAGGGTGTGGCCGAGCCTCTTTAGTATTTCATCCTTCAGCTCACAGTACGGGATGGTGCCGCTGGTGCACATGTCCTGGTAGGCACTCTGAGCCGCCCCGACCAGGAATGGCGCCACCATGTCCGTCCAAGACTCCCGAGGCCATCCTTCTCTCTGGGCGGTCTGTTCAAAGGTGAGGAGGAACGCCTCAACGTCGTCTGTCTCCATCTGCTTTACCAGGAAGCGTGCCTGGCGTCCTTGGTCCTTAGCCAGCAGTCCCGCCATTAGCTCCTCATGCCGCTCCTGTTGGGCCTGATTCATGGCGATGAGCTGCGAAATCAGCACCTGGAAGACTTTTCTTTTGATTTAAGGGAAACCTGAGCACCAGGAAAAAAACCCTTATAGCAAATGTGCAATTTTTTTTATTTAAGGGAAACCTGAGCACCAGGAGAAAAACCCTTATAGCAAATGTGCATTTTTTTATTTAAGGGAAAGCTGAGCACCAGGAGAAAAACCCTAACTCCACACAGAGGGACGGGTGGAGTCATTGGAGGTGAGGTGAGGTTGGAGGTGAGGTGAGGTAGATGGAGCTGAGGTTGGAGGCGAGGTAGATGGACCTGAGGTTGGAGGTGAGGTAGATGGACTTAGGTTGGAGGTGAGGTAGTATATCGAATATACTCGATATATTGCGGCTTGTAGTCTGTGCGATGTAGAAAATGACTATATCGTGAAGCATTTGCTTTTAGCAGCGGCCAGGCTTCTCACACTCTTTCTTGTCTCTCCCTCTCACAGAGAGACAAAATAAGCACACCTAGTAACAAACGTCAGTCTGTCGTACCCAGGAGAGAGGTAGCGGCAGCAGGTGCTAATGGTAACACATGGAGGAGGATGAATTAATTCCGAAGAAAAACAGCACAGGATCCATCGTCTGGCGGTGCAGGGGTCGACAATATAAATGGCCCGGTGGCCCGGACATACTTTTAAAACCGTGCGGGCCACCAGAACGCTCCAAGAGAAATGTTCACACCGGCCGCCTAAGCACCGCAAATAGCCGCGGAACGGAGCCCGCTTCCTTTCGGCGCCCTTGTTAACCGATAGCGTAGTTCATATCAGATGCGAAGCACCGCAATCCAATGCAGCCGTCTCGCGCCGTGCAGCGATCGTTTTGGCGTTTATTTCGTGCACGAGCCGCAACGATCGTGTCAATTCTGGCAGGAAGTCGACGATGGCAGACGATGGCACTGGCCTTCAGGGCCATCAATGGAACGGCACCCATCTACCTTTAAACACTGGTCAAACCTCACGCCCTGAAGCGAGCACATGCTCCTCTACTTCAGCTGGCCGGCTGGTACCACCATCGCTGAAATCAAACAAATGTCGCTCAGCAAAGTCCAGACTCTTCTCTGTTCTGGCGCCTCAGTGGTGGAATGACCTCCCGACCAATGTCAGGACACGGGGCTGGACTGGCCATCGGGCATATCGGGCATTTGCCCGAAGGGCCGACGGCGATTTTGGGCCGAGCCTTTTTTTTTCTTTCTTTTTTTTTACTAATGGTACTAGTGTTAGTAATAGTATTAGTCATGATACCTATTCAGTGTTTCCCACACATTGAATGGACTTAACGGCTCTAATGATAGGCCTAAACAGGAGGGCAGCAGCGCTTTTTATAAGGGGAAATCCTCGCGGCTGGTTTGGTTCATCAACGTTCTGTTTTCCCCCGTCGCCATGGTAAGGCGTCCCCCGCGCCGACCCCCCTTAGCTGCGCGAGTTTGACAGTGCGTGCGCGTATGTCAAAACCAAAACGCCAAGGAAGGCTGAGGAATAGTCACCCACTTATATTAATAATAATAATAGTCATAATAAACTAATAGTATAAAGCAGCCATCCCCAATTAGCGGCCCGCGAGCCAAATCCGGCCCGCAAGAGCAAAGTGTCCGGCCCGTGCGGACCAGTGACACTATGCAATAACCTGCCATAAGGTGAAATAATGAGTTCTGTAAAGTTGGAAATATATTCACAGATTCGGGATCAATAAATCTGAAGTGAAACGTTTTCAAACACAAATGATGCCTCTTTCCCACCGTAATATCATAGACTACAAGCTACAAGGACCAGGCCCGTCGCGAAATGGCAAGCAAACCAAGCAATTGCTTGGGGCCCCGAGCTGGCCTGGGGCCCCAAGACAACGACTGGTTATGAATAAAATGCAACAACAAAGTGTGTGAGCGCCCCTTTAATAGTCAATGCAGTAAAGTGCAATGACACTGTTATCGGGATCCCCCTCAAGGGGGCCCCTCTCAGTAGCCGCTGACAGCAGCCAGCCGTCCAGGTTCGTGACCTCTGCTGCCGGCAAAATACGAAACCTCGGCAGTCATCATGAAGCGGAATTATGCCTCGGGAAGCCAGAAAAGAAAGAAGAGAAAGGAAGAGGAGGATATGCTAACTATTCCACCGTGATAATCTACTTACCAAATGGGGGTTAGGAAAACCACACAATACATTCCGTGCATCAAAGCAGATCGGAACATTCATGTCTAGTAGTGTTCATGCACGCCAGCTGTTTACTGTCTTTAAAGCACCAGGTGCGTCTGTCTAATTCTCAAACAGCAGAATGCTTAAATGCTAGCTACAAGTGGTCAATGTATAACATTAGCTTGGGATGTTGTTACGACTGCTGTTGTATTGTCATGAGATGTACAGGTGTGTGTGTGTGTGTGTGTGTGTGTGTGTGTGCTCTTGTGTTCCCTCTCTCAATGCAGCGCCTGCTGACTGGACTCCTCCTCCTCTGAGCGCTGATTGGTTGCCGGATCAGGCGGAGATTATAAGAGGCGTCGGAGCGGGGAGAGAGATAGAGGCAGAGGGAGAAGAAGTCTTAAATCCAATCAGCCACACAAGAGCATCTTTGTATTTTCTGTGTTGTAGGGGTGGACTGCCATTTCTGTTAATTCGTTTTCTCCTGTGTTTGGCCAGTCAGGGAGGTTAGCTTTTGTCTTTGAGTTCTGTTTTGTTTCCCGACAGGTCAGCTGGTTTCCGGAGGTAGATTCCTTTTTTGTTTGTTATGTTGGCCTGAGTCCATCCCGAGTTATCGTTAAAGCACAGTTCTGTTGGCACAATACATTTTTCATTCAATGTCTTGGAGTTTGCATCCTGGTGGCTGCTTGGGGTTTTTGGGGAGAATGGGGGCTTATTCATGTTGCGTCCCAGTCACCCCTGGATGGGTCGTAACATGAATTGGGGGCTCGTCCGGGATTTTCTTTTCACGTTGTTCTGTAGTGGTAAGTTCGGTGAGTAGCGGCGTCTGTCCTGGTTGGCAGTTTTCGTTTGTGTGCGGGGGAAATCATGGAGTTTCCAATTGATGATTTTGTGAAGAATCCTTCCTGGGAGAAAATTGATAAGTGCAAAAAAGCAGATTTGTTAGCTGTGGCTAACTGCTATGATGTAACTGTGTCTTATGGGGCGCGGAAAGCAGATTTGAAACGCGTGGTGTGTGAAAGGCTGGTGGAGAGCGGGGTGCTACCTGTGTTAGCTGCTCCTGAGGAGGAAGAGGAAGTGAAAGAAGCTGCTCCGGTGGCTGGGGCAACAGTGACGGGGGTTGCTGACGTACTCGCTGCTGAGGTGGAGCGTGAGCCTGCCTCTGGTTTTCCTGTTGGCGGTAGGTCCACAGAGGATCTCCGCCTAGCCCTCAGAATAAAAGAGGTTGAAACGAGGAACAAAGAGCTTGAGGTTCAGGCTATGCATCTCCGTGTGAGAGCTCTGGAGCTAGAGCGAGGCGCATCTCCAGTCTTAACACCACGATCCACTAACCACACACACTCTGCTGCTCCTGCTTTTGATATCAGTAAACACATAGCGTTAGTCCCCCCGTTTCGTGAGTCAGAGGTTGACTCTTATTTCAGCGCTTTTGAGCTAATAGCTGCTGCACTAAGTTGGCCCAGGGAGCTCTGGTCCCTGTTGTTGCAGTGCAAGCTTGTGGGGAAAGCCCAGGAAGTTTGCTCAAGTTTAACGATTGACCAGAGTCTTGATTATGACCTATTGAAAAAGACTGTGTTGCAGGCTTACGAGCTCGTGCCCGAAGCCTATCGGCAAAAATTTTGAAATACTGAAAAAACTGTCAACCAGACTTACGTCGAGTTTGCGCGTGAAAAGAGCGTTTTGTTTGACAAGTGGTGTCAAGCATGTAGTGTGGGGAATCTGGCTGATATGAGAGAGTTAATTCTGTCGGAGGAATTTAAAAAGTGCCTCCCGGAGCGAATCGTAGTTTATTTAAACGAGCAAAAGGTGGCTTCACTAACAAATGCCGCGGTCTTAGCTGATGAGTTCATTTTGACTCATAAAAGTGTGTTCACTACGCCAAATCGCAGCTTTTATTCTCCGCCAGAGAGACGGGTAAGGTCGCCAAAGTCAGCGCGTAAAAGCGCACCGTCACTAGCAGCTGACGCGAGTGTTTCTATTGCCATGAGCCAGGTCATTTAATTGCGGGGTGTCCTGTGCTTAAACGCAAAGGATATGTTAAACCGAAAAGGTCCCGCCGGTGTGGGTTTCATTAAAACCGCGTCCCCACCTGAAAAAGCTTCTGACATGGCACCGGAGTCTGAAATGAATGGCGAGGTGGATCCCCGCTTCAGGCCGTTCATTTCCAAGGGCTTCGTTTCGTTATCTGGCGAGGATAAAGTGCCCGTAACAATCCTCAGAGATACAGCTGCCCATCACTCGTTTATGCTAGATAGTGTTTTACCTCTCTCGTCAAAAACTTCGTGTAACTCTGATTTGTTGGTGTGGGGTATCAAAATGAGTGTAGTAAAAGCACCACTACACATGGTGCATTTGTGTTCGCCCCTAGTGACAGGGCGCGTTAAAGTAGCCGTGCGTTCGTGTTTCCCCATCAGCGGGGTGTCGTTCATTCTCGGGAATGATTTAGCCAGTGGGAATGTGTTCCCTCCACCCGAAGTTGTTAATGTGCCCGTTTCTGTTCTGCCCGACTCGGTCCCTTCTGCCTCCTCTGTCTCAAAATGTTTCCTGCATGCGCCATTACGCGCGCACAGGCTCGTAAAATGGGTGAAGTTAGTGATCTGTCTGAGTCATTCATGGCTACTTTAGATGAGTGTGTGTCTCCTTGTTCAGTTTCACCCAGTGTTAACAATGTGAAGATATCTCAGAGTGTGAGTGCTTCTGAACCATGTGCTGATTCTGAGCTTAGCTTGAATGTCACTAAAGAGATGTTGGTGACGGCTCAGAAAAATGATCCGTCTCTGGCCTACTGTCTATCATCCGCTCTTACGAGTGATGAGCTTCACCCTGTTGTGTTTTTCTTTGAAGATGGTGTGTTAATGAGGCGCTGGAGCCCCGATTCATCTGTGGTAAATGCGGTGAGTCAAGTGGTTGTGCCAGGAGAATTTCGGCCTCAAATTCTTAGCCTGGCGCACGATTCTAGCTATGCTGGACACTTGGGAGTTAGGAAAACTTATAGCCGGGTGCTGCGTAATTTCTTTTGGCCAGGGTTAAAAGCCGACGTTGCCAGATACTGCCGGTCCTGTCATACGTGCCAGGTGGTGGGGAAGCCTAACCAGCCTGTGCCGCCAGCTCCTCTACATCCGATCCCAGTGCTTGGGGAGCCATTTGAACGTGTGTTCTTAGATTGTGTGGGCCCATTGCCAAAAACGAAATCGGGTCAACAGTATCTGCTAACTGTCATGTGTGCTGCTAGTCGCTACCCTGAGGCCATCCCATTACGCACTCTGAAAGCTAAACCTATCATCAAAGCTCTCACTAAATTCTTTTCCACATTCGGGTTCCCAAAAATAGTTCAGACTGACCAAGGCTCAAACTTTATGTCGAAGGTTTTTCAGCAGGTTATGACCGAGCTAAACATTAAACATATCAGATCAAGTCCTTACCATCCAGAGAGCCAAGGCGCACTTGAGAGGTTCCATCAGACATTAAAGTCTATGTTGAGGAAGGCTTGCTTAGAGTCCAACAGAGAGTGGGATGAAACTCTTCCTCTCCTGCTGTTCGCTGTGCGAGAAACTCCTCAAGAATCCTTGGGTTTCAGTCCTTGTGACTTGGTATTCGGTCATACTGTGCGAGGTCCTCTTCGGCTCCTTAAAGAAAAGTGGCTGTCGGAAAAACCCACTCCCGAGCATAATGTTCTTGATTATGTCAGTTCTTTTCGTGAGCGTCTTCACCAAGCCTGTCAGCTGGCTCGTGAAAATCTGGCCCAAGTCCAATGTAAAATGAAGCAACGGTACGATAAAAAGTCAGTGTTCCGTGTTTTCCAGCCGGGTGAAAAAGTGTTGGTGCTGCTTCCGTTACCTGGATCCAGCCTGCACGCTCGGTTTTCTGGCCCCTATGAGGTGGAGCGGAAAATCAGTGACACCGATTATGTTGTACAAACTCCCGATCGGAAAAGAAAGTCTCGTGTTTGTCATGTTAACATGTTAAAAAACTACATTTCCAGGGAGAGTTTTCCGCGTCCATCACCTGCGGCACCGATGATCCCTGTGCGTCCTGCTGCTGCTGCCGCCGTGGCTGCTCCTCCACCGCTGTACCGACTGGCTGATGACGGGTTAGTGGAAAAAAGTTGTTCGATGCCAGTCGCTCGTCTGCCAAACTCTGAGGTTTTAAATGACCTGGAGTCCTTTTTGTCTCACTTGTCCGCTGCCGCTCGGGCAGATGTCCGTCAGTTAATTGAGGGTAACTTGTCACTTTTTTCTGATCATCCCCGTCAAACCCCTGTGTTAAGTCACGACATCGATGTGGAGGGACACCGGCCCATTAAGCAGCACGCATACAGGATAAATCCCACGAAACGGTCTCTGATGCAGCAGGAGGTGAGTTACCTAGTGGAGCATGGTTTAGCCGTTCCCAGCACTAGTCCCTGGAGCTCTCCCTGTGTATTAGTCCCGAAATCCGACAAAACGGCCCGTTTCTGTACCGATTACCGGAAGGTTAACTCATCACTAAACCCGACTCTTTTCCATTACCCAGGATGGAGGATTGCATCGATAGAGTGGGATCGGCCAGGTTTGTCACAAAGTTGGACCTGTTAAAAGGTTACTGGCAGGTCCCTCTCACACCGCGCGCATCCGAGATTTCCGCTTTTGTTACGCCCGACAGTTTCCTCCAGTATTCAGTAATGCCATTCGGGTTGAGAAATGCTCCGGCCACGTTTCAACGTCTCATGCACCTTGTGTTGGCTGGAGTGGAGAACTGCGAGGCGTATTTAGATGATGTAGTTGCCTACTCCTCTACCTGGTCCGAGCACATGATAACCCTGTCTGTTATCTTTCGCCGTCTCCGCGACGCCTCCCTCACTCTCAATCTCGCGAAATGCGAGTTCGGTAAAGGGACCGCTACCTATCTCGGTAAGCAGGTGGGACAGGGTCAGGTTCGTCCTGTGGAGGCAAAGATACAGGCGGTTATTGATTTTCCAGTGCCACACTCAAAGAAAGCTTTGCGCCGCTTCCTTGGCCTGTGTGGTTATTACCGAGCGTTTTGTAAAAACTTTTCTGATGTGGTAGCTCCCCTCACAGCTCTTGTTAGCCCTCTGAAACCGTTCGTTTGGTCCGATGCATGTCAGGTTGCCTTCGAGTCCGCTAAAGCCTTACTGTGTTGTGCACCTGTCCTTGCAGCGCCCGTCTTCGCGCGGCCCTTTAACTTGGAGGTGGACGCCAGCGCGTGCGGCGCTGGAGCCGTTCTCCTACAGGAGGACGAGCACGCTGTTGAGCATCCGGTTTGTTACTTTTCCAAAAAGTTCAACAAACATCAACTAAATTATACGACCATTGAAAAGGAGGCGCTCGCTATGCTATTGGCTTTGCAGCAATTCGAGGTTTACATCGGTTACAGTGTTCACCTGGTTACAGTGTGCACTGACCATAACCCACTCACCTTTCTCGCTCAGATGAGAAATTCCAACCAGCGTATCATGCGCTGGGCCCTTCTTATGCAGGATTTCAATCTTAAGATATGCTACAAGAAGGGCTCAGAGAACGTGATAGCTGATGCCCTCTCCAGAACCTCTGAACTTAACGAGAATTGGTCATCACGGGGGGATGCCTAATTCTTGGGAAGGGGGGTGTTACGACTGCTGTCGTATTGTCATGAGATGTACAGGTGTGTGTGTGTGTGTGTGTGTGTGTGTGTGTGCTCTTGTGTTCCCTCTCTCAATGCAGCGCCTGCTGACTGGACTCCTCCTCCTCTGAGCGCTGATTGGTTGCCGGATCAGGCGGAGATTATAAGAGACCGAGATGGCGTCGGAGCGGGGAGAGAGATAGAGGCAGAGGGAGACGAAGTCTGCATGCTCCCCATAAATCCAATCAGCCACACCAGAGCATCTTTGTATTTTCTGTGTTGTAGGGGTGGACTGCCATTTCTGTTAATTCGTTTTCTCCTGTGTTTGGCCAGTCAGGGAGGTTAGCTTTTGTCTTTGAGTTCTGTTTTGTTTCCCGACAGGTCAGCTGGTTTCCGGAGGTAGATTCCTTTTTTGTTTGTTATGTTGGCCTGAGTCCATCCCGAGTTATCGTTAAAGCACAGTTCTGTTGGCACAATACATTTTTCATTCAACGTCTTTGAGTTTGCATCCTGGTGGCTGCTTGGGGTTTTTGGGGAGAATGGGGGCTTATTCATGTTGCGTCCCAGTCACCCCTGGATGGGTCGTAACAGATGTTTTTAAGAATTTGTAGTTGTGAAAGTAGCTGCATCCCTTCTAAATATCAATATATGGAAATCCTAACATATCTTTTCTTCCTCCCTCAAGGTGCTTTGCTTAAATTTCTCACCCCTCAACCCTCCACTGATGAAGGTAGAGTGAATTTCTCTCACTAAGCTGAGCTGTTAATAGTGACCTCTTCCAATATGCTAACAGTGAAATGGTCAAACGTTTTTTGCACATGTTTAAATGTTCCAAATGTTCAATTCTTATCTCAATTATATAAAGTGTGTGAACTTAAATTGTATGGCTATGCTGTGGTTCCTGTAGGCTTTGCGTGCGGGGGGGCCTCCATGTCCATTTTGCTTGGGGCCCCCAAATTCCTTGAAACGGCCCTGCTGGGGATAGGCTTGGACCACTGGGATAGACTTGGGCCGTTGTCTTTGCCATTTGGAAAATGGCAACCACACACCCTCAAATTTTTGTTTGGCTCCCTGTCTGCTCGTCTGCAAAACAAAATGGTAAAAACACTAATAATTATTACCATTGAGTGTTAGCAGTGCTGTGGTATACTTGTGTGAGTGGTTTAATTATTTTTTTTCTCTTTTCATTTAGGCAGATAAGTGAAGACATGATCCATGATCCTCACTGATCTTCAACACAAACAAGATGGCTGGACATGGGCAGTGTGTGATCAATCAGAGCTTCAACATGGTCCCTTCCAGTGGTTTGCCGGAACATGGCTCTGTAATGTATCCTATTCAGTGATTTTAGTTGCCATAAACAGCACAGCACACAGTTCAATCAGAGACCTTTATTCATGTTTCTTAAAGGATGACATAGGCAGCTGTTCATTAGCTGTGTGTTATCATTGCTAGTGAGTGGTGTCAGTCCTATTGTAGATTCTTGTGTTTTTGTTTTCCTTTCCCCTTTAGACTTGTGACAGGACAGTGAATACAGCATCCTCACGTGAGCTTCAACATGGTCCCTTCCAGTGGTTTTCCTATGGCTCTGTAACCATCGCTGAAATCAAACAAATGTCGCTCAGCAAAGTCCAGACTCTTCTCTGTTCTGGCGCCTCAGTGGTGGAACGAACTCCCGACTAATGTCAGGACAGCTGAGTCATTTGCCATTTTCCGAAAAAGGCTCAAGACTCACCTGTTCAGACTTCACCTCGACTAGCATGACCTCCCCCCCCCCCCCCCCCCCCCCCTCAAAAAAAAAAAAAAAAAAAAAAAAAAACCTTACCTATAGCACTCTGATCGTAGCACTGTTGCTCTTGAACTACTAGTTTACTCAGATGAGGACCTAACACTTGTTCTACTTTTAGCTCTTACTTTATCGGCAATGATTCGTTGTGGTTTCCTTGTTTCCTTCTTTTGACAAATGTACTTATTGTAAGTCGCTTTGGACAAAAGCGTCTGCTAAATGACCTAAATGTAAATGTAAATGTAATGTATCCTATTCAGTGATTTTAGTTGCCATAAACAGCACACTTGTATTCTGCTAAAATCGGTGTCTAATTGTTTTTGAAAAAAAACATTTTTACTCAAAGAAACCCAGCTGAAGGTCATAATAACAGTAAACTTAATTTATTTAAAATGGTATCCAAATCCAAGGCGCTGATTTGCAAGCAGGACACCCTGGAACAGGGAATGATGGTGCTGAGGATAGAAGAATATAGAAAACATAAACCTTGGATAAAAATGTAATTAACACTCACTTAAAAACACCCACTTAAAAAGCTACACTGTTTCAATTTTGGTGTGTAAACGTTCCTGTGCGGTGTGATTAATGGTTAAATAATGAAATGCATTAATAATGCCGTTATAAAAAGTCACACAACATATGCACAAGGGAGCACCGTACATCCCTCATATTGCCTGAAATGTTATTGACATGGGGTGATGCATTGGACACAATTTGTGTGACTGCAAGACCCATTGACATGTTCGTAATTGTTAAGTGCTCAGTTGGTCACCGTTAAGTTTTAAAAACTGATATGTATGCTGACGCTGCTAACTGTGAATTAATACAACACTTGCCCTGAAAATTCCTGTGTCCGTCAGTCCTGGTTGGGGGCTTTAGCTGTTCCTGCAAAAAGAGAGAAAGGGAACAAAGCATAACATGATTTATTTAAAGGAAAGAGTAAATCTCTTCTATTGATTAATTCTTTGAAGACTGATTCGCACACAGTTATACAGTAATCATTTGTGTGTTATTGGCCTAACTTACCCCTCAAAGCAACACACAATCCAGAAGAATTTCATGCAAGGCTGGCTGCTGGTCCCTTTCGACTCTTTCGACTCTCCCTGATCTGTCTGATTTGGATTTTTGTTTATTTTATTTATAATATTATATAAGATTACAAGAGTGGATTAAAAGGGAAAATACATGTTATCATTACATGTTGCTCACAACCTTTTCTCACTACATTCATTTTGTCACCAAGAGCACAGACAGGGTTTTCAATGAAGACAATTTAAGTGGGACAATTTTCTCTTGTGCTAACGTCACATTGAGCAATCATGCATAAAACATCCGCACCATCATACCATGCAGAAATCCACACAATTGCATAAGGTTTACTATTTTTCTTCCAACTGTGTAAAATAATAAGGATATGGATGTACTGAAACTATGAAAATCACAGCTAAGGTTAATGGAAAAACTTAATGTTAGCTTACCCCCATTGTTAGCCGTTATTATCGACATTATCTATGCTAAATTCGCTATAAACGTATCTCTTACCTGATCAGTTTGAGCCAGTGATTTCTTGTCTTCTCATTGGACGGGAATCAAAAGCATGAACAGCTGTACCTGCAGGAATGGAACATTCAGGAACAAAACACACCACCATCTTCGTTTGATCAGCACTGAATCGCTGTGAGAAAGGGTGATGATGTGACGTCACATGCGACATGTAGTCCTTCTCATTGTGTTTTCTCTACAGCCTTAAACTGAACAATTGCACAACAAACGTTCAAATTTCTAATTTAAATCCACAAACAACATATTTCTAATTCCAGGCATATAACGACTGGGACATCCTGTGGGCTCACCACCCACGGGAGGAACCGCAGGGGTCTGGTGGGTGGCAGTGGAGGCCGGGGGCCTCGACCGACCAGACCCGAGCAGCAGAAGCTGGCTCTGGGGATGTGGAACGTCACCTCTCTGTTGGGGAAGGAGCCGGAGCTTGTACGGTAGGTGGAGCACTACCAGTTAGATCTGGTAAGGCTTACCTCTACGCACAGCCTCGGCTCTGGAACCGTTCTCCTGGATAGGGGTTGGACTCTATTCTTCTCTGGAGTTGACCGAGGTGTGAGGTGCCGGGCGAGCTAGTAAGCAATCTCTGAAATTAACAAATCCTGTCAACAACGCCAATTGTGACCAGGTACTTTTCGGTGTAAAACCCAGAATAAACTGGAACCAGAGACTGAGTATAGGAAAATATATATTTTATTTTGTCTGCATAGACTCTGTAAACAACAAGACCATAGACTAACTGAGTATACTTATAAATGAAAAAAAATATAAAAAAATCAAGCAAACAAAAAGTAACCAAGGTGGGGTAAACTGCACGCCGAGGGGGGTTAGTATAGAGTGCTGCCTAAATAAGGGACGTTGTCACCACTGCACACCAAATCAACTAGTCCAGAGCTACCCCAATTTACTCATTCCCAGCATGCTAATGGGCCTTAACCACTACTACAACAAAACACCCACACAAGATGGCTACTCTATCTGCACTGCCCTCCTCGACATGGCCGAAAACCCCACAATGAAAATAATGAATGGCCCCAGCTAAGAAGTAAACTAACAATCTGAAAACATGGGAAAAACAGTAGTTTGCAACTTCAGGTGGCTGGCTTATTTGCTGATATAAACAGTCCTAGTGCCCGACTCCTCTCTACCTCCCTGCCACATATATAATATCCATGTCCAGTTTCCTACCTACTTGAGCTAAGATGTAGCACATACAGGTAAAGTACAGCGGATAGACTGGGACAGATAAATGCTGGTTGTCTACAATTATAATGAGAGGGAAATACAGTTAATAATACAAGTTGATTAAACCAGACAAATCTAAAATGCAGACTGGTAATCTAAAACACCATGTCAGGTGGATACACTATTAAAATGCCTACCGTACTTAACTGCTACGAGATGAGCTGTACTCTGTGCAGTACTCAGCCAACTTCCCATGGCACCAACAGAGACACTCTTTTCTTCTCAAACACACGGCGCCGGCAACAGGAGCATGGATGAGGGTGAGCTACGAGAACAAACGTGGACTTGTAAAGTCCCGCGAGATCCTAGTCTGTGTGGCTGCTGTTGCTTGGTTTCCCACCTGGTGACCTGGGTCCTAGCGTCCCATATGTTACACATATGCACCAAACAGCAGTTCGGAGTATTCGGCCTTCTTGGAGACTGGAGCCCCATGCAGGAATGGAGTCCTGCATGGGGCTCCGGTAGCAGACTCCAGAGTTTTGCTGGGAGTCTTCAATGCGCACGTGGGCGATGATAGAGATACCTGGAGCAGTGTGATTGGGAGGAACGGCCTCCCTGATCTAAATCCGAGTGGTCGTTTGTTATTGGACTTCTGTGCTAGTCATGGACTGTCCATAACGAACACCATGTTCGGACATAAGGATGCTCATAAGTGTACGTGGTACCAGAGCACCGTAGTCCGAAGGTCGATGATCGATTTTGTGATCGTTTCGTCAGATCTGAAGCCGCATGTTTTGGACACTTGAATGGAGAGAGGGGCAGAGCTGTCAACTGATCACCACCTGGTGGTGAGGGAAGCCGTCCGACTGAAGAAGGAGTTATTCCGGGATATGTTATCTCGGAGGACTCCAGAGGCGGTTGCAAGGTACCGACAGGCCTGAAGGGCTGCAGCCTCTGCCGTAAGGGAGGCAAAGCAGCGGGTGTGGGAGGAGTTCGGAGTAGCCATGGAGAAGGACTTTCGGTCTGGAAAACTGTCCGGCACCTCAGAAGGGGGAAACAGGGAACCATCCAAGCTGTATACAGTAAGGATGGGACACTGTTGACCTCAACTGAGGAGGTAATCGGGCGGTGGAAGGAGAACTTTGAGAAACTCCTGAATCCAACCGACATGCCCTCTACGGTAGAGGCAGAGTTGGAAGCTGATGGAGGATCATCGTCAATTTCCCTGGTGGAAGTCACTGAGGTAGTCAAACAACTCCTCAGTGGCAAAGCCCCGGGGATTGATGAGATCCGTCCAGAAATGCTGAAGGCTTTGGTGGTGGAGGGGCTGTCTTGGATGACACGTCTCTTCAACATTGCGTGGAAGTCAGTCAATCTTCGTTCCTACCCTCACCTATGCTCATGAGGGATGGGTCATAACCCAAAGAACTAGATCGCGAGTA
Organism: Eutrigla gurnardus; assembly: GCF_963514095.1. NCBI lineage: Eukaryota > Metazoa > Chordata > Actinopteri > Perciformes > Triglidae > Eutrigla > Eutrigla gurnardus. The sequence continues at coordinate 4,719,591 of NC_139930.1, read as the reverse complement.
CAAGCGGCCGAAATGGTATTAGACATGATACCTATTCAGTGTTTCCCACACACTGAATGGACTTAACTAACGGCTCTAATAATAGGCCTAAACAGGAGGGCAGCAGCGCTTATTATAAGGGGAAATCCTCGTGGCTGGTGTTGTGAAAAAAATAGTAAGCTTGAATATAGGAGGAGAGTCTATGGGTTGTATCAATAACAGTGCTTTATTAGCACAAATATCAGGAAAACATATTCCGGCAGTTAAACGTGCACGGACCTAAAAGTGAACTCAACATAGGGTTGAATTTACTCAAAAGGCGCTTTACAACAGAGTGCGCAGCGTATTTCAAGAGACTCCGCATGAGTCTGATTGGCTCATTCTATAGATGCAGGCGGAGCGTAATTTTAGCATGCCGCGGCCTGGTTGGAGCGCTGGGTATCTCCACCCACACTGGCTCATACGGTCCATCCCTCCGGGTGCTGTCATCTATGTATTGTGTGTGTATGTTGTCGAGATGCATATCATGTGCTTGTCATGTGCTCCTTCCTGGTGCGGCTACACAATGTGTCCGTTCATTGTGTGTTGTCGGGTGTATATCATGAGCTTGTCATGTGCTCCTTCCGGGTGCAGCTACACAATGTGTCCGTTCATTGTATGTTGTCAGGATGTATATCATGAGCTTGTCATGTGTGTGTGTGTGTGTGTGTGTCTCAGATGTTATCCTCTCTTGTGTCTCCTGTTTTCAACGTATGGCGAGCAGATACAATGCCCTGACACAGTTTCTGACCCTCACAATAGTTTTCCACTAGCCTGAACATCTGAGTCTATGTGTAGTAATTTAAAACATGTGTGATTAGCTTATGTATTTACATTTTTCTCCACACTGGTTTGGTTCATCAACGTTCTGTTTTCCCCCGTCGCCATGGCAAGGCGTCCCCCGAGCCGACCCCCCTTAGCTGCGCGAGTTTAACAGTGCGTGCGCGTATGTCAAAACCAAAACACCAAGGAAGGCTGAGGAATAGTCACCCACTTATATTAATAATAATAATAGTCATAATAAACTAATAGTATAAAACAGCCATCCCCAATTAGCGGCCTGTGGGCCAAATCCGGCCTGCGAGAGCAAAGTGTCCGGCCCGTGCGGACCAAGTGACACCATGCAATAACCTGCCATAAGGTGAAATAAAGAGTCAGTAAAGTTGGAAATATATTCACAGATTCGGGATCAATAAATCTGAAGTGAAACGTTTTCAAACACAAATGATTCCTCTTTCCCACTGTAATATCATAGACTACGAGGTACAAGGACCAAAACCCAGATTTTTTACATAAATAAGCCGCCCGGTCTGGACAGAGAACATTGATCTCTCCGGGCGAGTGCGCAGGGACTCCACTGTTATACAATATTTTTTTCCTCTTGTGCACCACTTGCTGTAGTGCTGTTGTTTTTTGTTGTTGATCAAAATATTCTCCAGGGGCATTCAAATAAATAAATCGTTGATATTGGACTTATTTTCAAGCTTATATCTTCAGTGTACATTTTTTATCTGTCCCTCAACACAGGCTATGACTACTACTACTACTACAACCAACTACCACTGGTAGTACTAATCATTACAATAATAATACTTCAAATAATAGCAGCAACAATTATAACATTTGCACATAAAACAATGTTTAGTGGTCCAACGAAAAAAACAGACAATTTGGCCCTCGACTTGGCAACCTGGGCATAATTTGGCCCTCAGTGAAAAGTAATTGGGGAACCCTGGAAGGCTTAGCACTGTGTTTTAGTCATTTTTGTTTTCATCTTTTCTTGAATGCTTAAACTCCTCAACCCCATTTAGTATGTCAACATTTTGTATCAGTACCAGCAGTTTGTAAGAAATTGGTCAGTAATTGATGTCATATTTTGGTTCTCAAAATTCACCAAATTGATGCATTAAAATGAAATCTATTAAAAATGTTCTCCCGGGGGGCATGCCCCCTGACCCCCCTACAAGATCGCAAGCCCCCCATGATAGAATCCTGTGGGAAACACTGCTATTGGTACACAAAACTGGTAGATCGGTTACTGTTTCCGTCGTTACAATGCCGTTATCGTTACTGAACGTTAAATGCGGTGCGTTACTATGAATTGAATTTGTCGGTTGTCGGTTAAAAAAAAAAAAGTCAGGATCGTGTTCTGCTTGCGCGCCGCTCGTGCCATGGTCTCGGCAGCCTGTTGTCCGTGGAGAAACGTGCAAACTTGCCGCGAGCTGGAGCCGGAGTTGGGGCTGCTGCTGGTCTGAGCGGCGCGTGAGGGCCACGCGGGCCCCGGTGTCCCGCCGTTCTGGTGTTGGACGGGAAACCGGGTGCAGCTGTGGAGCGCGGATGGCCTGGCGGCTCGTGGAGGCACCGGGGTCTCGCCATCATTATGTCTACTGCTGTGCGCTCTGACACTGTTTTGTGATATATGACAGACAGCGTCTCCCACTGTATAATTTCTCCTCAAGTTTTAATTATTCCCGCATGCGAGGTGCGGAGAATGCAATCTCAATTATTATACACAAGACTACACGCTACGCGACTATAGGAGTAGACTACAAGACTACAGTTTGCCATCTCATTACAAGATCTTTTTTGTGTGAAATGAACAACTTATCCCTAACACTGAAGTTTTCATAAATTATACTTAATAGCCCAAATAAGAACATTTCACGCCGGTGCGTCTTTTACGCATTCCGAAGGTGCCCGTTTTATCTTGGATGGGCTTGGATTCGGACATTACTACATTTCAGGATTTTCAATGGTAACAGATAAGGTCATGATATTAATCATCTTGCTTTATTATTATTAGCACTACCATCTCCTCAAACTAAACAAGCAGCGTCTCAGAGCTGTCATTTTCCTCGGGACTCGATGTTTCGCGAGAGTTTATCTGATCAGTTAACCGGTTTCAACCAGTTAATGAGGCTCGGTGGTCGGTCAAAAATATTTTTAGTTTTGGCCATCCCTAATTCGAAGAAGCAGCAGAGATGGCGAGTCCGGAGCAATCCGATGAAAAGTTGGCATTTTCAAGGTCTGTTCTACTCATTTCAACTGACTTGTGAAAACTGCTCAGAAAAATCCAAATTCTTTGACATAAGGCAACTTTTTTTTTTTACAGTAACGCAAATAGTTACTTTCCCTGGTAACTAGTTACTTTTATTATAAAGTAATTCAGTTACTAACTCAGTTACTTTTTGGATAAAGTAGTGAGTAACTATAACTAATTACTTTTTTAAAGTAACATTCCCAACACTGCTCATCAACAGTATTTTCAGTCATAAATGGGCTCGATTGCAGGGGGAGATCTGAGTGGAGTTGTGAGTGATAATGAGTAGGACGGCCTATTGATTAAAGCCTATGTCACGTTGCGTATCCGTGCATGTGACATCAACTGACACACTTGCACTCATTGGTGATGTCACATTGGGTCTTTGAAGGAGCGAGATTTCTGACTTTGGGAGTTGTAGCTCTCTCCTTCAGTCTCCTTCAACTATGGACAACTGACTGACTGTGATCATGTCCAAAACTTAAAGTGCTCCAACTGTCACCTAAAATTGTCTATGAGCCCAACTCTACACCAAGAACTGCTGCACAATCGTCACACTGATTGGCTGGTAACCAGGGGGAGGGTTGTCTTGAGGCGGAGCTTCTATTTGGGTCCTTGTCACAGTAATTTATGTCACTGCTGTGTTTCAGCATACAGAATGCCTCTAGTTAGACACTGCACTGGTTTTCTGGTGGGCTCTGACAGGCTTACGGCTGCCCTGGGTGTTGTTGCCGTGGCACCTGTTGAATAAAGATTAATTTCACTTCAATTTCACAATTCAAAGGACTTCCCTGCTTTTCCATGTTTGCCGTTGCCTCACCCTGACACTAAATATAGCACTGCAACTCTGGATCTTTTAACATATGAGGTAAAAATAGCAGGATGGGAAGTCTGCTCACCACACAGCAGATATACAGACACACTGGGTGTAAGCTGATAAAAGTTAACTGCAGGAATAGGCTGAAGACAGACAGATAGACAGGGAGAGAGACATACAAGGACCTTTGTTAGCTTCTGTAAATATTGGAGATATACCCAGGGACACAGACAGACAGACAGTGGACAAATACTGTTCACCTTAATGTGAACTGTTATTGGTCACAGCAGGGGATGTAAACAGACAGACAGACTGTGAGAGAGACAGAAAGACATCGGTAAGTCAGGAATGTTTTCTTATATCTCCGGATTTATTGAACCTGAAAAAAATGCATATCTATATGTATATAAACAATTTATGTTTGTGCCTATTAATTTATGATTTCAATGTATACATAATTTTTTATAAATGCTTTATATATATATATGTGTGTGTGTGTGTGTGTGTGTGTGTGTGTGTGTGTGTGTGTGTATGTACATATATATATATATATATATATATATATATATATATATATATATATATATATATATATATATATATATTAATAATTTAATAAATGTTTTAATTTATATGTGTGTGTGTATATATATATTCTTTCAGTTTCAATGGAGGTCTGGTTTTTGTGCTAAGCTAGATCTTGACTAAAACTGAGGCTCATGTGACCGACACAATTGTTTGTTGCGGATACTTTAGCTGCTGCTAGCATAACAGCATTTCATGATGAAACTCTAACCCTGTCAAACATTTACCAAGCAGCAATTGGGTGACTATGCTAGCAGTCTTAAACCTAAGCTAAGCCAAAAACAGAAATCTTAACTAGCACCATGAAAAGAGAAATGAAATCCCACCATCCAACTCATCGTGTTTAATCGGTGTATCCCCAGAGCAGAGACAACCATGGCAGTGAGAAACACTTCAGATGTTCAGGTCATTGTTATTTGATTCTCAGCAGTTTTCTCAGCATGTGCAGAGGCCTGAGGCCTGAGCTCATTTCCTAAGTTTGAGTCACGGTTATTTGGATAAGTCGGTCTCATTATCAACACAGACACTGCTAAGTCCCAGAGTCCATCTCCCAGACTGGGATTAGTTATCTATTTTTACAGAGTGCTGTACAACCCTTATGATTCTATGAATTGCTTATATTATAGTAGTTGTTTAAAGGACCATAGAGATGTTTTCGTACATATTTAATGTTTCATTCGATCGAATGAGAAATGTCCACAAACACATTGTCATTTTTGGATTTAATATTGATCAAATCATAGAGTTTCATGTATGAATCAAAATTGTAGAAAATGCAGATCATCTCTTTACACTCGGTGCACTGGTGTTTGCTTGTTATTGTAGCTCCTTGAAGCACGTCGCTGACCTGTGTGTAATTATAGAGTGACGCCTGCCACGTCGGTTGCCAGTTTCACCAGTCAGTCTCCAACAAGACACTGCACTGAGAACTGGACCAAAACTGGGCTTACACATTCACCTATCTCTCTTGTATTGAGGTATGTTTGAATGCTCATGTATTCTGCTTATGCATACTTCTGTCTGTGTGCTCTTTAAATGCTGACTGAGGTCAGGGAGGGAAAGGGGGTCCAAAAGGAAGGAAAGGAAAAACCGGCAGATTAATTGTTATTGAAAATGATTGTAAATTGCAGCCCTACCCTGATGGATTACTTTAAGATGTCTGATGTCTCCATGAGTCGATGCTTGGACTGTAAATTCATATATCAGGTGTCAGCCACAGAGAGAAGTTTCACTGCAGAAATGCAACCTAACACCATGAGTGATCGTTTTTCTGTCTGATGTTTATTACTTGTGTGTGTGTGTGTCTCTAAGGCAATACGATGTTGTCAAAAAAGGAGCAGCAGAGGAAGTTCAGCAATGGGCCGCTGAGAGACCAATGGGAGCAGAAAGCTCAAAGCATGGCCGACCAGTGCAAACAGGAGGCCGATTGGAAGAAGAAAAGTTCCCTCAAAATGTAAGGAATCTGTGATGTTTTTAAATCATAATCCTGAATCTTTTAGCACAATACAAAATTTAACTTACCACACCGTCAATATCCTAGTATCTCTAACCGTGGCATAATACATGGTCATAATAAAAACTGGCCATAAGGTGTACCCATACTGAATGACCCGCAACTTGTTTAACCAACACAAACTAAAGCCAAGTTCCCAGGACATTCGTAAGATCGCTGTAGTGTGTAGTGTAGTGAGTTGCCAGTTCGTTGTACAACCTGCGTTTTCATGGTCGAGTGGAGTGACACTCGGACAGACTCCTTGAAACTCCTTCAGCTGACTCCGACGATCAAACGCTGAACCAACGTTCACTTTAGTCTTGCTCCTCCTTTTGTCACTTAGCACTTGGGACTGGTACCGAAATGCCGCCCACTTACCGTCAAACTCAGCCATACCAACGTAGTTGTTCTATTGGTTTACAAGCCTTGCTAGAAGCCACAGCCACACGTCACACATCTACACAGAGGTAAACAAAACATTCATTTTGGACCCGTCAATGTTTTAAAAATGATTAATTCACAATCAAAAACATTTTTTAACGAGAAGTGATACTTTGATTCTGCACCTTTCTAAAAGCTCTGTGGATGTATTATTTTTCACAAATTATTCGTTTACATGAAAATGTTATCAATATGACCTTTCAGTTGTTGTTTTCACACTATATGACTGTCCAGAGATACAGGGTCCTTTCACCTAGGAATCCCCGATGAGTATGTCTGGTCTACATTTTTGTCAAGAAAAAAAATAACATGAGAAATGACACAGGAAATTACATCAAACCACGATGAAGCAGAACTTTGTTGTAGTCATGCATGTTCACGAAATAATCTGTTTCTACATGTCTTATTACTTACTATTACTATTATATTACCTATACTATTTATAGCCTTATAGTTTCCTCTAGGTACAACCCAACATGGCCCCTACCTAAGGTTTCCCCTCAACCTGTCTTTCATTGGCTCTCCAAGGCCCCCAGAAAGGTCTAGATATGTAGCTTTAGCATGAACAGTTCACACATCGCAAATCTTTCTGAAACATTGTGTAGCGTGAACTAGCATTACCAACGAGGGGAAACCCTACCTGGAAGGATGATTATGATTGACCAGTTACCAACTATTCAGCTTCAGATCCAAAACAAATATTGTTACCCCTTATAATTCAATGGAAATGGACAAACACATTGGTGTAAAAGAAAAAAAAAATACAGATGGACTGGTGCTACATAAGCACATTGCATTCACAAGGAGGGTATGTCTGTACTAGCCAGAGCTCTGTTTCTCAATGTCCTCTTTTTATGACAATATATTAATTGATTTCATATTTTTCTTGGAATCTGCAGATCTTTCTCAAAGTGGAATTATCACTGGTCACTCGTTTCTACTGGAGACTTTAAGAAGGTCACCAGCGGCACAGATGAAGAGGAAAACAAGCCAAAAATCAAATTCAAAATTGGCCCCCCTCCTCCCAAACCCAAATCTGAGCCTGCTCCTCCTCCGCCTCCTCCCAGAAAATCATCTGAGCCCAAACTTCACAGGCAAAAACGTAAAGTTGAAGTGGATGTGTTTGGGCTGTACTGGAGGGACTCCTGGATGAGCCTGAAGCCTCCAAAGTATCTTTACCTGAAGGCCAAAGAGACAAAAACCAGAATCCCTGGTTTCACGACCATAGAAATAAATAATAACGGGAAGTACAAACCAAAAGGATACAGATCAGAGGCCGAATGGTCATCTTCTTCTGATACATGGAGGGACTCCTGGAAGCAGGTACGGAGACAAAGATTGCTTCACTTAAAGTGTAAGACCGGCGAAAATGGACCCCATAGTCTTTTTTGCCATGAAAAAAAATCAAATAAGCCATCCAGACATTTTTTTTCAGTGATCACCCATGTATCAAGAAAGCCTCGAAAGACGCTAACAGCCTAACGCATCCACAACGGCATATTTTAACCACTAATATTGCTCATAATAGCACCAAACCTCTTCAGTAGCATTTTAGGGTCCTTACACATAAAACCAACACCAACAACGTAGTTAGCGACCCGGAGTTTATTAAAAAAGACTAGTTTACAAGTCTGTGCCTTACCAGTAGGTCCATGTTGACAGGTAGTCCATACAAGTCGATTACCGAATGCACTGGAGTTCAGTTCAATGAGGAAAGTCTTGGCATTTATAATTCCATGGAAAATGCATTACTTGGCTGTTTGTGATGATGTCTATTGAGTGTTGACACGGAAATGAAAGGAAATGAAACCACAACGTTTACGTGTTTTGCTGGAACAAATCATCTCCTGTTGCATTGCATTCGATAATCGACTTGTACGGACTATACTACGAGAGTACCTGAAGGTTGGGCAGTGAGTAAGTCTTTCAAAAAAGTCCTTTTTAATGAACTCCGGGTTCGCTAACTACGTTGTTGGTGTTGGTTTTATGTGTAAGGACCCTTATCACGCTACTGAAGAGGTTTGGTGCTATTTTGAGCAATATTAGTGGTTAAAATATGCCGTTGTGGATACGTTAGGCGCATCGCCCCAATCTAATCAGTGTTAGCGCTATGGGGCTGTTAGCATCTTTCGAGGCTTTCTCAATACATGGGTGATCACTGAAAAAAAATGTCTGGATGGCTTATTTGATGTTTTTTCATGGCGAAAAAGAATGGGGGGTCCATTTTCGCCGGTCTTACACTTTAATGACTTTATTCATGGCTTCACATTAAAAAAACACTAAAAGATAGACCAGTTTGTGATCATATTTTGGGCCAAATGTGAAAGGCAGGGAAGGTATGTTTTGGCAAGTGCCTGGGAATCTGAGTGTAACCCTAATGCGGCGTTCACACCGGACGCGATAGACGCCAATACAATCGCGTGAGACGCGTGTATCGCACCGCTTGATCATTTTGGACTTTTCGCTTCATTCGCGTCATTCGCTTAATTTGCGCATGACGCTCATTTTTGAACCGGTGCCGCTCTAGCGGGGGAAACGAGGGCAGCGCCGGCGGGGAGCCGGCGGGTCACGTCGGCGGACCCTCCTCCTCCACCTCGGGGTACCCGATGCCAGTGTATGTGAGCCTCCTCCGGGAGCCACGTCCCTCGCACCTCTCCCCAGGGAGAGTCGGGGCCACATTCGACTACGACCTCAGATCAGACGAGACAACCCGTTGAATTTAAGCATATTACTAAGCGGAGGAAAATAAACTATCTAGGATTCCCTCAGTAGCAGCGAGCGGAGAGGGAAGAGCCCAGCGCCGAATCCCCGTCCGACGGGCGGGCGGACGTGGGAAATGTGGCGTACGGAAGACAGCTTGCCCGGTGTCGCTCGGGGGCCTGAGTCCTTCTGATCGAGGCTCAGCCCATGGACGGTGTGAGGCCGGTAACGGCCCCCATCGCACCGGGGTCCGGTCTTCCCGAGTTCGGTTGTTTGGGAATGCAGCCCGTCCATCTCAGCTCATCTGTCTGTCGGCTTGAACTCGTCGCTGATTGGATGTCGCGGCGCGATGCCGCCTGAAAAGTTCGATATTTTCAACTTTATTCGCGGCGCTTCAGACGCACCATTCGCGTCAGACGCGCCATTCGCTTCATTCGCGTCAGACGCGCCATTTGCGCCATTCACGCCACGTCTCATCGCGCCAGACGCTCCATTCGCGCCGCCTCCGCCTGAATCGCGTGTCATCGCGCCATTTACATTGATTTTCAATGTAGAGTCGCCGCTCAATTCGCGTCTATCGCGTCCAGTGTGAACGCCCCTTAACCCTACCTGTTTTCAGACCTCAAAATATATCAACTTTTTCATGTTTTTGATTATTTGGTGAGCTCACCTTTTAGGCCACAAAAGTGGAGGGAACACTAATGCCACATTGATGGCTTGACTAGACTCGCTTTGAACTGTTCTTTTTGGGTTTTCCATTGACAAAGGTTCTGGATAGTACCTGGTTTATGGACCACCTTGGTTGAGGTTTTGTCAAATTGGCTGTGCTACACTTTACGTAAGTAAATGGAGTAGAAGAAGAAGAGGTTGCAAACCAAAAACAGAACAGGTCACCTTGGTCGCTCTACAAGAGAAAAATGGAGAGAGGTCTTTGGGAATTAGTTTCAATTCAGCAAATTTTAATTGTTCTTTCATGTCGGATAGTTTGGCCAATGTTCATGCCTTCTGGATGTGAAAAACCAAAAAAATATAAACTGAAAAAGACACTGAAAATGGAAAACAGCTGATCATGTGAGTGAATTTTTAGGATTTTTTTTTCATTGTATACTTTAATATGTGCATAAAAATGTATTGATCCAAGCCAGCTAATGATACCCTTGAACTTTGCATTAAAATAATCTAGCAAATTTAGTCTTACATTTAGGCTACATTTACCCAACAGCATTATCACCAAAAAGTTTTTCCTTTGTGTTTTAAAAAAGTTCCACGTTGAGCATTGTTTTGAAAATGTGCATCTGCAAAGAAAAATGCTAAACACTGTAGTATGCCGGCCACACCAGTAGTTGGTTGTGAAACTTTGTAATAGTGAGCCATTCCGGTCCATTCTGGTGAACCCCAGTCAAGTCCATCATGCGCACAACTGCTTTGTTTTCTCAAGGTGGTGCCAAACATCATGGTATGTGAACAAAACACAATAACAGGAGCGTTAATAAATTGATCAGATATAACAGCACAGCTCGGTAATCTGTTAATCTTGTTAATGTTGTCTTCTTACTCTTGCATGGCTATTTGACTGTAAACTTAATACGCATGTGCGAGGTGGAGCCGTGACGTCCACAGAGCTTCATTCATTCATGTTGGCCTCTGCCGACGGCCTTACCAGCTGTTACAGCTGCTGGACGTTACATTTCCTGTCTCTCTGTTAGACGATGTTGACACTTTTTTCACAATAGTGAATAATGGTGCGTTATGTACACAATTCTACATAACAACAGTGGGCAAGATTATACTAAGATTATACTAATAAAGCAATAAAGCATACGGTTACCATATTTTCAAATTATTATATGGTATATTTTAAACTGCGGTCAAGTCAGCCAACACCTAAATCTCTGTGGTCAAATGCAGGCGATTACACTCCAGTTCAGTTCTGGTATGTGTCTTGGATGAGATGTTGCTTAAATCGGCCCGATTCTTCTGTAGTGTGAGGCAAGCTTTAGGTGGAAAGTCACCAATTAACACTTTGTAAACCATGTTTTGTCTTCATTGTTTCATTGTCCAGGTGAAGAGCCCTGCCCAGTTGGAGCACTCTGAGGAGAAACCATTCCAGTGGGAGATTTTGTTTGAAAGAAAGCAGGTTTGCAAAGCGGAGATAAAAGTGTTTGCTCTTCCTGTCTGGGCCGGTACTTGGAAGATCATGAACTTTGCCTTCAGACAGGAGAAAAAGTACTGGGATCGTATCTGGCCTGATTTCCAACTAAACCGCGGCAACAAGATTGACCAAGTACAGCAATTAGAGGAGCAGGTGGGGATCTATGTAATTCCGGTTATTGTTTTCTGTCCATCCTTTTCCCTTTGAACTGTTAGCCATAAAGAAGCAAATTGAGTCAGTAAATACTGACACACTAACCATGGCAGGTCAGAGGCCAGATGTAACAAGACCAATGTGCAACCAGTACTCATTATTGTTGGAAAATGCTGTGATCCCCAAACAGGAGGAGCCCTCAGACTGGGAGGATTCATGGAAATTGTCCGTAGCAGAACTTGAACCACAAGACACCACAGAGGACGAGATACCAACTCCAAGCTCTGGCAGGGAAACCACAGCGATGATGAGTATAAACAATTATTTCCAGCCCGGGTGGAGTGACTCCTGGCTGCTCTCTGCTGCTCCCCTGGAGGACGTAGAAGAACGCCACAAGAGCTGGAGCTCCTGCTGGGGATACAGCCAGCAGATCAGGTGGGTTTGTCACTGCTTGTCCCAGTGTCCCTATGCACCTTTCAGGCATGAACCCATTTACATTAATCTGATGGCAGTTTAACATGTATGAATAAGGTGACATTCATGTAAAGGCTGCAGCAGAAGGCGAAACATGTAGAGGGAGAGTTCACGGCAGTTTGTGAAATAGTCACAAAATGCAATATATTGGTTTCGTGTACATGGGGCACAAATTATTTTTGTATCGCTCAACAACACAATTCCAATGGAAAGTCAAATGGGATCATGGTGGACACACAGATAAAATGCATCCACGTCAGCGACGGATCTAGGATTTTTAATGACCATCAAGGGGCCACAATACTCATAGAGGGGCCTAGTATTTGTGCAACATCCTTGCACACAATCCCTGTTTTTTTCACCAGTCACACCTTGTTCAAACAAATTATGTAATAAAGAAAAAAGCTTAGACATAAAACTCCAATTTTACCTTTATTTTCCCTGTGCATAGACAAAATACAAAAATAAACACACACAGCATGTGTGCACATCAGTATTCAAAACAGTGAATGACATTTATCATATTTATACTTTTTTCACAAAATATTACACACTCTACAAGTAGAGCTGCAAAGCTTAGTTGATATTTTCTCTGGAGGGGCTGGAGCCGATCCCAGCTATCATTGGGCGAAGGCAGGGTACACCCTGGACAGGACGCCAGTCTATCACAGGGCCCAAATTGTTTTCCATTCATCAAAATTATTTAAAAAACCCAAACTGCGACTGTGTCCACAGGTGGTGCAACGCTTCACTGCAGTCCCATCATCGACACAGCGCCACGCAGACCAGGAGACGTAAGGCCACAAACATCCTCCTCACATCACAGCTCGACGAAGAGATCCCAGAGAGCTTGGAGTGGACGGAGGCCTGGAGGACTCCTAAAAGGTGGATTAGACCAGAAGAGGGTGAACTGGATGAGACGCAAGAGGAGGGAGAAGCGGAGGAAATGATGGATGACACAGAAGAGGAGAAGGACGAAGGGGTGGATGGTGAGGAGGATGTAGAAGTAGATGAGGAGGAGGACAGGGACGAAGGAGTCGATGAGGAGGAGAAGGAAGATGTTGATGATAATGACGAGGATGAAGAAGAAGACAAAGAAGAGAGGGACGTAGAAGTACACAAGGTGAAGGAGGATAAAGAAATTATCAAGACGGATGAAGAAGATGAGGAGGATGAAGGAGTCGATGAGGAGGAGGAAGAAGAGGATGATGAAGAAGGTGACAATGAGGACAAGGACAAAGAGGAACAGAAGGAAGAGTCAGTAAACAAGAATAACAAAGAAGAGGAGGAAAAAGAGGTGGACATGGAGGAGAAAAGTGAGGAGGAAGAGGAAGAGGAGGGGGACAAAGAAGAAGACAATCAGGAGGAAGAGGGGAAAGAAGTCAAGGACAATGAAGTGCATATGGAGATTGTAGATGAGGATGAGGAGGAAGAACATGATGAGAGGGACAAACAAGTACACAACGAGGAAGAGGACAAAGACACAAACCAATATGGTGAAGAATCAGATGAGGAGGACAAGGAAGAAGAAGTAGAGGAGGACACAGAAGCAAAGGAAAAAGACAAGATGGGCAAGGTAGATAGGGAAGGGGACGAGGAAGCGCAGGAGGAGGAGGAGGAGGACAACATAGAAAACAAACAGGACAAGGAGGATGAAGTAGACAAGGAGGACACCGGAGAAAAGGAGGACAAAAGCACAGAGGAGGAAGATAAAGACATAGACAATCAAAAAGAGGAAGGAGGAGAGGAGGAGGAGGAAGTAAAGGAGGAGGAGGAAAAATATGTAGACAAAGAAAAGGACAAAGAAGCAGAGGAGGAGGAGGATGATGAAGAAGAAGAAGTAGATGAGGAGGACAACGAGGAACTGTTAGAAGAGCAGGAAACAAAAGAAGTAGACAACGAGAAGGAAAAGGAGGATGAAGAAGCAGACGAGGAGGAGGACGAGGGCGAAGAAGAAGTAGATGAGGAGGACAATGAGGAAGAGTTAGAAGAGCAGGAAACAAAAGTAGTCAAAGAGGAGGAAAAGGAGGATGGAGAAGCAGACGAGGAGGAGGAGGAGGAGGAGGAGGACGACGAAGTAGGCGAGAAGGACAAAAAGGAAGGGTTAGAAGAGCAGGAAACAAAAGAAGTAGACAACGAGGATGAAGAAGAGGATGAAGAAGTCGATGAGAAGAAGGTAGTTAGGGAGTCGAAAAATGAAGTAAATGAAGAGGAGGATAGTGGAGATACAGAGGAGGACGATGAAGAGGTAGAAGAAGAGGAGGATGAAGAAGAGGACAAAGAGAATGAAGCAGACAAAGACCAGGAGAAAGAAGTTGACAATGAAGAATTGGATGAGGATGATGAGGATGAAGAAGGAGATGAGGAGGAGACTGACAAAGAACATGAAATAGAGGAGATGACGCTCAACAAAGACAAGGAAGCAGACAAGAAAACACAGGAACACAAAGTAGATAAAGTGAAGAAAGGAATCAATCGCAAGCTTGCTGTCCCTCTCCATCTGCAGTTCCATAAACTCAACACCTCCTTCTCCTCCTGGAAGCAGTCATGGATGGTGGCGGTAGCTCACAAAGGAGGAGATGAATATGAAGAGGAGGAGGAAGAGGTGGAGGGGGAGGAGTGGCGGGCTTGGAAGGAATCGTGGAGGATCTGTCACTGGAAGAAGTCGGATGAGGACGAGGTGGTGTGTTTCTCCACCAAGAACCGGAGTCTGAGATACATGGGACTGATGCACGAAGAAGACGGCATGCCAATGAGAGAATGGACTCTCAGCTGGAAGATGGCCGAGGCTGCAGCAAAGGAAGAAGAAGAAGAAGAAGAAGAAGAAGAAGAAGAAGAAGAAGAAGAAGAAGAAGAAGAAGAAGAAGAAGAAGAATGTTGAGATGTTCTGATTGCTCAAAGATTTAAATTTGTGAAGGGAATTTATGGAATATCTGAGGACTTCTAACGTCAAGACAATCACAACCATTTGCTACATGCGTGGGGATGTGCCACATCAGAATAACGGGCTGTGATTGGTCGACGCTGTCGAGGATGCAAGCAGAGAGGTGGAATAGAGTGGTGAAGTCCCGCCCCTCCATTTCCGGGACATGGGTCCTCAAAAGCAAAAAAATATCAATGCGATTCAATGGGTAGATACAAATTATTTTCTGGTCCCGTTTGAATTGTGCCATGGATTTCACATATGTTCTTTGTGATATTTAAAGAAAATTTTTCACGCAAAGAAGACGACAATTAAGCGCGAAGAGTTTTGATAAAGTTAGGTTTTGTGTGAGCCGCTTTGTGAACTACAGCTCCTCGCTGTTCTCGTCGCGAATGATATACGTCACCACCCGCCGAGTCCGAAGTCCGCCGAGATGGCTGTTTCTCTGCTCCACTTCACCGCTTTTTTCCAAGGGCAGAATAAAAGTATCGAAAGGGGGGAGAACCACTATAAGTCGGGTCATGTGGAGAGCCTCAACTTCGCCGATGGGGAGGGAAAAGGGCGATGACGTGACGTCACATACGCGACACAACATGTAGTCTTTATCATTGTGTTTTCTCAATGAATTTTAACTGAAGAATTGCACAATAAACGGTCAAACTCTTGACATGGAAAATTATAATTTAAGCCTATAAACAACATTTGTGTAATCCAAGGCATAACGACCGGGGGATCAGATAATAATTATTTTCCGTCCATTGAACACCATTCATTTTTTTCGCTCCGAAAGGACCCATGGCGCCGTTACTTCCTGCTTCCGCTTCGGCACTCTATAAAACCTGCAAATGCACATTAGAAGAGCAGCTGTAGCAACAACATCAGTGCATGTGTTTCTGCTACAACGTTGTTTACAAGCACAAGGCTTATGTATGTCACTGCCAGGCTAAAGAGTGAATCCAAGCTGCCTTAAACTTGCATTCTCTCTGCTGGCCATCAGGGGGTGACTCCTCTGGTTGCAAAAAGAAGTCTGATTGCATGGACGTCTATGAGAGAATTAGCTTACTTCTCACTTGATTTATCATCTCAGTGAACATTGTAAACATGAGTTTATGGTCTCAATCTCTAGTTTAGAGGGCTGAGGGATCGAATGAACAAAGATGGTCACTCGAGAGGTGGATATCAACTACAATGCATTGCAGTTATGCATTTGGTGCAAGAGAATACAACGTGGGTAGGTGGCAGTAATGTACGTAAAACTCTGCAATTGTTCAAAACTTCAAAAAGAAGAGCCATAGGCATACATTCGAAAATCATAAATAAATAAAAAAGAAGCAAAATCATTGCAATGCCAAATATGTCAAGGTCTATCTTTTACTATAAGTAACAAAGATTTGTCACAAAGTCAAACTTTTATAGCACTATGCCTGTGTTGATGTTACATGGCAACATTTTAATAGCTGAATGTTTTCCCAAATTTTCAAATTTTCATTTATACAATATAATACAATATAAAATAATAAAAAAAAACGTCTATCTGACATGCTTTTCAGTATCAGTTTGATAAGTCTGTATTCTGTACGTGTAGGCGGCTCACTCAACTATTTAGTTTCTGGAGAAAATCTCATTGATAGCTTAATACTTGACCGAAAATTACGAGTTAAAGTAAATATTTACTTAGTTTTAAATATATATCCATTTGATTTGTGTGATTTCTTCTCAACATTATCTGTAAGCGCATATCCTACATCCGTAGTAGTGATGATAATCATGATACAGATCACAAACAGAAGCATTTAAATCAAAGACGGTTGCAGCTATTTATTTATTTACTTTTGCTGACGTGTAGAAAAGACCTCTGTCTCATTGAAATGAGTCTAAAGGGATTTCTCGTTATTTATAAGTAGCAGTATAGCACTAAGCCTACAACTGGCAGTCGATCTGTGTTAGTTTGGGCTGAAAGTGATCGAGGGCAGGTGTTACATTTCAATCCCCTGCTCCTCCTGTTCATTCTGTAACATAATACCAAGGGCTGAGGGGAAGTGAAGGAGGGCATGTTGAACCACTAATGAAACGCAGCAGTGGTCAAGGTGGCGACGGCCAAAATGCAAGACGGCGCTGGCCAAAAATGCAGAATTCTAGGCAAAACCATAGTCCGCTAACCAATGGATGACATCACAATGACAACGTCCACTTCTCATAGACAGCGTTTGGTCATTATAGTGATATAAAGGGTTGCCCTAAAGACTGTGGACTGGTTCTGCTATGCTGGGGGGGTTTTTTCAACTTAAATTGTTTCCACCCAGTTTTAGCAACGAAACCAGGGAGGTTATCTTCAACTTCTTATTGAGTGAAGAGTGAAGAGACTGACGGTCAAACGTTGTCCTGTATTCATTTTGCTTTAATAAGCAGGCAGACCTACACTGTGAATGGATTGACTGAACATCCAGCAGCAACCTTAACATCTGTGACCCAGCACAGAAGTACCGACCTCAGCTGCATGGTGCTCTCTCTTCTAGTGTTACCTCCCAGATAAAGTGATAGCTAATCTGGCTTCACAAGCTGTTTGATTGTCTGACCAATCATGTTTATTGTGCTGTTGGATCTATTTTTACCTAAATAGAGATCCCAGCAAAACCTTTGGTGGTAACAATATTAAGACAGGAGAGTTGTATGGAGGACTGAACCTGCCATTATTATTATAAATACATAAATAAATAAATGAACACACAGTGCATAGAAATATAATAAATCAATTGTATTTATGTTTTTAACAAATTACTTATTATAGTATTAATTGGCCAGAGTCCGGAAAAATAAAACCCAAGTTACACACTATAGTTTCCCTGTACAATTTTCATAAAATGTAAAGAATAAACTATTTCTCAAAGTAAATAGCATTGTTGGTTGGTTTTGGCACAAATACAGGATTAATGTTACTCAGCCCCGGAATTCATCTACTAGGCTTTTTTAGCATGATGCTGAAAAGGAGAATACACCAAATAAGGGCGCACTCACACTAGGTAATCCATACAGTGCCCAAGCACGTCTGACCCCCAAAGTCCGGTTTGTTTAACTAGTATGAGCGCTCCGTACTGTGCTCAAGCATGGTACACCTCCTCCACCCTGGCACGGTTGGAAGAGGTGTGCTTCGGCACGGTGCGGTTCCTGCACGAGCATGGGTACGCCACATGGACATGACGAATAATCCATAGGACATTCCACTCATTTTCACTCAGTGCTCAACTCAATTTACATCCCACTCCACTCAAATCCCAAAGACTACATTTTCTTTTCTTTCAACACACGCTGTTCATGCTTTTACCCTAGTGTTTTCGACGATTAAGCTTTTCTGACTGTAAAGATGTCACCACATTCATTTTCTTGTTCCACATTATCGTCATCTGTTATTTTGACAGGGATAGTACACATGCATGACTTATCAGTCAAGTCAATCAGTCAAGTACTTTTGACTGAAAAAGCTGTTCACCGATGGACTCTGGGCCGGGATTTGGCATGCTTCAGGTTTGGGAGTGGTACAATCATGCTTCAGCACAGTTCCGGTGCTACTGGGCCGAGTGTGAGTGCACCAGTTACCATCTTTAAGAAAACAAACCAAGATCTGTTCTGTTGTCAGTTGCTTTGTGTTCTCAGAAGACAAATGCCAAACAGTTTCCAGGTTCAAACCACAACCTTATTAGTTCAATTTGAAGGCAAAACTGCCTGACTGTTGAATAAAACTTTTTAAAGTGTAAAATGATAAGCTCAGATCAGGTTAAGAGGTGAAAGAAGAGAATAATAACGCAGGAGGATGAAAATAGCGTTACTGTCTCTATGTAGTCAAGTCCATTTTGTACCATTTAGCTGATTCACAAAATGTTAACAGCTAGCTGGATAAGCTAGCTCGATAATTATCTGTTATCTGCCATAAAGCTAATGTTAGTATCAAAGAAACGTTCTGTCAAAGTTCAACACGACTTCAAGCTTGAATAAAGGGATTCACATGACTGGAAATCACAGAGAACTGAGGACTGTAAATGCAAAAAACTAAATACAGCAAATGCTAACATGAGGTTGTGGCAAGCTGGAGCACTTTATGTCAAGAATGTGCCAATATACATAGAAAGTGAATGTATGCTGTGTATCATATAACATGTTGTTGAAAATAAATGTATAAATGCATTGAAAAAATGTTATGAGTCACAGTATTTAACAAGTAAAAGTCAGGTAGCCAAATGTGTATCAGTGAATACAATTAGTTGAAGCTGAAGATTTTGGATGCTCCCCTTTTTTTAATGACGATCGAAGATCACTGTCGAGTCTATGAGCGAGAGTCGGGCTCTGGTTAGCCTAGCTTAGCACAAATACATTGTCTATTTCTTGATAAACTACTTCCTGTGTGCAGATTCCTGGAGTCTTCATCACAGTCTTCATCACAGTTGCACAAGTAACTAAAAACAGTAATTAATTACATTTGGTGATTACATATGACTCATTGAAAAAAACAATTACAGGTTTGATACCATCGTGCCTGGACTAGGAATGGGACGCTATAAGATTTTAATGGCGGTGGAAAAAACGCTCACGAGAAGTTAATCGTAGTGAATTTGCATTATCAGTGATGATCATAAATATCGTCATGAGTGTTCTTTTCTTAATAAAATGTCAGGTAAAGAGTGTTTAAGTGCCATTTCTCAGCTTTAAGCATAGTTTGATGAAAAACATGAATTGCAATTATTTTGGATAGGATAATGGTGAATTGAATATTTTCAAGCCGTAGCTGGACAGAAGCAGAGGGAGGATGGATACACTGTTGTTGGTCAAGAAATAGTTCCAATATGTAAACCTCCTTTATTCAAAAACTGTTGTTTATTCGGTGTCTGTGTAGGTAAGATAATATGTTAGAGGTGGAAGTTGGTGCTTCATAGGCTCATTTCATGTTCATATCTGTATGTGATGATTAAACTTTGTTTCATTGTATGAACACTGGAGCCTCTCAGGGATTCGAGCAGGGCCCCTCATTTCTGCAAAGTTGTTGTCTGTTCAGCTGAATCATATTTGGAAGCAACGGGTTAATGCTGTAGTGTTATAAAATAGCCACAAGATGGAGACACAGACTCACTGTGGAGCTCCTCACATTCTGTTTATGACAGTGAAGGTTTACAACGTGGAAATATAAAATACATCAGCCTTTGGATGTAGTAATTGTTGGTTTATGTCTTATTGAAAAAAGGAATACAAATTTAAAAAAGTGCAACTGCCGTACCTCACAACATCAACCTTTTTTCTAACCTTGATTTAGAATGAATTGAAGAAAATGTTCCCAATCTCTAACACATTAAGATGCCTTCTTGTTGGGCTGTAATCATGGGTGCTTGCTTATGTTTTAAAATGTAGCAGCAAATTTAGAATGACACCTTTTCTATTTTCCTCCAAAAAAATAAATCCTGCATTTGTACATTTTAAATGTTAAATGTAATATCTCGATGGCACTCCTCCTCTAGGAGTTTGTGGAGCATGATGATTGAGCTGTGTGAGCAACAGCTTCGTCACAAGGTTAAGGGTGGATGAGCAAGGATAATGTCTCAAACAAATTCTATAAATATATATATATTATTTTTTTTGGAGGTGGATTTATCTAGATTCTTCCAACTTTGTGTTTTTGGGAGTAAAACCTGAAGACATCCCATAACTGTGGTGTTACGGTACGCATTGTTCTGTTGATGACATCACCACGTTACAGTGTACGCCTGTGCAAAAAGATGCTGCTAGCGAAGCCTGTGAATAAATATGCTAAAGAGACAACCGAGTCTCTTGTTTATTACCCATTACAGTACAACCTCTCAGATTACTCACAATATGTTAAATAATATCATTTTCAGCATTTGTCTTATGTTGTATTTTCAGTCTATGATCACATTGGCTGAAATCACTAAATCTACTTCTGTGAAGTGTTAAGGTGCACTGTGCAGATCTGCCAGGTGTGTCTGCAGTGGCACTGCTGGCATTTGTGATTAAATGAATACAATGTGCTAACGCCTGTTTAGACTGTTAGTGAAACAGATGTGTTTTTTAACCCACATGTCTGACATAACAGAAACACTCTCATTTTTATAGTTATCCTCAGTATCCAGGGGCTACAGATGTAAATGAGCTTAACTCTAGAAGCTGTGCACTGTCCTGTAAAATAAAGGAAAGCAATAAAAAAAAATAGTATTTTAAACTATGCTCTGGGCAGGCATGGATCACAGCTTGAAGTTTTGGTTCAAGTCTCTTTTATTTTTGATAATGCGCGTAAAAAAAGGGGAGGTGGATGTCCAATAAAGGCGCATAATAATGGTGAGAGGGGGTTGACGTTGCAGTGAGCTGTGCTATCACTCCTGCAGTGAATGAGTGTGAAAGTGTAATTTAACCACAACTATGTGGGGTCCTTTAGCATGCAGCCAAAACTAGCCACCCAAAATATGAGGCAGTTTGCTTCAGCAGAATGGGAGAGAAGCTGAGGACAGACACAGAGATGCATGCTCACTCACTCACTCTCTCACTCACTCACTCACTCACTCACTCACTCACTCACTGCACATCACCTCAGCCTTCCACCAGCGGTTAGCTTGACAGCTTTTAGTGCTAACTAACGCTCTATTTGTTGTTTACCTTCATGATTTTGGGGGCGGGGCTTTGGAGGGAGGCAGGGACAGGGTCAGTGTTGCCGACTTGGTGATTTTCTTGTAAGCAACATTTGTTGCCGGTGTTGCTGGCTACTGTCTGTGGAACAGAGGGGGCAATGCTGGGTCAGGCTTCTGGGACGGATGGGCTTAAACATCTAGCGCACTCTTGCTAGTTCCTGTGGTTGACAGCCAAAGCAGCCAACCCAAAAATATATGACTTTTTTACTACTTGTTTTTTTCAGTTACTGAAAATAGTAAAATGATCATTAATAGCAGCTGCTTTAATATACTCACCAGCAGCTCTGCATGGTGATTTATTTTTAAGACAAACTGTAATGCAGAGATTTGATTCGCCATGCACATTCCTGTTCCAATACACTACATGATTGAATGCTTTCAAGCTGACACAATAAAATATAAAATAAAAATGAACTCATATTGAAGAAAATGCTTCTTATTTGGCACGTCTGATTGGAGAATGCTAGCGCTGACTGACGTTTTGTGCTATAAATCATCCATTCTATCCAACAACAACAAAAGCTTAAAAGATGTCTCCGGTCGTTTCGCTTATTATAGTATATTGATTCTTCACGGGACACACTCGATTCGTATGACGTCCGAAGCACTCAACTGCTTCTGACGACACTAGTCACGTGACCAAACCATCTGTACAGCGGTTCGATACATTTGCTTCATGAGCTACCACGTATGTGTCGGGGCCTCGGGTGTCAGAGGACCATCAGGACCACCAGACAGGTCAGGGCTAACGTGGTTTAAAGCACGGTTAGGTTCTAAAAGAAGATCCCAAGCTTTGCACATCTCATGCAGCTCTGCTCAATCCATCATCCGAACATGAAAAGAGGAGGCACAACTGCAAACCAAGACATGGCCGTCCACCTCAACTGACAGGGCGGGCAAGGAGAGCATTAATCAGAAGAGCAGCCAAGAGTCCCATGGGAACTCTGGAGGAGCTGCAGAGATCCAGCTCTGGTGGGAGAATCTGTCCTCTTGGCATCAGATTAGAGGTGTGCTTTCTTTCATACGTCTCTGTCTTCCTCTTCCCCTCTGTGTCTGACAGCTTTCACATGCAGATTTCCTGTTGTGATGGAGTTTTCCCCTCCTGCTGCCGAGTCTCCTGCTGTGTATTAGCATGAGATCAGACTGCATTGTGATGCTTCGCAGATTACAAAATACCCATTTCCACCTCTGATTGTGCCTCTGTGTTCAGAGCAGAGACAGATTAACCAGAGCTGAATGGAGCGAGGGAGGGGGGGGGGGGGCTTCTGGTTTTACTCCAAAAAACAAAGTTGGAAGAATCTAGATAAATCCACCTCCAAAAAGAGATTATAGAAATTGTCTGAGACATTATCTTTGCTCGTCCACCCTTAACATTGTGACGAAGCTGTTGCTCACACAGCTCAATCATCATGCTCCACAAACTCTGCTTTATTACATTTTACAAAAGTAACAGTTATAAGAAGGGAGGAAGAAAAGGGGGAAATGTAAAAGCACAAACAAAGCAAGTAATTCATCATTCATATGAAAGCAGATAGAAAAATGTACCTGCCAAGATTATGGATGATTGTTCTTTTCCGTCAAATCAGGTATTGAAGTACAACGCCAGATGCAATGCCATGACAAGAAGCAAAAACCACAAGACCTGGCACTTGATTGATGTAGTGTGCAAAAAAATCACATATACCGGCTCCTATATGATTTATTGAGATAGCTCTTCTGCTCTGTTTGGTTCTTTTTAACATGTTGAATGTTAATAATAAAGTTTTTACCTCAAGTTATTATGAGCACTAAACAACCCTGATTGTATAGTTTTGGTGTCTGGGTGTGAAATAAGACACATAAGAAAATGTAAGAGAAACAAATGGACTCTACCAAGACCTCTGAAAACCATTTCACCTTTACGTTCTTCTCATGAAGAACCGTTGTAGTTAAATCTACCTCGCTGCAAAGTGGCAAACACTTCTATTGATAGACATAGATTTTATGAATTGAGTTAGTCATTCAAATGTATTTCTGTGAGTTGTATATGGCTGGAGATATTCTTTCATGGACATAATCAACCATGTCTTAAAGAAACTCTGAACTGAAAAAAAAAACAGATTCCGTTCCAGGAAACGTATTTACAGAATTAAAGACAGGAAAGTGTCTATGAAGCACTTTAACTGTGGTGTATAAGAGAGATGGGTGTGGGAGGTTTTATTAGACCATACAGTGTTAAAAGATACGCAGCATGTACGTTTTAATGGAGAACTTAAAACTAAAGGTTCTTGTTGTTTTCCTCAGAGCAGAAGTGGAGAAATACTGCAGGATTCCCTTTCAGCAGTGAGTCATTAACATGTGAAGGAAGCTGGCTGGATGCGGATGGGCCATCAGGCCACTATACATGTCTATGAAAGGGGGGGGGGGGGGGGGGCAGAGGAGGAGAAAGACTGCATATTTACTACAACATGAAATTTGACAACCAAACTTGTATTAGGCTGATTATCTTTATGTTTTTATGAATTAGTATACAGCATCAACACTCAATTAAATACTGCCACACTTTTCTTTTTTTAGCCTTTACTTTCAGTCTTTGTACTGAATAGTTTGGAAATAAAATTGCACCGAAATGAAGAATGTCACTTTTCACACACGTTCAGTGGAAACCCATCTTGCATCTCCAAATACAGTTATTTCATTATTTATTCATTCCTGTAAAATAACATATTAATTTGTTTACTTACTTACTTCTTCAGCAACATGTATTTTATTTTATTTTAGATAACCTACTTTCCTTTTAATGACATTGATTTTAATGTTTGCATCATTTGCCAAATTGTACAGTTCTTGAGATTTTTTTTGATACTTTTTTAAAGATGAACAGACAGAAAAATCCAGGATATATAGTAACAAATGAAATTAAATATAACATGAAGGTACCTAAACATTAAAAATAAACACAATAAAAATGTCAATATAGCTTAAACAGATAAGACAAATATTGCAGTGTATATTCACCTTTCGTTTGTTTGTCATGGGGGTTAATGTACTGTAATGTAATCTATGTATAAAGTTAATTCAACGAGACAAATAAATGTACAATATTACAGCAGCAAAGAGGATCAGCAACAAGACACGAGACAGAGCTAGATAGACAAACAGAATGAATTATGTCAGTAAATATATAATAAAACAGTGAAACAAATTAAATACAAAACTAGAATTGTCTTCATGTGAGTGAAATGATCCAACTGATGTAACCCAGAGGCTTCTTGTTATTGTGGGAGGGTTTTCCGTTATTGTTGATTGCACCTGAACACACCAGACAGACGGAAACAGAGAGCGAGCGGGAGTGGGCGGGGCTTCCGGAGTGACCCGTATGAGAGTCACCTGGAGAGGAAAGCGCAGCGCCGCAGACAGCAGAGACTCGCCGCCGCTGGTCGCTGCTGCTCGTCCGGAGCCGAGTTTCTATCTGACCGCGGAGCTTTCTCCCGTTATTTACCGAACTCACTTCATCCGTGGAAACTTTGACCTTCGTCTGACCTCTGGACAGAAGCAAACAGATCGGGATCTGGTTTGGAAATCTTTTTTTCTGATAGATTTTTTTTATTTATTTTTTGGTTTGGGGAAAGTTATTTTGTAGGTTTTATTCATCCAGGACGGAGTTTGAGGATTTGTTTGGTACGATGACGTGGACGCAGCTGCTCAGGTGAGTCCGGAGACCAGAAGAGACCAGATGAGACCAGATGAGACGTGTGCATAGATGTTTAATGGTAAATGTGTGTGTGCTTGTTTTCAGGATGGTGCTCTGTGCAGCGACCTGCCTCCAGTCTGCTGCTGCTGCAGGTCAGAAACACGCATCATACACACACTGTGCTGCTGCCCATTGGTTTGGTCGACGACGAACTATTTGTGTGTTGAGTGTGAATTTAAAAAAAAAGTCTAGTCTAGAGAGCCTCAAAATGAAATAATCAACCTGAGAAATGAGTTCAACAGGCAAACACATTGTAAATATGGCAACCTAATTTGAATTTGTAGTTCATGTTAAGTATTTTGTCTTTGAACACACCAGATAGAATTAGCATTTCTGACTGAATGTCTTTAAACTGCACAGGTTTTCATGCCATTTCCAACCCACAATCCACCAGATGTCTACTCAGTCAGCTGAGGTTTACAGTATGTGTGATTTGTAACAGGAAGTAGAGAGAGAGAGAGAGAGACACACACACACACACACACAGAGAGAGCAGGTCAATTAGAATATAATGGTTAATGGTGGGTATACTGGTCTTTCCTTTTTCAGACGCGTCCCAGGTTTCAGGCTGCGAGGGAGACGAGTGCAGCAGAGACCAGACGGCCTCTTCATCCGCCTCCTCCTTATCGTCCTCTTTATCTTCTTCTGTGGTGGTGAAACCGCCGCAGCCCTCCCAGGACTTCCTGGGCCAGTTCACCCAGGTGAGCTCGCCAAACAGTGGAGACCGTAAACACCGCGACGCCAGCGCCGTCCTGCCCTTCATCGGCCTCACTAGCAGTAAGTTCACACTTCAGCCATGTATGCACACACGTGGAGAACGATGAAGAAGAGAATTCTACACCTCACCCAATTATATTATTATTATTAGTTTTTACAATGGTCAGTTTTTCAAAGATGCTGAATCTGACTGGACATCAGCTTTAGACATAGTTATCATAAAGTAAGATTTAATAGTGTAAATTACTAAAAACACAGGGATATTTTTTTGTTGCAGAATATATTAAAAGCAACATTTTACTTACACATATATACTATTTCAAGAGTGGACAAGTTCCAATTGCTGACACAGTTACACACAGATTACATTTTAAGAAAATAAAACCTATAGAAAGAAAATGCATTGAATACAAAATATTTAAAAAAAAAAATCAAACTTTATATTTCTTGGATAAACTGTAACAGAAAGTGATTGAATGATTGAAATAAACCCCAAACCGGAAAAGTTGGCTTCTCATGTCACATTCAAACCAAAACCATAAAAACTCTCTAAAATGTAAAAGTGTGTGAAAAAATGAATGCAATGATTTAATTGAAACTCTTTGTAAAGTTCAACGACTAAACAGAGAAGCTGGCAGACTGAGCAGTGAGCCGCCGTGGGTTAGTTAGTGTTGTTGTGTTATTTTCGCTGTTTGTTCTGAGTCTCGGTGTTTGTCTGCTGATGTGAAGCAGAGGACAGGAATGTGCTGCCAGATGGAGACTCTGGTTTATCTCACGGCTCCAGATCCAGCGGGAGGCCATCAGCTGGTCTCAATGGTCTCTGGAAAGTAGCAGATCCA
This sequence comes from Eutrigla gurnardus, assembly GCF_963514095.1. NCBI lineage: Eukaryota > Metazoa > Chordata > Actinopteri > Perciformes > Triglidae > Eutrigla > Eutrigla gurnardus. The sequence goes on along the minus strand of NC_139930.1, from coordinate 4,692,824 downwards.
TGAGCTCACTGGTCAACAGATTCAAACACGTGTAGAATATAGTTAGGAAATATAGTCTTTTCAGGTTAAATAATACATGAAAACGGATCATGAGGAGAAGAAGAGGAATATAAACATGTTGTCGGCTGCATCTCCAATGTCTTTTTTGTCCTTTTAGGTTCTGAGCAGAGTCGTACCTGCTGCAAGAATGGAGGAACCTGTATCCTAGGCAGCTTCTGTGCCTGCCCTCCGTTTTTCACAGGGAGGAGCTGCGAGTACGACCAGCGCGTCAGGTAGGATAAGAAAATCCGTTCTTAGTCCCACAGCGGGGAAATGTACAGGGTTGAGGCAGCAAATAAGAAAAGTCGTTGGTCGTTCATGTTTGGTCCGTCTGCCTGCAGGAACTGTGGCTCCATTCCTCACGGTGAATGGGTTCAGAAAGGATGCTCCTTCTGTCGCTGTGGTTACGGCGTCCTGCACTGCTTTCCCCATGTCTTCCATAAAAACTGTGGTAAGATATACACACACACATACACACCAGACCAATGGCTATAGGATTTTATACAGAATCATAATTAAAAACACAACAAATGGATCAGGTTAACTTAATTGTCCAGTGAAATTTAAAAATATACAAATTGTAAAAAGTATTTATCCATGCAGGGAGACAATAAGATAATCTTATTTACGTTTTTTTGTTTTCTTTCCACTAACAAGAACTCTAATAAGTGTGTCGAGATAAAAATATTTGTTTTTTAACATGATGTAAATGGTACCAGTAGATTTGAGGACCATTTTAAGAATATTAAGCATATTTTTGGGGATATTATTGTGAATTGCCATTATTTTGGCGGTAAAATCGCGGCTCAACATTTTCTTATCGCCGGACGTTTCCCACGTTCCAGGCAGCTGTCGGTTCCTCTGAAAATCAAACTGCAGAGATTTGAGACTTTAGGCAGTTTAGGGTTATTTTTTCATCACAGATAAAAGATTCTGCTTTTGAAAACTCTTATTGTGGTGTCGCGGTTTCATTATTCATGCATTCCTGGCACAATGAGAGTCGGCACCGTTTTTTCAGCTCTGGTGTTTTTCGGGTAAATGAACAGCGACGGTGCAGACGACGCCCTGCAGTTTGTTAAAAAACTGTCGTTCACACATTTCATCCCAAACAAAACAACGACCCAGGTGTCAACGATAAACTCCCACTGGGTGCTCACGCACCTCTGAAGGACCACAAGCCCCGCCCACTCATTTACAGTTCAAGGCCTTTTATTCCAAAATGCAAAACACACCGCCAGCTCCCCCAATGAGGACACCTTACTTCAACATGTAGCCGGGGACTATTTCTCACCTGGATTTTGCCTCTCAGGCTCCATGCAGGCTGTTGGAGCTGTGATAAAATACCCATGACATAATTATTAATCCATATTTAGATTTTTATTTGTGATTTTTGAGTCAGACTACCGTATTTATCTGAATGTGATATTTGCTGTAATTTATAATACAATTTTTTGTCTGACTAAATATTGTAGTTTTCCCCAATGACATGGTTTCCAGTGAACACTATGTATCTCAGGAACTTAACAATAAACCTTTGAGGATATGCAAAGTGTCATTACAGCAACACAAATAAGAGCTAGTAGTCTGAATACTACAAACACTATCAAATAGTAATCACAAAATATTTTGAAGTGAAGAAATGATAAAAAATAATAAATAATAACGTGTTCTCCATCTCTCCCTACTACAGATGACTCTGAGAAGGTGCGTTGGTTTCCGTCGTCAGCGGTCAGGACGGTCCGGACGGGTGGCTTCCTGCATCTGATGCTGCTTCTGCCCCTGTTTCTTCTCTTCTGATTATTTTTTTACATTTTTAAATGCATGTTGGACACCAACATATGGATTTGTCAAGTTGCTTCTACAGAACTAAAGATCCAAACAGAGCTTTTAAGCTTTAAAAAATATATTTATTGTATTTTTTTCCCAAATGCACAGAAGTGGTGTAAAATATTGTCTTGAAACTGGAAATGAGAAGATGGTTCCTCATGACTGAACACATCCATCTTTGTGGATTTTAAACTCTGCAGTGAGACAGTCTCCTTTAAGTCCCTCGAGACAACGACTGAAGTTTCTGTAAAGCTTTCCATCCAGTGGAAGGTCCTCTGTGTGTCTATGATGTATTGAAGAACACGTGTATATGAAGGAAGTTGTATATAAGATTTTTATGAAAAGTATGTTTTTTTCAAATTTCAGGCTTTGTAGCTTCATGTGTTTTTTTTTTCATTGTAAAAGAAGACAGTTTGTTTGAACTCTGTCTTCTGTCTGTTTGCACAAACTGATCTGATGCGGAATTTTGTCCTTTTGAATATAAACATATTTATGTGTTTTTGAAACTGTTCCGTCGTACACATTTTTTCTGTTTGAGAAAAACACATTGAAATCATTAAAACCAAGAGTAACATGAAACTAAACTGATATGATGAACACCCGCCATGTTTCAACATAAGTATTAGAAACGAGTAATATTTAATTTTAATCACTCTTTGAGAGAAATGTAATTTACTCTGGTTATCTGCAGGTATTTTCAGAGGGAGATCTCCTGTGTCTTATCTCCAGAGTTTATTGATGGAGTTTCCATTGATTATCAGCTGTTTTCTTATCTTAAACAAACACATGGGCTGTTCTGCCGTCTGTCAACCTGCCAGCTGCTGCAGTTCACAGCTCCAAAATCTACAGGCAGGATTAAAGTACCATGTTTTTAGCCTTAAAGTCTTGTTTGTTGCAGCTTTTTAAATCTCATTGTAAAGGCTTGTCCAGTATTTTTAACACTGTGCTGTTGAATTTGGAAACATGGTGAAAATGAGATGGTTAATAAGGTAAAAAAGACTAAATTTGGTTCTAAATATTTGTTGGTAAATTCAACCAGGTGAGAAGTTTAGCAGGGAAACTGGCATGTGAAACATGGCCTGAGTAGGAACCGTTTTTAAAGGGATTTTAAAACTGTAAACCAGTAAATAAGTCAAATGAATGGAGTGTAAAAAATACAGAATGTAATATAAACACCCAGAACAATGTGGCTCTTATCTTTAGGGGTAAAGGTTACTATCAGCATTAACTCCCAGGACAAATGACTGCATCAGTGATGGAAACATGACGCCGGGGTGGAAATGCACGTTTGCTCCTTTTCTGGCACAATGTTCAAGTGAGGGTTATATAACAAATACATAATCATAAATTATCGTAAATAATTACAATACTATGAATAATCTCTCCTCAAAGCCACCAGGAGAGCAGACAACAATAATTTTACCTTCCTGATCATGGAAACCCACTTCACCAAACTCAATAGAAACAAAAGAAAAATCCATCATAATCATGGTTAGTCTTTCCACTGTTCCAACAACCACCAACTCTAGTTGTGGCCGAAATCAATACTTAATTTACCAAGAAAGATGTGAAAAGAAACAGCCATTATATTGGTTTTATTTAAAATAAAAGCCCATTGAGATGGAGGATCCCTTTCACATGGTTGACCTGGCCAAGAAGGCAACAGTGCAAGGCAGAACACAAAGACATACAAACAGCACAGCACCAGGTCAAATACACAGACATTGTCCAAATGGTTTAAATCAAAGTAATTATGGGGATCAAGTCTGCGCTCTAGCATGTTACCAGACTCCCTTGACATAAACACTAACTTTACCAACACCAGATGGATGGATGGTCACAAAATAGGAAATGATTCTGTTTCAATAATGTATAATATACGCTATAAATATACTTAACTACGCTACTGTTTAAAATATAACTATAGGGTTACTTGCTACATTATTTGACAGATGTAGTAACATAAGTGTGCAAATGTGCAGCTGTTTTTGCTTTGCATTTAAAAAAAGGCAAAAGGAGTTTGTTGTGTTTGAGAAGGTTTTCCTGATCAAACCTGCATACACAGGCTCATCTTGGAGGGAAACAGGTTTTAGTTCCTCCACCACTGGAAGCCTTTCTGTCTTCAGTGAGCCTGGCTACGTCCTGAAGAAGAGTACATGGGATTAGGACGACGAAGAGCAGAACAAGAGGATGCTTCTCAGTGCTTTTGTCAAGAAAAGTGTTAAATCCCACTGTAATTACTCTGTAGGCTCTCCACTTTGTTATCCACCAATCCCACATAACAACTTGTTTAAAGCCAGCGTTCTGATTGGACAGACACCATCTATAAAGACGAAGTGGAAAGTGTGGTTTAAACCCGCTCATTGTCCAATGGTTCCTGAATGTTCCGTTTGTACATCTCCTCCAGAGGAGGTTAACAGGATTTGGGGAGATTTAAGGAGGTGCAGGTGGAGACGGAGGAGCATGTGGAGTCTGAGCAGAGGAGGAGCAGCAGGAGGTCGGAGCTGATTTAAAGGGATTAAAGGGCACGTGAACAAGAGAAGAAAAGTTAGATTATTTCATGCCACGTTTCCACGTCCTCTGGCTGCAGCTCCACCTGCCTCAGCTCAGAGAGCTGAGAGACTGTCGTTCCAGTGGTGAGCAAAGCAAACAAACTGAGAGAGAAAGTGAAGAGCTAGAAATAATGAGGAGGAAACTGTGTGTGTTTCTTATCTGTCCAGGTTCCTCAAACAGCTACACTCACTGATAGCAGCAATCAGAGAAAACACACAGCAGATATCTGCATGCAAACACACCCACACACACACACACACACACACACACACACACACACACACACACACACACACACACACACACACACACACACACACACACACACACACAGACTTGCAGCAGGTTTAACTGCTAAGTTCATTCTAAATATAAATGAATAAGAAATTGACTACAAACATGAAAAACTCTGAATGAATGAATGAATTTTCTCCTTTTTGCCCCTCAGCGGAGAATCTGTCCCTCTCATGGATTGATTACTGACTTTTTGCCGTTTTGAGTGAAAGGTGATTTCTGGTCGAATTTAATCCGAAACTCGGACCATAAACTGGTCTGGACCAGATCTGCAGCATCAGAGAGCATGGTGGTATAGCCATGACATGGACAACCCGGGCCTTGGACTCAACATACCTCCTTAACCCACTTTGTGTTACAACCCTCTGGGGAGGAGGCTTATTTAGTAGATATTTTTATTGTGGGAACTGCAAAAATGTACAGCTTGACTGCCTGTAATTACTAACAACTTCAAGTCTTAAAAAAGGGGGAAACTAATAACTTGCTATTCCAAAATAATGACTTGTTATCCCAAAATAATTAATCAGTATCTCAAAAGGAAAAGTAAATATTTTAAAATAACTATCTCAAACAATGAATCAGTAATTCAAAATAATGAGTCAGACTCACATGCACGAACAAGTGGCATGCAACACATTTCAGTTTCGCTGGTACTTTTCCAGATTTTCTGGAAGCCATTAGTGTTTCACCACATGGGGACCTCCTCAAAAGACCAGGGTTTTGGTCGAATAGTATTGTTTGCTTAGTAAGGTTCCTAACTGAAGAAATGACCAGGAAGTAAACACAAGTGGCAACCATGATAAGAGCCGTTTGAATTCTCTAAATGCAAAGGAAAGGAACTCCTTTAACGTCGGATACAACGGACCTTCCATTGTGAAAGGGAAGGAGATAATAATGCCCCACAATCCATCGTGGCAATGGTATTTAAAGCAACCTTTAGCGATAAAAGACGAACCATGACTGGAAAGGGACGCGGTCATCAAGTAACTGTTGCATTTTCCATCGTATTCCATTACTTTTTAATATGCTAGCAATATACAGTATGTTGAACATTCAACAATAGTTTTAACCTCTACCCCAATTATGAATGTAGCAGACTGCTGTAAAATGAATAAAGTGGAGGTAACTTTGTGGCTTTGTGTGACGGTGTCTGCTGAAGGGTTTAATAGCCGATATAACTTCACTGCTTACTGTTGTTGTAGCCTATTCCCAGCCTTTAACAATATTTCCAGCATGTAACTATATCATTAATTAATTTGACTTAAAGGAAAAATCATTCATTTTCTACCCCATTGCCGTTGTCCCCAGGCTCATCTCAACTTTTTAGAAGCAAAAAACCCAACAAAAATTGACTTGACCTAGCCCAAGATCTGTACCTGCCTGCCAGCCTTCCAGAATAGCTCCAATGCTAACCCATAGGGGCAAGTTTTATCTGCCTTTTCTGGGCCTCAGAAAAGAATTCCAAGACCAATGCAACACAGATTGGGTCCTCACTGGCTTGAAAACAGCTCCAGAATGAGGACGGCAGACGGGAACTTGCGCGAGACTTGCATTGTTTTGGCTCCCGGCTGCTGTTTAGCTGTAAGCAATCGTTGCTATGTTGTTACATAGTCATACATATGGACATAACAGCTTCATGGATTTATTATGGACATGACGACTGCACAGCTCGATCGTTTCTTTATGGATACAAAATCTTGAAGAGAAATGATACGCGAGCAAAACATAATGTAATTTGAGCAGGCAAAAATATATTACTCTCACTCAGTTTTACTCATGCCCTCTCTAAAACTCTTGCTCGCTGCGCTGCAGACCGCTGCACACGCGCTCTCAATCTGTCCCTTCTGTGCGCGCTCAACTTTGTCTGTACGCTCGCTCAACTTGGCACAGCGTTACAAATGTGCCACAATAGCAACCAATCAGAGACTTGGAGAAGCTCAATTCTGATTGGCTGTTTCGTCTCCAATCACAACGCTTCCATAACACGCCGAACAAGTGGGTTTTCAGATTTCCAACCGGCAGAATGGCTAGAAATTCATAACTCACCTGACGTTGTGGCGTATTATTGTTTTCACCATTTGATTCTGCCATTCTGCTTTCAGTTTTATTACATCATTTTTTCTAGTTTTATTCAGAACAATCCAGCCTCCAGGAAACATGTGTACTAGTTTTTCTTTTTGAGACAGGATGGGCCTCCCAGATAGCATACAGATGTGGGCCACTTCAGGCAACAATCCGGCACTGTAGGCATTCTTCTGGCCCGCACAAAACAGATGTGAGCCTAAAGTGTCCCATGTGGTAAATGCTACATTCGGCCCTTATATCACAAAACAAATATGGCCCATCTTTGGCAAATACGTGGCAGAGTAGGGAATGGTTATTCTTTAAGTGAACCAAGGCTGGGCCACATATGGTTCAGCACACGTGGCCCACCTTTGCAAAAACACTATTGGGCCAGTTTTGGCTAAAATACGGCAAGTTAGCATCGACTAATATGTATGTGAGCCTAAAGTGGCCCACATGTGAGAAAAGGTATGTGGCCCACCTTTGCTGAAACACAATTGGGCCACTTTTGGCCGAAAGACTGCTAGTTAGCATTGACTAATCTGGATGTGAGCCTAAAGTGGCCCACATATGAGAAAACATACATGGCCCACCTTTGCTGGACCATATTTGGGCCATTTTTGGCCGAAAGACGGCAAGTTAGCATCGACTAATCTGGGTGTGAGCCTAAAGTGGCCCACATGTGAGAAAACGTATGTGGCCCACCTTTGCTGAAGCACAATTGGGCCACTTTTGGCCGAAAGACTGCTAGTTAGCATTGACTAATCTGGATGTGAGCCTAAAGTGGCCCACATATGAGAAAACATACATGGCCCACCTTTGCTGGACCACATTTGGGCCATTTTTGGCCGAAAGACGGCAAGTTAGCATCGACTAATCTGGGTGTGAGCCTAAAGTGGCCCACATGTGAGAAAACGTATGTGGCCCACCTTTGCTGAAACACAATTGGGCCACTTTTGGCCGAAAGACTGCTAGTTAGCATTGACTAATCTGGATGTGAGCCTAAAGTGGCCCACATATGAGAAAACATACATGGCCCACCTTTGCTGGACCACATTTGGGCCATTTTTGGCCGAAAGACGGCAAGTTAGCATCGACTAATCTGGGTGTGAGCCTAAAGTGGCCCACATGTGAGAAAACGTATGTGGCCCACCTTTGCTGAAACACAATTGGGCCACTTTTGGCCGAAAGACTGCTAGTTAGCATTGACTAATCTGGATGTGAGCCTAAAGTGGCCCACATATGAGAAAACATACATGGCCCACCTTTGCTGGACCACATTTGGGCCATTTTTGGCCGAAAGATGGCAAGTTAGCATCGACTAATCTGGGTGTGAGCCTAAAGTGGCCCACATGTCAGAAAACACACGTGGCCCACCTTTGCTGAAACACATTTGGGCCACTTTTGGCCGAAAGACGGCAAGTTAGCATCGACTAATCTGGGTGTGAGCCTAAAGTGGCCCACATGTCAGAAAACGCACGTGGCCCACCTTTGCTGAAACACATTTGGGCCACTTTTGGCCGAAAGACGGCAAGTTAGCATCGACTAATCTGGGTGTGAGCCTAAAGTGGCCCACATATGGTTCAGCACACGTGGCCCACCTTTGCTAAAAAACATTTGGGCCACTTTTGGCCGAAAGACTGAAAGTTAGCATCGACTAATCTGGATGTGAGCCTAAAGTGGCCCACATATGGTTCACTAATATGGTGGGGTCCATACTTTTTGAAGTACAAATGTGCCAGGACAAGAAAAGACAAGACAAGTTAAGTTAAGTCAGTTTGCTTCTCTGCTGTCCACTATTCAGGGTATGGGGGATAACAGGACCCAAATGCAGACTCAAATGGAGCAGTTTATTATTTTAGAAAGAGGTAAAAAAAAAAAAAAACAACAACAGATGATCAAAGTCCAACAGAAATAAAGTAGCAACAAAAGAATCAACGAACCTAAGTCTCGGACAGAGGAAAAAACAAGAAATCCAAAAGAAAAACAACAAAGTACTAACCAACACTTGAACTCACAAGAAAACACAAAAGGATGCAAGATGCAGGCATGGAACATGGGATAATGCAGGGGATGAACACAGACGATCCGACAAGGACAAAGCGGGAGACAGGTTAAATACACAAGGGAAGAAGTGCAATCAGGACAGGTGAAACGCAATAATCAAACAGGCGGGAGAACACAGGAAAACAAGATAGAAGCCTCAAAATAAAACAGGAAACAACTCCATGACAATTCCTTGCTCCTATTCTCTCCTATTCCTACTCCCGCTGCTATTAATTATTTGTGCTTCTTTTGTCCAGATCATCTGTTGTTGTCAACTTGATAGGGGTGGAACTTTGTACAAGTCCACGATTACTTTGTTCCCTCCTTGCACTCTGTGTTAATGCATTTATGTGCTAAACAAATAAACCTAAACCTAAACATAAGATAATAGATAAGTAGATAGCCTATTCCTTTTTCGGTTGAAATGTTCTATGATGGGCATGATTGACAACGTTGCAGCAGGAACGACCTGCAATAGGCCTATTGCTCCATCACTCATTCTGGAAGAAGCTCGCCACTGGAGCCCGATAATATAATACATCCATGCTGGAGCCCCCGTCCAGCTTCTTTGCTGGAGCTTGCTATGGAAGCAGAAGACTGAAGACTTTTAGGCCTGAACTGACTTAATTGTGTTCACAACAAGCAGATGGTGAATTCTGAGAGTTGTTCCGTCTGACACTCATACCAGCAGGAATTACATAGCCTACAGTATAGTCAAGTTTAACTTTTTCTTCTCTTAGTGCAATATTATCTGTCAGTATAAATAATCTGCTGACTGTGATGAATTTTGTTTGCTGATTAAAGTTATATATATTGACCAACAAGTTGATCTGTGTAGGCCTATGTATTGTGTTTGAATGTGTGATAAAAGTAAAAGCTGTGCTGTTGTGCACTTCATGATTTGGTGCTCTTGTTCCCTGCTTTTACTAGTCTGTCTATTTTTAAAATATTATGGTCGTCACTCATATTTCAATCATTTTAATACTGTAGCCTACCTATCTGCTTTAACTTTACCTGCCCAGGGACTACAGACGGAAGTGAGCTGTTGAGTGTTGCTATAATCTGGCTCAAAGCATCTCTTCTTGTCTTACAAGATTAATGTTTTTTGTGCATTGTCCCTTTTTTAAATAAATAAATTCAATTCATTAAATGCACAACTGTACATTCCTTGACAGAGTGTGCCAATAAGAGCAGAGCCTAGGCCAAGAGTGACAGTATGTGAACAGAAACCGCTTCCACGTCACATAGAAAATGACTGGCAGGTCGACATTGAAACATGTATTGACCTTCATTTACCTGAACATATCATCCACAGTGACAGTTTTTTTTTTTTTTTATTAAGTCAACGCTTTTAAGTCTGTAAGGATCGTATCTTTATTCAAACTCTACTTTCCGTTATGTTTTTTTCCGCTTCAAGTTGGAGTTTTCCAAATAACGAGTCTCTTTGAATGCATCATATTCGAATTGACGAAAGGTAGCAAGGGAGCAGAAAGTGCGCGAAACGGACATCCAGGAGAGAACAGAAGTCACGGTGAGGTGAGTCCCTGAATGAAAAATAAATGTTTTTTTCTGTGGGAAACATTTAGCTCTTATTGTTGGAAATAAACATTGTTTTGTTAGGTTGCCGGTGCTGCAAAATGTTAGCTAGTTAACATTCAGTTTTTATACAAGGTTGTGACCAGGCAGACATGGCCTAGTTGTTTCCCATTTATAGACCTGGCGCAGCGCCACAGAACCAAGACCAAGCGCCACAAATTGATTATGCTTTTATTTATTTTTTTCTCTTATCAATGCAATATCGTTCCGTTCATCGTAGCGCGGCTCCATTTTGGCATTCTCTCTCTCACACACGCACGCACACACACACACACACACACACACACACACACACACACACACACACACACACATGTGAATGTGTATTTTGTTTGCTTATGAATTTATACGCATTTTTAATTACAGTGTATTATACTGTCATGATGATTTTTTACAGTAGGCTAAGTGTGCTTATTGTTGTTACAGACATTTGCTGGTGGAAATACAGCTTATTGAACTCATTAAAGGTAGCTGCTCTGGTGAAATACAGTTTTTGTTTTTATTTTTAATACTGCTCGTATAGATCATGTATGTCCTTTTTTTGCCGAGATTACTGCTTTGAGTGTCATCGGTGGGGTCGATATCAAGGACACCGTGTGGCGGATCATGAAAAACCTATTCACAAACTCCCTGGCCAAACAACTGAACTGGCGTGGCGTGAACGGGAAGACGGCCTTCTACAGCCTCCAGTTAAAAGATGTAATTACTGGTGAGTGTTAATTGTGGGTTATATTTTTTAGTGATGTGTCTTGATGAATCCTTCCTTCCTTTTCTTTCATGCTAGATAGGGGTGCTGAAATTAATCATAAAATCAATTTATCAAGATGCAGATCTGAATGATTATGTATCAGTGTGGTAGCAGACAATATTCTATTCTATTCAAATAGAATTCCATTGCTTGTTGATTTTCTTGCTGCAGCAAACCAAGTCTCACAGTGACAGGCAAATAGTGAAGGCTGTTCGATCATGTTCCATGTGTGTGTTTAAATTTGTTTAAGTTCATGACGACATGAGTTTTAGTAGTGGCTGGCAGGGAGAAGATACTGGAGCACACGGTCAGTTTTAGAAGTTTTTATTACAGTGCCAGTGCTGACATTTCTGCACGAGTAAGTCTTCTTCAGGGCATATTAAGGGTGCCAGCTCAGTGAAGCATGTCTGATTGGAGGAGCAGGTAAGCTGCATCATATAAAACAGCTCATATGTGACGACACAACACTTAAAGCTATGGTCTACGATTTGGAAGATTGGTAATTATTATTAACATTGTTTATACGGCGATTATGGTCCTGTGGTCCGATCTACAATATAAATAGCAAAAAGAACCAAAAAAATCTATTCAGTCTATCAGCCGTGGGACTGCATAGAAATTGACCAATGCTATCCACCCGTCACGGTAAGCTTGCATTGGCTCGTACCCTCCATCCAATCACCTCGTCTCCCCTGCTCCACCTCGTCCCCACCCCCTTACGCTTAGAAACTACAAGTAGTTGTAACTGCTCTGAGCTGCTCAGCCACAGACACATGAAACCACAAATTTAGCGCCTGCTGCCCCTTCACCCCCGGCCGGCCTGCCACTGAAAGCGGTGGCAACAGGGTACAGGCGCTGCTGCCATTAGCGTTACCGAGCACAGCCTCAGCCTACAGCGGGGTTTATGTTGAACAGGTAATCTTTGGTTTTATTGTAGAAGTTGTGACTGTGAATCCGACATTTTACTCCACATTCAAAGCCGTGTTTATTTTCTGCAGGTAACAGGCTTGTTGCTCTGATCTGCTCTAGGGGGGCATGTCGTGAGGAGGCTCGGAGGGGAGGGGTTTCTCATTGTCTTTCAGACCGTAGAGCTTTAAGTAATATAATTAATTAAAAATGTTGATAGTCTAATACTCGTTATAAAATACTTATAATACAACAACATATACACCCAATCACATTTTATGAGGCACCAGTTTAAAGCTGCCATTCTTAAATAGCTCTGTTTGCTTTGAAGAAGACATACTCTGTGGCACATACTGTGCCAAAATGTCAGCAGCCTTCACCATAATAAAAATGTCTATGTGCTTTATCATCTTCTCCAGCTATTTATCTGTCCCCTGCTCTAAGATGCACCAGTCTGCAATCAGTTCGTCAGCTGAAAGCGAGAGTTTTCCTCCTACAATTTTAGTAATTGGCTGGTCATGGCTAGACTGTTTTCAAACTACATTCATTGCTGCTCAACTACTGTATGGGCAAGATATAGCATGTCATGCAGTTACCCATTTCTCACCATTGTGTGCCATCTATCCAAAGCTTTACAGTTTTCTCCATTTTTAGGAACAGTCCGAAAAAATCAGCTGACGGCCACTGCAAAAGACCAGGAGGTGGAGGCCTATATTAAAAGGTGGCTTCATCTCGCCGGAGATAGGGACGGTGGGAGGAGAGAGAGAGAGAAAAGGCGATCCACACAGCTCACACGTAAGTTAGCTACAATACCTATTTTGCAATATATATGTGATACTGTTCTACAGCAGAAATCAAGATGAAGCTGTCGGCATATGTAAAAAAAAAAAAAACGAGGGCAAAGTACAGAACAAATATTACCAATTCTAAATGAACTAATATAATTAAAAAAGGCAGTGTTGTGACTTTTGCCATTTTTTCCCGCTATGGTCAGTTAGGAATTAGAAGCTTGTTCAGCCACCATGCAGCAAGCATACCTATTTTCTTGTAAATATAAAGATTTCTCTTGGCAGTGATGGGACAGTAATGTAAACTGTAACTGGAATTGTCACCCATTGCCTTTCTTAAAAGCCAGTTCATGGGTCTGAAAAGTAGGGAAAGCCTTTGATCTGACGTCAGATGTGACGGGACAATCTATATAGATATAAATTCACGTGTTGATTCAATTAGTTGCATTAAATATTGTTTGCTGTGATTATTTATTGCATTTAAATGTGCCTGGAACTGTGGAAACCTGTCTGTGAGGTCTCTGTGACGTGTGCACTGCGCGCCGGTCAACCAAACTTCCACTCCGCCAGCTGTAATTCACCTTGAAATGAATGGGCTTTATTTGCGCCTTGCGCCGAGAGTAGACCAGGTTGGAGCTGGCGGGCTTTCGGCGCAGTCTCAGCGAGGCTTTTTGCCACGAAACTTCCGCTACGCCAAGCTGAATCTGTGACGCCTCCCCCTGCTGCGCCACCACACCCATCTCGGCGCAGGCGATCTACCAAACTGCCAAACTGAGCGTGCGCAAGGCTGCGGCTGGTCGAAACTTGCATTACGCCGGCTGCGCCACCTCCGCTGCGCCACGAAACTAGGGCCCCTGGTCTTACCTCAAACTTTTCCCTTTAATGCTGCATTCATGGTCTTCAGCTCCACCATGTGGTCAACTGGTGTAAATACACAGTGATTGTGTGAAAGAGGCTAGCTGACTGATTGTCATCTCAGACTTGATATGTGGTAGGTTTAATATGTAGGATGGAGTTGCTTCCAACTTAGAGCCTCAGCCATGTTGCAATGGAATATAATACTTACCTTGGCATAATATATAAAAAATAAACACCATCTCCCCCTGTAGAACAACCAATCTGTTCCTCACTCATGTTTATATTTTGGGAACAACAGAAAAAAAAAAAAAAAAAAAGATTTAGACAGTATAAAAAAGGCCATGTTGGAGCTGCTGGATGAAGTAAATGCTGATGTGGAGCCACTCACACGAATGAGTTAGTTAAACACAGCACTGCTTTACTGAGTCAACAAAATATGTTCTTTTGTGCATTTCTTAAAGGGCCAGATGAAGACGAGACAATGCTGGGGCCATGAGTGAGCGTGTTCCGCACATGTTCTTCATGTTTGTTTTGTTTGTGTTATGTTATATGTTATATGTTACGTTATGTTAAATAAAATAAAGTTCACTGTTCACTGTTCACAAGTTGTTTCTCGTGTCTGGTTATTTCTTCAATTCTTCAGGAGGTATCTTCATCTTTGACCCTGAGACCAACAAGACTGGACCACTGCATGCCACCATTTAACACAGTATCTGGAGGTACCATAATGACATGTAGCCTCAAATTCAGACCAGTTCAGGTTTATTTATATGATGTGTTTATATTTGACATAGTACTTTGTCATGGTTTGGTTGTGACTCCAAAGTGTGCAGGCTAGACAAGATCATAGACTGTAAACCAGTTCTGGGTAAGTCTGAAAGCTAGTTCTAATGTCCATGTGGGATGTGGGCCAGAATAAAATGTACAGTGGTGGCCCACATTTGGGTGAGTGCTGGTTTATTTGGTGTCGGCTGACATTTGGCACTGTGTTGGTTTGGTTGTGGCCCACTTCTGGCAAACAACTGTGGACCACCCATGTGCCATCTTCCCATGCCGTACTTGGGCCAGAATAAAAGTGTACAGTGGCCCACATTCGGTTGAGTGCTGGTTTGTTTGGCCTGTTTTTGGTTGACATCTGGCATTGTGATGGCTTGGTTGTGGCCCACTTTTGGCAAACAGGAGCGGACCGCCCACGTGCCATCATTCCACGCGGTATGTGGACCGGATGAACATGTCAGGTGTGGGCCAGATATGGGCCAAAAGAATTTTGCTATCTGGGCTGTTACACACGTTTCAATCTTCATGCTCAGGTCGTCTCACTGTTGGAAGACATAACTCACCTGACGTTGTGGCGCATTATTGTTTACACCATTTGATTCTGCCGGCTGGAAATCTAAAATCCCACTCGTTCGGCGTGTTATGGAAGCGTTGTGATTGGAGACGAAACAGCCAATCAGAATTGAGCTTCTCCAAGTCTCTGATTGGTTGCTATTGTGGCACATTTGTAACGCTGTGCCAAGTTGAGCGAGCGTAAAGACAAAGTTGAGCGCGCACAGAAGGGACAGATTCAGAGCGCGTGTGCAGCGGTCTGCAGCGCAGCGAGCAAGAGTTTTAGAGAGGGCATGAGTAAAACTGAGTGAGAGTAATATATTTTTGCCTGCTCAAATGACATTATGTTTTGCTCGCGTATCATTTCTCTTCAAAATATAATTTCTTTGCTAGCAAAATATATTTTTCTGCGCTCAAAATCTCACATTGCTCCTTCATAAATGTGGCACAAATATAACGCCATAGTTGATGACACTATCAGGTATATTTTGCGTTTTCAGGAAAGCTGCCATTCTTTGAGGTTAATGATCTGATGATGAACAGGAAGCACAACTGCCTTGTGAGCACACGGTACTTTCTCGTATGTCGTATCACATGACCGTTTTAAGATGACGTAGCAGCAAGACACAGTCCCTCTGTTTCAACTTGTGTCGAACGTGTGGACCCAAACTATATACCAGTTTTTAAATTGTGTTGATAGACCAAGTAAAACCATAAATCATTTTGTGCCATGCTTTTTCCTGGATATTGTCGTTGCGTTTGGTGCAGGAAGAAACGGTAAAAACTGGCTGGATGTCCCCCATTCGGTGTTGTGGTTGGGCCAGTTGATGGCTGCCACGTAAGAATCAAGCCACCAGCTGCCGATGCCCATTGTTATTTTAACAGGAAACGGTTTCCATCTATACAGCTGCAGGCCATCTGTGACCATCGAGGCAGATTCCTGGACATCTTTGTTGGCTTCCCTGGCTCAGTGCATGACGCCTGTGTCCTGAAACACAGCCCAGTATATATGAGGCAGCTCTACCCACCAGAGGGGAAGTGCATTTTAGGAGATGGAGGACACCTCTGTCTGGCTGCCCCTATGTAGGATGAACTAGATGAGGAGAAAGAAAATTAGAAATCACACATTTGCTATTTACAAGTATGGATCAGGTCTTGGTGGCTATTTCTGTGGGTAAGCTTTATAAAGAAGCTGAAGAGTCCGTGAGAGAAGAGCCAGGATGCGGTGGACGATGGAGAGGAGACGTGCCGTTTGTCTCCTTGTTACTCAAACATCAAGAAGTTGATGATATGCACACACATATTCATTAATGCAAAATCTACCACTACCTCATCTGTCATGTACATCATAATAAATAACCAGGACAGACATCAATACAAACAGGACATTTCATGTCTGTGATACACTGATCAGGTAGGCAACAGTTAATTTTGACTTGGATCCTTGGAAGAAAGGTGTGCTCTTTATCACGCAAAGAAAGTGATAGAGACCTTCTCAAGTATAAGCAAGCCCCTTACCAAACAGGTCTGATGTTAGAGGCAAATTTAATTTAAGTAGATGTCAACAATTCCTATCACACAATTTATATTTACAATACATTGGAATTAATATGAAATAATAAAAACAGAGATAAGCAATATAAATAAAACATAATACATATGTATAACAATTAATAAAACATGCAAAAAAACCCCCAAAAAACCAACTAAAGACATTTCTTTTTTAACAGGACCAGATACCCTTAAGGTACACGCAGATTGATTTTCAGCTTCCCATCCTCGCCACATTCATCTCTGGAGCTGACTTAAGACCAGCCTTCAGGCTATCAAGGGACTTGAACATGCTGGTCCAAAAGCTTCCACGACAGAAAGCCCATGATGGAGCCATGAGTTGGAGGTCGGTCCACCGTTTACTGGCTTGCCTGTGGAGCCTCCTACAGGGTAACGGCAGACATCTTCGGCATGCCACTCTCCTCGGTTTGCAGGACCGTCCACAATGTTGTAGAGGAAATGATGACCATCCTGCACCGTGTGATTCACTTCCCGAAACCAGCAGAGATGGAGGAGGTGGGGGCCAGCTTTGCTCGCCTTGCTGGTCATGAGGTATTCCACTGTGCTGCCGGTGCCATTGATGAGTGCCACATCAGGATCCTTCCTCCTGCAGAGCCACAGAAGAAGTGCTATAGTAATAGAAAACGTTTTGCATCAGTGCTTCTGCAGGGCATGATGCCAAGGGTGCATTCCTGGATGTATACATTGGCATTCCAGGATGGGTGCATGATTCACTTGTCCTGAGGAGATCCCCCATGTACCACCAGGCTCTGTACCCACCGGCTGGGTACTTCCTGTTAGGAGATGGAGGGTACCCATGCCTGCAGCGTCCTGTTGCCATCATGACCCCATACCCGCAGCCTGTAGCAGGTCAGACACACACACACAGCAAATTGTTACTTTACTGACTATGAAATATATCATACATTTTCTACATGAATTTTAATTAACAGGCCAAGTGGCAGTGAGATACAACAGGCTCACTGCCAGAGGCAGGAACATCATCGAGCGTGCCTTTGGTATCCTCTTTAGGGCCCTGGAGATCCGGCCTCTGTCCGTCCCGAAGGTGATTGGTGCCTGCTGCATCCTAGAGGAGGAGGAGGAGGAGGACGAGGCAAACCTGGGTCCAGATGTCGTTGATGGCAATGCAGAAGCAGATGAGAGGGACCTGTCAGGGAACGTTGTCTGGAGAAGGCTTGCTGCCCAGATCTCTGCTCCTCAAGAAATGTCTTGATGTACATGATTACATATAGACATGTTAATAATTGTATATAGTTGGGAAATGTCACACCTCCAGCCTCGACCCCTTTTCCTGTCGGGGGCCCCTAAGGTCCTGAAAATAGGGTGTAATTACTACAATGTGAAACTGATTGTTTGAATGTATTCACAATCCCAAAGTATGTCAAGGGCCTCTGCATCTGTGTTAGGTTTTATATATGGCCGGTCAAACCAAAGCTAAGTATTTATTTAAAAAATATCTCTCAGTATAAAGTATAAGAAGAGGAAACCGGGAACAGGCAGGCAGATTACCTTGTATTTGGCTTTAAATTGTTCTACTTCTTTTTGGCCTGTTTGGCTGAAACAGGGAGGCCAGAAGTGTGTGAGTGAGTGAGTGAAACATTAAGAAGATTTTAATCATGGATGGAGACTGATTTTTTATGGATGGAGACTGCCCAAATCTGGCCAGACATACAAGCAATAGATACAAACACTCAGATTAACACTCACTCCCACCCAGTCCTACCAGTTCCTCACCCCTGTGAAGACGCATTGGTTTGCCGCCCGATCATGATCTGCTGTAAACTTTTATGATGGAGATAATTAAAGTCAGAGAGTAGAGTCTGTCTGTCAGCAAGAAACACGTTTTACATAATTGAACAAAATTCCTATTCAGTCACATAGGCTGATAAGTGTCAGCTTTAGGTGTTACATCGTTTCAAAACATTGATACTAATAAACATGATATAATCCTGGTCATTGAATATTTAATTCACAATCAGAATATCAATACATACAGAATAAAATCAGAATAAATAACAGTCATTCTGCCAGTAATTTCTAAATGAAAATCATGCACAGAAAATATAGGGGTAAAAAAAAAGGAAAGTAAAAGAACAAGGTACAAAAACAAAACTGTCTTGTTGTAACAACTTATTCAAGTCCTCCACCCTGTGGTCAAACTGTTTAGGACAGGCACAAATAAAACAGCCAAAGCAATGTGTGTCTTGGTTTTGCATTCAGGAATACAAAAGTAGTGACACATAATCTGAAGTTGTTATTCAACAACGAGCAACACAGACCAGATAAGCTTCGACAGCCAACATTGCTGTCATTATTTAAGAATTCTGAGTTTATGTATAAACTATCGGACATGTTGTATAAAGTCATATAAAAGCCGACATCAGACAAAACATGAAATAAAGTCAAATGAAGAAGTGCTATAAAAAGAAAATAGGCTGGTGTGTCCAAATTCCATGTTTATCAAATTCAATACTATATAATTCAATCTTCATTCATATGCAGAGATTTGAGAATTATTAATTTTCAGAAACATTTAGGGCAGTAGTCCACCGCCTCTTCTCCTTCCTCTCAGTCTTCAAAAGTCGAAATAGATTGAAAAAAAGAGAGATTCTATCATTTCCAAAATTCATGTTGAACAAACTATTCTGCTTTAACATTTTTGTTGGCATTGAGCCATTCAAAAACAAAATTAACATTGTGGTTGAAAATCGTCATATTTGGCAGAGCCAGAGCTGTTTATGAAGAACCGTTCAGTGCCAACACAGAGCAGAAAGCCAGCGGACCATGAGGAGAGATTTGTATTTGGCAAAAAGTATCTTGGATGAAAATAGAGGTCAAACCAAATGAATGTGGGAATATTTTATTTATTTATTTCCAAACATACATTATGGCCATTGATAATTCCATTTGATGATAATCCAAATAATCTGGCGGGTTGCTGGTTGCCGAGGCAGGTACTCATGCGTGTTCTGTCTCACCTGCTACGTCTCGTTTATTCCCCCAGAGAACGTTTCAACCACACGGAGAACGAGTGGAACCTTTAATAACATCCTGTTTTATGAACCCCGGCACACAGACATGTTACCGTCAGCTGCTTTAATCTCCGTCGTGCTGTCCAACAGTTTAGATGGCTTCCAATGAGAGTCTTTGGTGTGTGTGTGTGTTTGTGTGTGTGTGTGTGGCATGTATCAAAGTCTTGTCATGCCTTCCGTGTGACTCGCCCGCTGAGGGATTTTGACAGCAGCCGCAAGAAGTCACACAGCTTGCACACACACAATGAAGTCATATAAAAAGACTTTGATAAATCATTCACGCATTCAAAGGACTCGTCGGTGGTGTTCAGATCTCAACCATAAGAAATACATTCACATACACACATGTAGCGCTGATATGGATTTACATATGAGCATTTCTTTTTTTGTTCTAGTGGGACAATGGTGGCTCACAAGATATCATGGCTTGTTGAGAAGTCTTATCTGTTAAAATTGCATTTTTGTGTTTAAAATCATTTATAAATTTGTGTCTAAAATTTTACTTTCAATGTGTTTTCTGCTGTTTTTAGCCAAACACACACACACTGGCCATGTGTGCGTCATGTCATTGCTATGACATTAGATGATGATGAACACATTCGCTTTGTGTCACCACTGTTAACAGACAGCTTAACTCCTGCAGCTGTGGTGTTAACGAGAGAGAGAGAGAGAGAGAGAGAGAGAGAGAGAGAGAGAGAGAGAGAGAGAGAGAGACTTACGAGCACTTGGGGTACATTTTTGTTTCCTTTTCGGAAATGTCTTTTGTGGCCATTACAATTGTCAGATAGAGACAATAACAAAATACTCTCCAATTAAACATAAACATATAACATAATGATCCACAGTAGATATTAGAATGCAAAAGGATATTGTATGGAAAACAAATTAATAACATTGTGAACATAATTTGGTTGGCATTAAAACTTTCCTATAGCAAACTAAAAGTATTGAAACATGAGTGATAGGGGACAGTTCTGGCAAATAATTGAATAAAAATGCTCACCTTTATTTCAGATCTGTGACAGGATTAAGGTTATAAAAAATAGCTACTTTGATACATTTCCAATACCATGTGTATAAAACGGTAAAATCATTAATTAAAATTCAATATGATGGAAATTACCGTAGCTGTTAAAAAAAAAAAAAAGACCTCCAATCAGATTTTCAACCTAATTCTGTATGGATGAAACAACAAGGGACGAAAATCCTCATGATTGGAGGCCAAGGCCCAAGCAGGCAGCGAGCTGTTATTCAAGTTGAGTTAGCCATAGCAAGTCCAGTAGCTAACACTTTGCTGGAGCAGCGCTCCAATTTTTTTTATGCAATGACAATAAAGGCATTCTATTCTATCTTCTTTTAAAAAATATTAGGAGTGCTGTTTGGCAGTAATTTGTCGAGGAGGTAGATGCAGAAGGAAAAGATTTAAAACACATCAACGATAAACGTGGCAAACATCTGAAAAGCCTAAAAAACCCAACTAATAAAGGCAACAAGTAATAAGAATTAGTGGAGCTCATGCCTTCATGACATCATGCTGCTTAATAATTAGCTATGTGCATGTTTTCTTTGCATGGAGCAGTGGCCCTTTGGAACAATGTCGTTTGTTTCGGGGATAACAAGGCCGTGGGTAAAATGGGCCTTCGGTCCAGTGGGACATATTTCAGACGTCAGAACGATTGACAGCTGCAGCTCAGTGTTTATACAGGAGTGCTTCTCAAACATCAGCGTGTTCCATGTGAGACTGAATCTTTGCTTATGGCTATGGCATTTTTATTCAAATTATAAATATAATAAATAACAGAAATACACGATAAAAAATGTCTGTAATGTAATTCCAATCAAAGTATTTCTGATTCAGTGATCCTCCATCATAAGACTCTGATGTGACTACGATGTGGATGCACATTGTTGCGGCACTCAAGCACTTTGACCTTTATCTTTATTTTCTATGATTGAGTGTGGTCACATATGCACACCGATAATCACCATTAGTTATTACCTTGTCTCACTACTCCATATCCATCACGGGTCAACCTCAGTTTCTGAAGAGTGAAGACAACTTTCTTTCTATCTGCTGGCCATCAGGGGGCAAATTATCTCTCTGCTAGTTTCAACCTTCCTCAACTTGTAAGTGATGGTCCCATTTTCAGTCAAATAGACGATAAAGCAACTTATGCTTCAGGGAGTGGCTACCATGTGATTAACAGGGTATGGTGAACACACTAGATGAAATATAAACGCCTCTACAGCAGCTTCTTATGTCCTTGCAATAAGGACAATGGTCAGACTTGGGGTTGGCACTGCACTGTTCATTTCATAACTGTTGGACTGCTCAAACCTTGATTGTCACAATAATGTTTCTGCATAAGACATCTACCATCTCCAGAGGTCTCCTTGCTTCCACTCATATGAGTTCCCATCACAACTATTACTGCCTTACCATCGCTATCATGCTTACAATGCAATAAGCTTTTAGATTAAGCACTTATCGTAAAATTCACCTCAAATTATGGAAGCTTCCTTCTTTTTTCCATGGTCTCTTGATAGTCATTCAATGTAATTAATGACATCGTAGAACCCAGAAGCACCGGCCTTGCAACATTCGGTACCATCCAGACAGTGAAATACACTTTGCAGTGCAGGAAGCAGACTGCCATAGAAAATGTTTGAGAGGGATGCTGCTATATTAGGGGTAGTAACAAAAGACTTAACTTATAGCCTTCACTTAACTTATAACCATCTACAAGTGTCACAGACAAAAGCAAACATTTGGTAGAGGACGAAAACTCGGCAAGAAAGAGTCGCATGGCAGGGCAGCGAAAACACACACTTGAAAGTCTTTAAATTATCAGGCCAAAACACTGAAGAAATACGATTTTTGTCCCACCGGCCACAACCTGCTGGTCGAGCCCCTAAACACATTTACATGTGGATCTGTAGTCTCTCCCTATATTTCAGGTACACCTGTCTCATGCTGATCTCTCCCTTCTTGTGTCAGTTAGAGAGGATGGTCTCTCCAGGTCCGTCCAGGCCTTTGTAGAAGGTCTTCCTGTGTATCGTGGCACTCCTCCTTCATTGGACTGAGAAACATGCTTTTGTTGAACGGCGAAGGGCATTAGTGGGCCTCATTCCACTTCATTCATATTGTTCCACTTTTCCCAGTGGACTTCTTAAACTCCGTGGCATTCCTCACGAGATCTTGGTTGTACCAGCTGCTGCCCAACTTCACACATTCTGAATAAACCATTGAGTTCTCCAGCTGTGGTGAATGCATGAGGTCATCGATAAACCAAGGAGAGAGACTTGCTTTATCAAAGTCAGCGATCTCTGAACACTGCTTGTCTGTGTGGCCACATATACGGATATTTCTAATACTAGGCAAAGAGAAAGTTAATATTACCAACCAACAATAAACTTATATATAGTTTTTGGTGGTGGACTGCACAGGAAGGGGCTGTTACTGGGAGTGTAAAGATGGATAAGCTGTGGTTAAGCTCCTGGTGCCATTTGGTTAAGCCATGTGACATCTGTGTCTTTATGCGGAGTATGTGTGTGTGTGTGTGTGTGAGAGAGAGAGATTGTTTGTGTGTGTATGTATGTGTGTGTGTGTGTGTGTGTGTGTGCATGTGTAATAATACTCCTGCGGAGAGATGAATAGCAAATGTCCTTACACTCTGTAACCTGCTGAAATGCTCAGTTAGACAGAAACATCTTCCTGGTGCTGAAGGATAAAAACATACAAAACATGTTTTTTAAAAACTGGGTAATGTTGTGATGTTCCAGGGACTCTCATTTTGAGATTTGTCTGAGAAAAATTAATCTCAAATATCATCTGAAAATGTGCGGTAGTTCGGGCTTCGTTCTACGGTTACCTGCCTGAATCTATGATTGAACAGCCACAGGACAAGACAAAACACAGAAAAAAGCATGTTGTCTTCTTACTGTAGGAACAGTAAAGTGGTATTCCACTGATACATACGTTCCATTCATTTGAGGGAATTGCGAGAGACATTTTGAAAAAAAAAAAGTGCTGTCAAAAACGGTAGCAGAGGCGAAGATGTTCTGCTGTGTGATTTTATGGGTCAAGCTCCAAAAACCCTCCATCCGACATGCCACTCACTAGAAACCCATCGGCCACATCTGTTAAACGCCACACGTCCAGCTCTGAACACGCTTTATGTTATACATTTGATCTCCAAGCCCAGGAGGACAAAACTTCTATGACCTCCACATGACAACCTCAGGGTTCTTTCGTCCCTTCAGTAGTCGACTACGAACATGAACTATCACTGCACAAATCTAAAAAAAATATATAATATTAATCTCGAGGGAAAAGTCAGGTGTGAATCTGCAGGGTCATGTGACAAACAATCATCCTTTTCGAGGGTACTCTGCTCTTATCCCAACAAAACCAACACTTTATCATCCCATAACTGACACACAGCAGCAGGACAAGAGTAGAAGATAAAAGAGATGAAAAGAAAAGAAGTGGAGAAGAGAGGAAAGAGAAACAAAGTGGAAGAGACAGACTTCACTGGGAGGAGAGCAGGCGCCAGCTTCGAAGACGGAGTTGCACCATCGCAAACCCGAGCACCTCATGTCTCGTGTGCGAGAAAGCTAACTTTAGCTCGCTAATTAGCCAGCTGCTAATTGAGAAATCATAAAATAACTCAATGCTTCATCTACATTCAGCTGATAGACGGCGATCGTAATAATCCACAGTGGTTATAGAAACATTGAGCTGAGAGGACGTTAGCATCCTTTTATTTCACAACATATATTAATCCCAAACAGCTGACAATCTCAGAATTTACCTTGCAAGATTAGAGCTGATCTAAGAGTAGACGGCATTTTGAGCCCTGTTGTTATGATTAATACGGTAGAAAATGTACTCACACGAGCCTCATATTGTGTTTATATCTTAAAAATGTTTACGTGTAAAGTTACTGTTTAAATAAGAATTAGGTATAACGAGAGATAAGCCTAACCGTAACAAAAGACAAGAACAGCTGACAAAGAAAACAAAATGTGAAAGGAAAGAAGAGAGAAAATAAGTGGAGCAACGATGTCTTGGAGAAAAGATGAAGAATAAATAGAACCGTAGAAAATAAGGAGGTCAGAGGAGAAGGAAAACATGAGAGAAGAGGAGGAGAGAAGACAACTATGGAAAGGACAAAACGGAAAGGTGGAGATGGGGGGAGGAGTTAAGAGAGGAGATAAAGAGAAAAGAGGATGGGAGGAGACATAAAAGGATGTAAAACGAGAAAGAAAGAGGGAGTAAGAGTGAGAGGAATGACTGAGAAGTGAAAGAGAAGATTGAAAGAGCAAAGTCAGAAGAAGACAGGAGAGAAACACGTTGGGAAAAAGTAAGTCACTGAAGAGATTCAGTTCAGTTCATTTTTTTCTCAGATTCTTCAAACAAGCAAACCTTGTCCTACAGAAGAGGTATCTGTCTGTTTGTCTCCTAGTCGCCAGATGATGAACGCGGCTCGGATTCACGACAAACAGAAGCTGATGTCATTCTGGGAGCAGAAGATCGATGAGCACATCGAGCAGATGGACGGCGAGGAGGACCGCAGGAGGAGCAGCGCTCTGGCTCGGTCAGCAGCAAAGTTATTAAAAGGAGGTCAAGGTCCACCTCGGATGTGTCATTTGAAATGCTCAAATCTGTCGTCTCCGTTGGCGGCTGTGAGGATCCAGGACCCCATTTACACTTTGGCACATCCTTACCTTACATCCTTACTTAGCTATATCTGAGAAGCATTACGAAATCAGTACAGACAGAAAATGCAATGCTAATAATATCTCTATGCTATACTAACATCATCTTTGTTCCTACCAAGTTTGCAAAATAGTCCCGAAATTGAAATCTACTCTATTGTGTACGTGGACAAGAATAATCTTTTCATTTCATGTCGATCGGCAGAACATTCAAACTGATGTATTTTAATTATAAGTATTTTTCATGGCTGCACCAGTTGTTTTTTACAAATCATGATAAAATTACAAATTACACTACAATACGAAGGTTAGGTTTTAGGTCACAAACCACTTTGGTTTAGGAAAGATTTCATGGTTGGGCTTCAAATAACTACATACAGTTTGACTAACAAAGACTTAGGTTTAGGCACACGGTCTCGAACACCTGTCCCCTCGTTGAAAGTCTTGTACTTTTGGACCCATCCGACTTCTGCCCACCAAAAGTAGTCTTTCTCCATATTTAATACATACATAATATGTCATTAGGCTGTTGCATAGTCACGTGGATGTGTGTCATTTCGGTCCACCATCATAAATTATTATAACCTTTATTTATTCTCGAAAGACATTGAGGTTACCCTCATTTTCAATGACGTCAAGTTTACAAGGCAATTTAAATATTTACAGTGGTTACAGTCATTTGAAAGTGATTACATGACAATATACATATAACAAGAATCAAGAAAGACAGTCATCTCAAACAGTTACAATTAGAAACACAGCTATCGATGACCAAGGTCCTAAACTCTGTGAATGAAGGGAGCGCATCCAATCTCAGGTTGTGCTGTAGCGCGTTCCAAGAGCTAGGGGCATCATAACAAAAAGCAGTCTGGCCAATATTCGTATAGACTCGAGGAACTTTGAGTAGCAGTAATTCAGCTGAGCGGGTCATGTAAGTGCCTGAGTTCCATTCTAACAAATTTTTTACATACAGTGGTAATTTGCCTAAGACGGTCTTATAAATATATAAAAACCAGTGCCTCTTGCGCCTTTCTTCAAGTGAGGGCCAGCCAACTTTTCCATACAGAATACAGTGGTGAGTATCATATTTATCACCAGTGATAAATCTTAGAGCTGAATGATAGATTGAATCTAGACGTTTCAGAGTGGAGGCAGCAGCATGCCTATAGATGATATCACCATAATCCATGACATAAACACTGCTTCAATTATTACTTTGCATTAATATGATATTTGAATGAGAGATCCTCATCTAGCCAGATGCCAAGGTATTTGTACTCCGAAACTCTTTCAATTTCTGAGCCAGTTTTGGTGTAAAGATGCACACTATTATGATCATAATTTTTGGCTCGGGTAAACAACATGTATTTTTTTTTATTTGCATTAAGCAGTAGTTTATGTTTGATTAATGATTCCTGAAAGGAATTAAAAGCAGTTTGCAAGTTGTTGATGGCTGTCTGAACAGAATCCGATATGCAATATAAAACTGTCGTCCGCATAAAAATGGGCATTACAGCCATTTAAAGAAGGAATAATATCATTAATATAAACAGTAAAAAGCAATGGACCCAAGACAGACCCTTGCAGTACACCACCACTAACAGACAAAAAATCAGATTTTGCATTGCCAAGCTTAACACATTGACGCCTGTCAGTCAAGTAGCTCCGAAACCATGCACACGCATTAACATCCAACCCCATTGCATCTAATTTTCTCAAGAGCAAATAATGAGCTGATAGCTCTTTGTTAAACCAGGGTGCAATCCTTTCTTTAATTCTAAACCTCTTAAGAGGGGCATGTTTATCAACAATTGAAATAAAGGTATTGGCAAAGGACTGAAGAGCAACCTGAACATCACTGTTGTTCTCTGCACGATTGGCAAAAACATATTTACTAGTACTTCTTCACAGAAAGTTGTTAATTAAAAGTCTTAATATTCCTTTTTGTGACTATGTGAGATCCCATCTTTTCTATTTTTGCACTCCTCACACATGCTATGGGGCAATAATCACTGCTGCCCAGCCCAAAAACTCCAGTACCAACTATCTTATCAACTCTATTAGAAAAAATAAGGACTAAATCTCTCATATAATCGGAGGTGCCACTCAGCCAGTTTACATTAAAATCACCTACAACAATCATTTCCAAATTTACATACTTTGAGATAAGTTCTGCCAATTTATCCATAGAATTAACACTGGCAGATGGAGGTCTGTAAATACCAATCACCACCAACGATGAAGATCCCAGGTGAACCTGCAGGGAAATAAACTCAAAACAGCTAGATATGGAAATATTTATTATATATTAACATTTAAATCAGCCTTAACATACATTGCTACTCCACCTCCTGATGATTGACTTTCCATTAGCATTGTTTTCATACTGAGCAACACAAAGAAAAGAACATTGTGTCCCATACACGAAACTATATTGCAGTTTCAACTATTGCATGAACTGCCTTGATACTGTTGGAAATGGTTTCGGGGGTCCGAGACCCTGAGTCTGTGTAACACCTGGTGGTCTGTCCAGTGAGTCCAGTGAGCTAAAGTATAGACGGTATTAACCCCAAGTTCTTTTGTTGGAAGCCCAAGGATAAATCGGAGAACTCTTCAGTTCACAGTTATAGGGCCCTAGTTTCGTAGACCAGGCGCAGTCAGCACTCAGCGCACCTGCGCCACGCCGACGGGGTGTGTCCGCCTGGACTTTGCAAGTTTCGTGCACCGCGCAGGCTCGCGCAGGCACACCTCCCGTCTAGCTCACCCGCGCAAGTGGGAAAGAGGGAGGAGAAGAAGGCGTGAGTGGGAGACGAGGAGGAGACGAGGCGTGGACTGGGATTAATACAGCCGATTCAGATCTTCACCAATCAAATGAGCTCCTCTCCTCTCCTTTAATGCGTTAGGGGAGGTTCAGTGCAAGTTCCGTCATTTGACAACCCGATGACAGAAGCAGCGCCGCCGCTCCCACCACGCGCTGTGCGTGCGTATCATAATAATAACAATGCCGATATTATACAAAACAGGAGAGAGAGAGGGAGATGTTTTGGTCCGAGAGGCTGAGTTTCCGTTACGCGTGCCATCCGCCTTTGATCTGACGTCAGATGTGACGGGACAATCTATATAGATATAAATTCACGTGTTGATTCAATTAGTTGCATTAAATAGTGTTTGTTGTGATTATTTATTGCATTTAAATGTGCCTGGAACTGTGGAAACCTGCCTGTGAGGTCTTGGTGACGTGTACGCACTGCGCGCAAAACAAAAAAGTACCAGAGCCAAACTTCCACTCCGCCAGCTGTGATTCGCCTTGAATGAATGGACTTTATTTGCACCATTCGCCGAGAGTAGACCAGGTTGGAGCTGGGGCTTTCAGCGCAGTCTCAGCAAGGCTTTTTGCCACGAAACTTCCGCTGCACCAAGCTGAATCTGTGACGCCTCCCCCTGCTGCGCCGCCACACCCATCTTGCCGCAGGCGATCCACCAAACTGCCAAACTGACCGTGCGCAAGGCTGCGCGGGTCAAAACTTGCATTACGCTGGCTCCGCCGCCCTGCGCTGCGCCACGAAACTAGGGCCCATAGTATTTATTCAGGTCACAGGTAAAGTATGGCAGCGCTGGGCTCGGAATGGCAGAGCTCATTGCTGGTCACATTTTGTCCATTCTTGGGCTGGGACTGCCCCGTACCAAGGTTGAACTTTCACGCAACCGAGTCTCACTGGTCAGTTATCTCTGACGTGAACTTCCAGACGCAGCATCCGTCGTCCTATACTACAGACACACTGTGTTTAACCATGGATGGTTTCCCGCGGCGCTCTTTATCATTGCTGACCTGAGCCAACACGGCCGTCAGGCTACAATCGGGCTGACATCTGAACCAGTCATAAGACTTTGGGTTAGGTTCCACTGGAGCAGGTAGGGCCGACCCCTGCTGATTGCCAAAGGACATTTCACACCTCCACTGTGATTTAGGTCTCATTGAAACGACAGGAACATTTCAACTCAATGAGCCGTTTTTTGGGAGCTGGTGACACTTGTCTTGATGAAATGTGATTGTTGTAACTACAATTCTTCTTCATTACCACCAACCTCTGGATAGACTGAATTTTTTTTTATAGAATATAGAAAATTATATAATTTTTACCGCGGTACTAGCAGCTCATGTTTCTCTATTGGATTCTGACAGGATCCCATTAAATATATTCTGTATCATGTTGTTCCCACTTGAAGCTCTGTGATGTTGTGTGAAATATTTACACCAAAACTCTGTGACTTCACAGTTTGATCGAATGGCAACGTTCTAGTTCATCATCTAAGATATATCTGGAAACTTTGGAATCTTGGCTAAAGTTCATAACAGATTCAGGTCTGTGAGTTTGAATGAAAGTTTGTGAAGCGAGGAAAAGAGAAAAACAGTGAGCATGATTTTATTACCGTCCTTAGTCTTCGTTCCCGTCTCTCCATCATAACTCGATTAGTGTGGAAAATGCAGTGCTTATGTTTGCAGCTCGTCTGTCTGTCATCACATAGTAGCCTGAGAATGTTGATTAGAGGCAGCTCGACTATACATCTGAATCCCGGAGATCAGTGGAAATATCTGAGGACAGACTGCAGATTAACCAACACATGATGAAGTGTGCTGACAGATGAACGCCCGCTAACACAGACACAACAATATTAATCCTGTCACAGCAAACACAGCCTCTCTCTCACTCACACACACAGTTCCTATGTGTCTGTAACACAATTAGCCTTGACAGCGATGACTGCAGATTGAGTTTCACTGGATGTCTGTGTTGATTAATTTAAGCCCAGGAGTTATGGTGTCAGGGTTAAAGTTGTGACAAAAGCCCCGCTCAACTCTGCCTCCCAACCACCGAGTTCAGCCGCCAAAAAGCAAAATATATAGCAAAGTAGCCGAATTAAAAAAGAAACCTGCAATAGAATACGCTGGGAGGAGTATAATGGTGTGTTCACACCAAACACAATGCAGTATTTATTTATTGTAGTTTTTTGCGCTGTAACAAAGACACTCACCTATTGCCCATGTAGCATTTCCACTTATTTATTACGACAAAATACAACAGCAAGATCAAGATCTATAAATGAAAATAACCTAAATAACAGCAACACAACATAACAATGCTGCTGAGCTTCGGCACTCAGTGTTTGGTGCTGAGCAGGACAACGCTTTTGCCCCACTTTGGGATATGACACCAGGGTGTTAGTTGGAATGAATACAAAGATGGAGAGGAGGGCCTCTCCCCGTACCAGCAGGTGCTGAGGGGGACACTGGTTGTTTTTTGCGCATTGTGCCAACCATGGTGATCTTCCTTCGGAGCAGCTCCATTTATCAACCTGACCCGATTCCTCACACACGTTTTATGATGATTTGAGGTTGGGGGGAAATGCAGCAAAAGCGCAGAGGGAACATGCAAACTCAACACAGATAGGACCTGGGACAGACAGGGTTTGAACCCAGGACATTCTTGCTGTGAGGCAACAGTGCTAACCACTGTGCCAGTTGCAAATCGTTTGGTAGTGGTCCTTGCATACATGTTGTCCACACTTATTGCAGCAGCAGAATATAACTCTCCTCATAGTGCAGAGTGCACTGCCTCCTGTCACGTGTGGTGGGTATGCGGCTGGGTGTGGTGGCGATGGTGCTCGAGCCAGCCAGAGCTCCCAAGACGAGGCTGGCGGACCCTGGTGTCTGAGGGAGGCGTTGCCCGCGGGCCATCTCTGGGGCAATAATGCTCTTCGCCAGCTCCTCCAAGAACAGCCCCCTCCTGTATGACTTCCCCCGATTCCATGCTGGATCTATGGCCCCCCACACGTGTTGAGAGCACTAATGTCCAGCTTGTTGAAGAATAGGGCTAAGGGCCACCATCTGGTCCTCCTCCTGCAGCTGTATGTAGCTATCATCTGCAAAACAAAAAAGAACCAGAGACAAAGATGCTGTTTTTTTTATATAAGAAATGCTGAACAGCAAACATATCAGATAAGCACATAAATTCCGAAAAATGTATGTTTATATTTAAAGTTGCATAGACATACCTCATCCATGGTATCCACTGTGCCTTTGCAGCGGTTGTAATCCAGTGTGATCACGTTTTTTTTTTTTTTTCACCACTGCTGATCTCTGGTGCCTGGTGTTTGGTGCTGAACAGAAGCCCGTTTTCCCCCTGCTTCGGTATGTACGAGACCAGGGTGTGAGTCAGGGGAAAAGGCAAAGCTGGAGGAGAGGGCCTCTCTCCCCTGTACCACCAGGAGCTGAAGCGTTGTTCACATATATCGCTACTCACCCATCGCCCCTCGCTTTCTCGCTGAATTCTACTCACTGGCAAGAAAAATTCACTGCCGCCGGCGTCAGTTGCCATGGCTAGTTTACTTCCCACTGCAAAAGTGTCCAAGGGAAACTAAACTAAAAGATACTAAAAGCAGCAAGTAACCATGGCTAGGGTATGTTTTAAGAGAAACATTAGCTACAAGCTAACGGTTGGCTAACATTAAAGCATATGCGGCTAAAGAAGAAAGAATAATTTAAAACATGCACTCACCTGAAGCACGGACGATGGCAGACACCCTGCTCCATGCGCCATGCTTTCTGTTGTTGTTTTTATAATTCTTCAGGTTGTCATATAGGTCAGGCTCATTTGAAATTGAAATAATTAGCTGCTCCTCAGACATGTTGCTAGTCTAGTAGGGATCACAATTCCGGTGCGTCGTGGTGTTCAAGCGTAACCTGGTGATACCAGCTACGTACTTCCGCCCAATTTGATTGTGCTCCGTAACGTAGTCTGGCAAAGGGCTGAGTGATTGGTTAAGGGAACTCCAATGATTTTAAACTTCAGACAAGCCTCAGCCCATTACAGAAATCAAAATCCAATGACGGTGTCCCAGACTGAATGACGGGAGAGAATCAAAGTCAAAGGCTGGTAATGACCAGGCTAGTTCAAACGGCAACTCTCTGTGGAACACTCTGTTGACGTACTCTGTCTCTAATTGATACTCCCTTGGTACTCGCTTCACTCGCATCGCAGAAAGTTAAAATGATTTTCTCTCCGTCCCCGCCCACATCGCATCGCCTGTCCTTGCCACATTCCGCTAGAACACCATTGACAGTTGTCGCTCAGAGATGGGCGAGTGGCGACGTATGTTAATGAGGCTTGAGGAGGAAGCTCTGGACAGCTTTTACGCATCGTACCCACCATTGCGATCTTCCGCCAGAGCAGCTCCTCTGCCAGCCCAAAGGAGGAGAAACAATTGTCGCAGGTGACAGTCACCCCTCTCAGCCCCTCTGTCATGTCCAACACGACCCTCCGTCCTTGCTGTTTTTCAGCCGGTGTACCAAGAGGTGGTGTGAAGAGCAACCCTCATTGGCATCATCCACGCATCCACATTGCTCATCCACGCAAACTGTTGGATTAAACATCAGTGGGAGCTGGGCAGTCCACATATACTAAACTCTAATTTCCCAGACTGCAGCCAATTTATCCGCCCAGCGGCGCCAAATCTCAGGAGTCCACTGATCATCTCAAACGTTTTAGCAGGCATGGTCCCTCGAAATATGTGATGGCCTGTCCTGCCGCGGGACCGGTAGACGCCGGCCAAGAGAAGGTGTCCGAAGTAGGCAACAGTGCTAACCACTGTGCCACCATACCGGAATTGTTTTGTTTGTTTGTTTACTAGAATGGGCTTGAGTATCTGTCACTGGAATTTTTTGTCATGCACTCATCTTGTAATTGTCTGTGGTGCTCCTTCAAGTGCTGATAGAAATGTGTTGTGTTGCCTTGGGATGTTGCACAGTACCTTCTTTTGAAGCACGTCCAAACCAAAATGACTCCATTACACAAGTGCTGCTTTTCTTAGGGATTTAGACACAATTTACACGTAGTAAAACACATATATTTTCATGCAGTTTAGCCTTTCATTTACATGGAAACTGAGGTCATTTCTGAAAATTCTGGCCAAAGTTATAGAGAATATTCATTTCTATAAATACCCTGTGTAAATGTAGCTTAAATTTCCCAGTGCCTTTTTCCATACACCGAATGTTATGTAGGCTTCCCGCTATGTTGTTGGTGGGCGTTAACGGTGCTTTGAGACATGATTTGTGAGGGTCACTTGTACACGAGGTGCAAGGCACCCCTGATTGGTTAGCACTGAGCACGACTATCACATATGGGGGAGAGCATGAACATCAGTTGCACTGCATAAATCGCAGCTTTTACATAATTGCAGTGATCTAAATTTCAATTTCGATTAAAAAATGATGAATTGGTTGAACATCACACAAACACTGAAGAAGAGTTTACAATTGATTTGATTTTCAAATCAATAAAATAGCTGTGTATAATAAACTATGGCGACCCCTCCTGTACATTCGGGGTCTGTGTTCCTTTTCCTTGTCTTGGAGGACATTAACAACTGGGTCCCTCTCACTTCTTGTCTCCTCTATTACCTGGCTGTTGCTTTATTTGATTTAGACTCTTTCACACATCCACACCTGCATACAGTACTGATCACCGTCCTTTCACATGCTTTTGGTTCATTTGGTTTAATTACAAATATTTATTTTTTTAACTCCTCTGGTCTCTCATTTTTGTTGTAGCCTTTGAGCTGGGCTGTAACAAAATCTTAATTCTGACCAGTCAGTCCATTTCACTGTTCACTGGTCCCAATAGGTCATTCTCAAGCTACTTTCCGATTGTCTCTGAATCACTGAGTCCTGTGCTGGTTTGTGGTTTCTTAAAGGAACTGCCCAGTCTTTCTCTGTTTGTTCTGGGTGGGCCTTGGTTTTCCTCCAGCATCTCGGACGCTGCTCTCATTTTGATGGCATGTAGCCATCAAAATTCTTTGGATCTTTTCTGGCTGGATGTATTGTACCTTGAAGGGTGCATCCATTAATGTTGCCACATCATTGGACAGTGGCCGTTCTATTCAATTCAATTTGATTTATAGGGCCCATAGTTTCGTGGCGCAGCGCAGGGCGGCGCAGGGTGGCGGAGCCGGCGTAATGCAAGTTTCGACCCGCGCAGCCTTGCGCACCGTCAGTTTGGCAGTTTGGTGGATCGCCTGCGCCAAGATGGGTGTGGCGGCGCAGCAGGGGGAGGCGTCACAGATTCAGCTTGGCGTAGCGGAAGTTTCGTGGCAAAAAGCCTCACCGAGACTGCGCTGAAAGCTCGCCAGCTCCTACCTGGTCTACTTTCGGCGCAAGGCGTAAATAAAGTCCATTCATTCAATGCGAATCACAGCTGGCGGAGTGGAAGTTTGGCTGACGGCGCGCAGTGCGCACACGTCACCGAGACCTCACAGGCAGGTTTCCACAGTTCCAGGCACATTTAAATGCAATACATAATCACAACAAACACTATTTAATGCAACTAATTGAATCAACACGTGAATTTATATCTTTATAGATTGTCCCGTCACATCTGACGTCAGATCAAAGGCGGATGGCACGCGTAACGGAAACTCAGCCTCTCGGACCAAAACATCTCCCTCTCTCTCTCCTGTTTTTTATAATATCGGCATTGTTATTATTATGATACGCACGCACAGCGCGTGATGCGCGTGGTGGGAGCGGCGGCGCTGCTTCTGTCATCGGGTTGTCAAGTGACGGAACTTGCACTGAACCTCCCCTAACGCATTAAAGGTGAGGAGAGGAGCTCATTTGATTGGTGAAGATCTGAATCGGCTGTGTTAATCCCAGTCCACGCCTCGTCTCCTCCTCGTCTCCCACTCACGCCTTCTTCTCCTCCCTCTTTCCCACTTGCGCCGGTGGGTGAGACGGGAGGTGTGCCTGCGCGAGCCTGCGCGGTGCACGAAACTTGCAAAGTCCAGGCGGACACACCCCGTCGGCGCGGCGCAGGTGCGCTGAAAGCTGACTGCGCCTGGTCTACGAAACTAGGGCCCATAGTGTCATATCACAACAGAAGTCATCTCAGGACACTTAACACATTGAGCAGGACTAGAATACGCTCAAGATTTTCAGAGTCACTACAATTTCAAAGTCCCATCATCACCCAGGGGCAAGCGTTACAGCAACGGTGGCGAGAAAAAACTGCCTTAATAGGCTTTTAGGCAGGAATCTGGTGCAGCCCAGGCCCTTAGGTTCCAACTGCATTTGGTGTTGGTAGTAGTATAGTACTAGTGGCATTAGCAGTAGTGGTGCTATTAACAGAAGAGATAGTATCAAAGGTAGTGAATCAGTTCAGTGGTGCGATGAAAACCTCCAAACTCATGGAGCTGGTAGTGAAGCATTGGATCTGGTACCTGCAGGACCGCCCCTGCACCAATGCTGAACCTAAAGGCTTTTTTGAAAGGATTATTTTGAGTCTAAACTCCCACTTATTTCTTTTTCTCCCCCTTTGCCCTCTCTCTCTCTCTCTCTCTCTCTCTCTCTCTCTCTCTCTCTCTCTCTCTCTCTCTCTCTCTCACTCTCTCTCTCTCTCTCCAGGCTGAGGGACCAGTGGTTAGTCAGGTTGGATCAGAGGAATCAGCACCAGCAGAGCTTCTTTGAGGAGAGAATCAGACGAGCTCAGAAAGCTCAGCAGAGTGTTGGGAGGCTCGATTCCCCCTGAAACCCAGTTTATCCAGCTGGAGAAGATGACAACGACCTTCACAGATATCAGCTAGCAGGTCATGAGCAGCATTTGGAAACAATCACTTTTTCACGCTGAAATAAATCCACTAAAGAGTCAAACAAATACACAACACCTTTGTCACAAATAGGAAGAATATGAAAGAAACACGTTTTTGTGTGATGTTTTCCTTCTATGGTTCACTTCATTCCTGCATGTTGAACTGCATCCTATGGTCTGCTTTGTACAAAGAATTTTATTTTATTTTTCTGGTAAAACCATATATGATAATGTATCAACCAAAATAACACAGTTACGAGTAGTGTCGAAACCTTTCCAGTCCAACGATACGTGGGAAAACGCAGTCTTTATACAAAAGTGATCTATACAAAAATGTTGTACTTTGCGTTCATGTCCAGGACATTAAATACAGAGGTTTGTCAAATTATTTTTGTGTTATTATATTATGGTCAACGCTTAGTTTGTGCTCAGAAACAGTGTAAAGTAAATGTCATATCGCAGGTTGAATATTACCGTATGTCCCATTCATTCATCGAATGCTGTTATAACGTTCTAACCTTCTGCTTACAGCTAACATTGTTCACCATTATAAAATCCAGAGTGTTACTCATTTATCATTATTAACTCGAACATTGATTTATCATTGTGTGTGATAAACCGTAGAAAACTGATGAAAAAATCTGCAGAATTCAGGATATCATCAGTCCAGTCAGTCCGTTTATGGTGTGCTACCATAAACGTTTATTGTTTCGAATTCTTTAAAATTGAAGATCAACCTTTGCATTCCTATTCTGACATCCTATGCCACAGGACATTTCGATTTCTCTAACGTCGGTTTCCACATAAACATTTCATCCATGTGGTTTTTGCTTGCAGCTAATCCCTGCGAGGGTTCTTCTTTGCAATGCAACATTTGATTGGCCCAGTGGCTGCAACCCATCAGCTGGCTCTGAACACAGAGACGGCTGAGCTAGCAGCTAGAAGCTAACGGTGGCGCTAACAGCAGTAACACCAGCAGCAGTGTTGATGGAGCTAAAAAGTGTTTGCCTAAGGGGCCAACAGCAACAATGAGCGCTGTGCAGTGTGGCGGCGATTAGCTAGCCAGTGGGACACGTGGCTTCCATTCACCTGAAGGCTATCTGGTAAAGAACTGTATTGGAATCAGCATCACTTTAAGTGTATTGGCAAACTCTATAAACAGATTCTTCAGTCACATACAGCCAACGGGTGAAAACATT
Source organism: Eutrigla gurnardus (assembly GCF_963514095.1). Classification (NCBI taxonomy): domain Eukaryota; kingdom Metazoa; phylum Chordata; class Actinopteri; order Perciformes; family Triglidae; genus Eutrigla; species Eutrigla gurnardus. The sequence continues at coordinate 4,655,609 of NC_139930.1, read as the reverse complement.
GGCATCAGAAGCATTCCGGTTTGTAGTCCGTAGTACTAACCAATCATATTCAAGCTTAAGTATAATGTGAGATCCCACCAGCTGTAGTCTAACGCTGATTTAGCTTTACACAGCAGCCATTTTCACATGTTCAGACCAGGTAAACAGGTGGAATTAATATCATGAATCATGGCCTGGTTCCATTTAGGTCTCTGGTGTTGCTGACGCAGGACCATAATGGATTTGATCAATTACACCTGTGTTTAACCTGCCTTGATGTGTTTAAACATAAGCTTGTTCTCCATGTTGAATTGTCTGTTTGATTTTGTTGTGTTATGCTTTATTCTTTTCTCTTGTTTTGCCTTTTTACGCCCTTTTATTGTGTCTTTTGTCGTAAAACCTCTATAATGAGGCATGACACCCACTCTACAGGTATCTGTATTACTGATGCTTCCCAATAAAACATATCCGAACAAAGAAGATACCAGACAAAGAAAGATTCTTTATGCGGATAACAACACATCTCACACTCTTATCAACCCAGGTCACGTTTCCCTGTCTGTCTAGCAGCAGCTTCTCATGGTCAGTCTGACCACTCCACTACGCTGCGTCTCATCTCCTCATCAGCTCACTGTTTAGTCATTGGAGGCCTCTGGTTGAAGCTTGACACAGTATGTTCTGGTTGATGTTTTTAATAACGTCAAGTTCACCTCCTGTCCAACAGAAGTAGCTTTTCATTTCCATCAGCAATAGTTTTGTTTGTGGCGGAAGCTTGGATCCAGCAGAGGATCAGCGGTAGTTGCACATGACTAGTGTTGACAGTTGGGGTGCTGTGGTCCCACAATGCAACACTCAATATAAATAATGGAGCTGAAAACAAAGGTCAGAATACATCAGCTAATAAGTCTTGCTGCTGGAGATGTTTCCAGTGTTGGTATTTCCATCTGGTGTGTTGCAGAACTATGTCTTGTAACTGCCAAAGCAAAGTCAACATCCAGTACATGGTGTGTGCTGTAATTATTATGGAATGAGGACACATTGATAATGTGTCTGCAAAATGATGCTGCACTTCTTCTTCTGACCACCAGAGAGCAGCAACACACAGTGAAACACCCAGCAAGCGACTGGAACAACATGAGAAAGGTGGACTGACATGGACTTTGGTGCTGAGCTCCGACGTTTGAAAGAAGGGAAAACTTTTTACTTATTTCTTTAATCTGACTTTGTGGCAACAAACTTTGATGAAGAGACTTTTCTCATTCAACACAACAATATTCTGTGCACAAAGCCAGGTCTGTGAAGAAATTATTTCCCCAGTTTGTGGTAGAAGAACTTGACTGGTTCACCAGGTAAGTCTCATAGCAGATCGTAAAATCGTCACGGAATGCAATCTATTGGTTTTGTGTACAGGGACACAAATTGTTCTTTTTTCTTTTTGATCAGCGGTTTGATCCCCGACTCCTCCAGTCTACATGTCGAAGTATCCTTGGGCAAGATACTGAACCCCAAATTGCCCTGAAGGCTGTGCCATCTGTGCGCATGAATGTAATATTTAGATCCTGATGGCCAGGTGGCCACTTGTATACCATCAGTATAGCATCAATTTTAATGTTTTGGTCGGAAGACTACAAAAGGAGGTCCATTTACTATTGACTTTTGCCGGGGACACATTCATTTAACACATATGACTCTGCAATGTCCAGAGCTGGTGACGTAGTACTAAGTAATGAGAAAGACTACTTATGGTGGGTGGGGGATGGTCCAACAACACTGAACTTTCAACCACGAGATGGTGCTCAACGCCGCATGTCCCGAAGTGAACCTATCGTTAATTTTGTTTCCTAAACCCAACTGTCTGTAGTTATTTTAAGCCTAACAATGTTTTCCCTAAACATAACTAAATGGTTTTGTTGCCTGAACCTAATGTCTGTGGTGTATCGTCGTCCGACTGACAAGAAAAAATGTGGTGCTCAAACGGTACTTCCAATTGAAATGCATTTGTTTTAAAGTTGTGCTAAATTACACAAAAAGAGTGAAATTCATTACCACTTACACAAATCAGTAGATTTAGATTCTGTGACTACTTCACAAACTGGTCCGTACAGAACCCTGGCCTCAAACATCCAAAACCTTTGGGATGAGCTGGAACGTCAATAGTGAGCCAGACCTTATGACAGTGCACAGTAGGGTCGGGGGATCCATCCCCAAATATCACTAGTTACAGTATATCTTATTTTGAAGATCCATTGTAGCATCAATAGGATCGAACTCTCCACTAGTTGGGTTAGAACGGTGAACATAGCGTACACTTCTCCACTGCTGTGCTTGTGTAGTGTAATTAAGTGCAAACAAAACAAAAAACAGGCTAAATAAAGCTAAAATATACCCCGATAATGAAGAAGCTGGAGTTTCCGTACATGAGCGAACAGATCAGCTGATGCTCTCTGTGACCTTCATGGTGTGAAGCCCGTGCTGCTGACATTGCGTGCTGTCACTGGTGGGGAACGGTGGCGTTCTGTGTGAGAAACCTGCGGCTTTTAAAGGACTTGGTGACTAGATGAGACTGGACTTGACTGGCTAAATATAAACACTGACCTCGTCTCTGATGCAGAGAACGATCTGAGTCACAGCTGCTGCTGCTGCTGGAATACTCAGCGAGTGCAAAAAAGTAGAGACATGTTCCGTTGTAGCAAGTAAAGATGAGGACAGCAGTGACCCTAACGCTGTTCATCAAATCCTGAACTCTTGTTTCATTTCAGTCACTCCATAAACCAGAAAATACTGTCAACAGCCATGAAAAATTAATTTTTGCCATGTTTTTAGGAATAAAATATTAGATAAATCAGGCTATGAATAATACATGAATAAACCCCTGTGTACAAACCAGAATATAGATAGGAATGAAAAAGTTTGGTGAATGTGCTACTGAAGAGGAGATTTCTGGCTCGGAGTCTGAGAAAAAACACATTTTGAGAAAAGATATGAACGGTAAAATGACATTTATTTAGAAAAAACTAAAGTTGAATACAAATTTGAACTTATAGATATTATCGTGAAACCTCCCCGGAAGATATATTATATCTAAAATATAGACCATTATTTTTAAGTAAGTAATTTGTTTTCTGAAATGTTATGATTGTATATGCAAGTGGGGGATTATCTTTGGTGAATTTAGGAGAAATCTACAGATACAAATAGACAAAGTAGTAATGTTGGATGTTTTCTTTCCACTGGTCTAAAAGAAGACAGGCCATCTCAAAATGGGTGCATAAACAAAATGCACAATGAAAAATCAGAATACTTTATAAATCCCTCAGGAGTAAAATCAAATAAGTATAACATAATGACACCAAATATATGTAATGTAGTACTATGTGGTATTGAGGAAATAGTATCATAGAATATAATGCACGTAATTAAAGTTTGACATTTATATTGTCAGACTATGTCATTGCACTTAAAAGTAAAGTTCACAGTTCTACTGGTAGATAATTGCACATAAGTAACGGGGAGGGATAACTGCTATACAGTCTATAATGGAGGAGATCAGCAGGAATGACCTCCTGTAGCGTTCTGTAGAGCATCGAGGTAGAATGAGTGCATCACTGAAAGTACTCCTCAGTCTGTCCACCATGTTATCAGGCGGTTTTATACAGAGATTCCGCCGATGCCGTCTGACTTTTTAAATAAGTGCCGTAAATACAATTAGCCATAGAGCACCAAAACAACAATGAAAGGTGAACTTTTACTCATCGTGCATATTCCAACTATTCAACTGCAAGCAAAGATGCTGTGCATCAAATACATGTTGCTGTCGTCAGTAATATTCAGGCAAAACACTCGAGATGCATGTCCCAAAAAATACAAAAAATAAATCCCAAAAGATACAGTTCTTATAAACAGCAACGGGCTATTTTGATCGACATTTTCAATGGTATACTGGATTTCTGGTCTAAAAACAGTGAAACTGATGGGAACCTGCTTCGCTTCATATGGTATGACTCCTCATATTCTTCTCCTCTCGCCCAGAACCAACAATGTGTGGCCACACCTGCTCTAGCCATTTATTTGAATCGATGAATTAATAAATTGTTGAATTTATTAAATGTATTTCTGATTTATGACTCAAACAACTTGACACACAGCTGAGCTGCATCCTAAATTAATCTCCAGGTTATCTAATGTTGACCTGATTTCTCCCCTAAACAAGACAAAGATGTGGGTCTCCCAGGATTAAAGAGCAATGTCACATCTGTCTGAACTTTATTAATTCTAATATTCTGTGGCTGAGTGTTTGACAACAGTCTCTGAGGGATGCTGACCCGAATGGTAATATGAGTATGTACTTCCCCGCTTCCTCCACTTAAATGCATATGACAGGGATGTCTGAAGGTAGAGAGAGACAACAATGAATATGAGTCATCCTGGTTGGAAGCAGCAGCAGCAGTAGTGGGTGGGAGTCAGCAGGGGGCAGCGCTAAGCCATCATTCACATTCTAAGAAGTGCTGAGACCTGAGCGGATGGATCCTCCACATCGTCTGCTGGAATCTGCATCAAGTGCTGAGTTTAAAAGTGAAAAACTGTGATTTCCGGGACTGAAGCTCCCTGCAGCTCATTACGGAGCCAGTTCACACACGAACACTCTCACTCAGCAAAGCCCATTTGGTTAAAGTGCTCAGCGGCGACCCTAAATCTGCCGAATTTCCCCTCCAGCACACTGCTGGTACTTAGAACCTCAGCCCAGTTCACAACTGCAGGGACAACGCCTCATTGAATGGCCGTTATCAGCAGTTATCAGCCTCATAGAAGGGCCCTGCAACACCTAGGTTCAGAAGGTCTTTATTATCCATTCATATGGTTGATCACCGATACGGATATAAGAAGACGATGTCAATAGTAATAGGAATAGTCATTATGATGGGAGCAAAGGAGGAAGACAGCTGACAAAGTCCGAAGACGGATACATGAACACACACATTATGTTGACTTATTTTAACTTAAGTTGTACAACAAATTCTCATTTCAACCCAAAACATTGTCTTTGCCTCAACCTGAACGAGTTGTTTTGTTAAACTCACAAGGTTAATATTTTGACTGGTTCACTCCACGCATAATGCCGTTTTCTCTCACCTCCTGTTACTCCTGAGTTTGACCAATTCTTTTTGTTTATTTGTGTCACTCAGGCTAGACGGGCCGTAGAAAAAGGGGGCTGACCTCCCTGTAGACACCAAATATGGCTGAAATCACCACTATCACCACTAGCAAAAGAGACACTATATACACATGCACCATATGTATATAGTCTTTTTTTTTCATTTTTACTTATTTATTAAATTTTTTCATTTTTTCATTTTTTCATTTTTTATTTGTATTTATGTTCTTGACTGCAGTACTTTGCTTAATTGTGTATTGTCTATTCTTTGTAAATGTCGTGTGCATTGAAGACCAAGGCAAATTCCTTGTATGTGAAAACGTACTTGGCAATAAACGTTCTGATTCTGATTCTATTGCAGCTTTGTACATGTTGTGAAGTCCCAGATACACCAGGGCACGCCGTCCTGTCTGAGTTCATGACATCATTCAGAGGTGCTTGGTGAATTTTACCAAGCTGGATTCACTGGATATAGCAAGACCCACATCAGCTGGATGAACCCAAAACAAACACTTCAGCTGTGATTGAATTGCAATAAACAGATGAAATAATACAGAAAAACTATAATGATGATTATTTGTAGTCTGAAGTCATGGTTTGTTTAGTGTGTTTCCAAGACTGAAATATATATTTTTTTAATTTAACTCAAAACAGCAGCAAATTTGCACTCTACCTAATGTACCTGTATGTTATCCTATTTTTATTGTTGTAGTCTGATAGAGTATATTATAATATATTATTTATATTGTGTATCCATCCGTCATAAATGGGTGCTAGGCTATGCTAACATAGTAGCTGCTCCATCAACACTCCAAATAAGGTCATCTAGACATAAATACAGCGGAGACCTTGTTGTTTTGACCACATACAGTCTCTGGTTTCTCCACATAGTCTGGTCTGGTCTCTGGACTAATGTGAGCTACTATCTAGACCTCTGGGGGACCACAGACACAGGAGACAAAATCTGTTTCCTTTTTCCGATCCCGCAATGTCAGGACGATAAAAGGAGAATTCCGACAACCTTTCGTGACACATCGTCATGCAAATTTCTTGCTGTAGTTGAAATATTTGACGTGAATTACACATTAAATAACAACACTAATATCAATGACAGAACCAAGCATAACAACCATGTTAGTCCGTCTCCCAGTACTTTGTGACTTCACTAAAACAGCTGAACACTGTAGTTTTTTGCTCACATTAATCAAACTGGAGTAGATGCAAGTGCATTTTTGGCACTATTTTCCGCCGTGGAATAATACACATTTGGTGCTCTTGTTTTAGTGTCTCGTATTTCTGGCCAGCCCTGTCTCCTGCAGCGTAAATGATGGTTTTCGAGGGAAACTACTGATTTTGTTTCATGCGGGCCAAGTACTTTTCTTACCTAAACATAACAAAGTCAGGTTTTTTTGCATCCCTCTCACCATACTCAAACAGTATTAGAAATAACAGCTTGGTACAAGGACAACAAAGACAGACAAAGGTAAAGAAGAGCCAGGACTGTTAGGTACACCGGTAGTGTACATAGTGTAAATATACCTACAATGACCAACTATAAAATAAGAAATTAAATGTTTAAAATTATGACAAATGAATACTGAATAGATAAACCTGGAATGGATGATTATGTGTATGACTAGAAGTCTGTATACTGTATATACAATAAAATTATAATCTATAATGGTAGCAGTGTCTATACTGTGTCCTCTGATGTCCACAGTTTAATAGCATTCAGATCCAGGTTGTTTTGACCACACCGTCTGTTGAGGTCAGTGACCTTTGTGTCGTCTGCAGGCTTCACAACTTTGACAGACATGTGCCCTGAGGTGCAGTTGATTCTGTATGGGGAGAAGAGCAGTGGGGACGGCACACATCCCTGGTCTCTCCTCAAAGGCATGCAGGGGGTTGTACAAAAAAACAAGAGCACTGTGGAGAAGGACGAGATAGATAGAGCTAGAGAGAAAAGTTCAAACTGAAGTATGCCAGCCAATCAAAACCAAAACCAGGATTTCTTGTTGCCATGGTATCAGTTACATGTACAGAATGGACTACAGTGACAAATCAACACGCCACAACAAGCTGTTTGTCAGGCTGAATGGAGAACAGCAGTCGAAGCTGATGGATGTACCGTTGGCCTGTTTTTGGCACAAATGGAAGCTCATACATTTAACTTCTGACAGTAGAGTTATTGATCAGTGTCTGCTGGATCTGTTTCCAGCACAGTCGGTCAGAGGAGCCCGCCTCCATCATCAACATGTCACCTGCCCTTATCTACGTTTCTGGACTGTTGTGCATGTGCAGCATTTGCGTATCCATCTCTAAAAGCAACTCAAAAAGATAGACGTGATTCTGGTGAAAACGTCCTTTAATAATCTGCAGCTGCTGACTGTCTGGCAGCTAATTAGCATTTTTCTTTTATCAAGCAGGAAATTAATCTGACGTTGTGTCCAGATATCCCATCATCGCTGACACACTTTCACGGCTGGATTTCATTTCAGTCCATTTTTTAATGAACGCCGAAACAGAACAGAGCAGCTGTTCGCTCTCCATTCACGCAGCCGATAAAGTCGTGAATAAACCTCCAAATTAACTTTCAAAACTTACTCCCTGATTGCCAACAGCTGACAGGACTGAGGGCTGATCATGTGTCATAGGGATGTATAGTCTGTATGTTACACTGGTTTTATGTTTAGAATTGTATATCCTCTCACTGCCTTCCTTTAATTTGCTGATTGGAGGCTTTCATCAACGCTGTAGAGCTTCAAGGTTGCCAGCCTCTTTTTAGGGTTGGTGAAAAAACATTCTTGTTTTTTAAATTACGCAGAAAAAAAATAATTCTCTGCTAAACCACAACATAACACAGATGTGAACCGTCACTCAGAGCAGAAATTCATATGCAAATCATCTGAATGCCTTTCACACTGGGTGATGCACTCTGTCTTTTAGGTATGCAGATTGATAGGTTCTTTCATTTGTTATGTTAGCTTTAGTTCAACCCGAGTTGCACGGCTTCACTTTGTTTGTCACATAATGAATCAATTTTAACGGCTCACTCTAGTGATGACATTTTCTTTGAGGATGTTTGTATCGCACTCCTATCGGTCGACACAGGACTAGACGTTGTATAAAACAAACATAAAGAGGTATGCTCGTAAAAAAAAGGAGTCTCATTGCTCCATCTCTGTCTGAAAATCACATCCCTGTAAAAAGTTTATAAAGGATATATGATCATACTTTCTGATACGGTTTTTACCTCGAAGAGGTTTAATGGCCTTGTTAGAATTTTGAAACTGGACACACAATGATGCAAATGTATTGAAAGGAGGTCTCGAGCTTTCACAGCACACTTGTAGGTTGAACATTGAACCTTGATTGGCACAAAACTAGTTTGAATGTCACAAAGTCTTGGTGGTACTAAACTGGACGATTTAAGGTAAGCACAGAGAAACTTTCCCCCTTCAGCTGATGAATTATCTGCATCGTGAAGCTCAAACATCCAAGTGCAGGAACAACAAACAAAACACGTTTATGACATGCTGTTATTTAACAGGACTAGGGTTGCAAAATTCCAGGAATTTTCAAAAGTGGAAACTTTCCATGGGAATTTATGGGAATTAATGGTAATTAATGGGAATAAATAGGATAAACTGGGAATGTTGGCACTGTGCATGCCTCCATCACATGTACAGAAGATCACTAGAAGACTCGACCACACTTTTGAGCCTGAAGCACAAAGACTATTGAAGGCATACATTAGAGCTTCTGGACTAAACAAAGTGAAGTAAGTTTTGATGCTATTATGGGGAAATATATTTATTACAGCTCTAGTCTACGATTTGAAAGGTTTGAAAAAAGCATCTCCCCCCCACACACACACACTCCTCCCCTCTGTGCTCCTCCGAGCTCGTATCGTTCTCCCCTCGCAGCCTCCCACCTCCCTCTTATTTTATGAAAATAATTCAACGAAATGTGTTTCTGAAAACATTTTATTCTCTCTGTGTGTTGCACTAGCGGCGCCAGGATTTTGATTGTGGGTGGGCCACAAGAAAAGTGGATGGGCCAATTAAAATAAGCCAAAAAAAACAAAAAAAAAACGGGGTTCCCCTTCATCTCTGTTTCAGCACTGAGGACAGCGACTCAGTAGCCTACCTGTGTGGCTCTTGTGTCGCTGTCCTCAGCTCAGTGCTGAAGCGGACAAAGACCTTGGCAGTAAGCCTGACTTCATTTATCTCTTTTGAACGTTCATACAACAAGACTGAAACGGAATTATATCTTTGGAGGGTCTATTTAATAGCTACCGTCTGTGTCTATCTCATGGATTATGGTCTGTCTGTTCTGTCTGATTTCTCATCTCAAAGCTTGCGCGCCAAAGTCATTCATTTTATTGGATCACTTGCTGGTGACGATGCAGCCTGTGGGCGGGCTTAGTAGTCCACACGGGGTAGAAGCCGCTGATTGGCTGAGAAGCTTTCACTCAAAGCTTTCCTCAGGCTGCTTATTGGATGAACAGCTAGAAAGAAAATCACTCACTAATCAGTAGGCATGAGTCAAAATGGGTGGGCCCAGGCCCACCAGGCCCAATAGTAGCGCCGCGCCTGGTGTGTTGGGTACCAGGATGTAACGTTACTATAACAACAGGTCTCTCTGTGTGTTCGATACCAGGATGTAACGTTACCAGTGTTGGGCAAGTTACTTCAAAAGCGTAATGCATTATTTATTACTTGTTACTGTCATTTCAAAGTAATTAGTTACATTACAATATTACTGTCTTTGAATTGTAAGGCATTACACTACTTTTACATTAATTTTGCATTACTTTTCGCCAAAATAAAAGGAAATATGGATTTTTTGTTCTCAATAGATCTTCTTGTGTTCAATGCAGCTCATTACACAGCAGGATGTGATGTTTTTCGCTTCAAAATAAAAGAATGAAAAACCGAAAATGACTCGTATCCCGTTATTCGTTTTAAAAACAGAAAACGACTCGTTAACTGATATTGGATATTGTGTTCATGAATGGGATTCGGGGATGAAATAACAGGGCCATTTTTCATTCCAGATTTGCAGTACGTCTTTTTTAATGACCTTGAAGGCGCTGTGTTATGCTGCGAAATTACCTGAAAGCCTACCTGAGACATTTAGGGGAGCTCTAAAACACTGTTCATAAACGCTCTGACAGCGTCTGACGCTCGCGTTTTGAAATAAACCTACTGTTTTAAACACGCACCAAAAGCGTTGTGACGCGGACATAAAAGCGGTCCAAAACCGACAGAGAGAATCGGAGCCTCCGCCTCTTCGCCGCCGCCCCTCAGCTGTTGATCCTCGGTGTGGCGGGTCAGCTGCGCTCTGACCGACCGGGAGCCGCTCCGTGAGTCGGTGTCCAGCTCATGGAGCCTGCTAACAACAGCGCTTAATTAACATAGTGTAGAGTTACACGGACCGGCTTTCACACTTTTCCAAAAGTGGAGCGTATGCCCATCTCGCTATCGCGAATGTAGAGTCAATTGATTTCGGGTTTAAAATGCATTGTAACGCGCGTTACTGAGATTTGTACCGAGTAAAATATTACCAGTTTTTTTTTTGTAATGCCTTACATTACCGCGTTACAGCAAAACGTAATGGATTACAGTAATGCATTACTTTTGTAACGCGTTACTCCCAACACTGAACGTTACTATAACAACAGGTCTCTGTTGGGTACCAGGATGTAGCGTTACTATAACAACAGGTCTCTCTGTGTGTTGGGTACCAGGATGTAACGTTACTATAACAACAGGTCTCTCTGTGTGTTGGGTACCAGGATGTAATGTTACAATAACAACAGGTCTCTCTGTGTGTTGGGTACCAGGATGTAATGTTACTATAACAACAGGTCTCTCTGTGTGTTGGGTACCAGGATGTAATGTTACAATAACAACAGGTCTCTCTGTGTGTTGGGTACCAGGATGTAACGTTACTATAACAACAGGTCTCTCTGTGTGTTGGGTACCAGGATGTAATGTTACAATAACAACAGGTCTCTCTGTGTGTTGGGTACCAGGATGTAACGTTACTATAACAACAGGTCTCTCTGTGTGTTGGGTACCAGGATGTAACGTTACTCACACTAACAACAGGTCTCTCTGTGTGTTGGGTACCAGGATGTAACGTTACTATAACAACAGGTCTCTCTGTGTGTTGGGTACCAGGATGTAACGTTACTATAACAACAGGTATCTCTGTGTGTTGGGTACCAGGATGTAACGTTACTATAACAACAGGCCTCTCTGTGTGTTGGGTACCAGGATGTAACGTTACTCACACTAACAACAGGTCTCTCTGTGTGTTGGGTACCAGGATGTAACGTTACTATAACAACAGGTCTCTCTGTGTGTTGGGTACCAGGATGTAACGTTACTATAACAACAGGTCTCTCTGTGTGTTGGGTACCAGGATGTAACGTTACTATAACAACAGGTCTCTCTGTGTGTTGGGTACCAGGATGTAACGTTACTATAACAACAGGTCTCTCTGTGTGTTGGGTACCAGGATGTAATGTTACAATAACAACAGGTCTCTCTGTGTGTTGGGTACCAGGATGTAACGTTACTATAACAACAGGTCTCTCTGTGTGTTGGGTACCAGGATGCAACGTTACTCACACTAACAACAGGTCTCTCTCAGCAATTTCACACAAAACTAAGTGATACCTGTGACAAAGATTTTGTTCACTTGCAAAATCATCTTGTAAATTGACAAACATCATCGATTGAAACAGGATAAACAAATATTTGTATCTTGCTGTTAACTAGGATATGCATTTTCTTTCCAAAATAAGGTCCCAATGATTAATCCTTCATGACTTCTTAAACCAATCCTTTGGCCTAGTAGTTTGAATTACTGTCGCCATACTTTAAAATCTGACGTATGGACCTTTAAATTGCTCTGCACTGAGAACTTTAACAGGCACGTAAGAACAATCACTCTCTCTTACTATTCTAATTTCCTGTAATAATGTTAAAATGTGATTTCCCCCAGCATTTCACTGAATCACTTCAGGTCACTCTGGATTAGAGCATCAGCTGTGTGTGTTGTTTTCTCCCCTGCTGCAATACGTACATGCTGTGTGCTAATCTCTCTAAAATGAGCAGGGAGTGGATCTGACAGCTCTCTGTTTGCTAACTGACAGCCAATTAGCCCAGTTTTCACACAATATTAAACAGACTCTATTCTTGGATTGTGAATCGACATGACATGTTTCACTGTTGCTTGGAAAAGCTCACTGTTTTCATTATAATTGCCCTGCAACAAGAGAAGGATTTCTAATTAGAGTCTACGTGGGGACTCGGGAAGATTTTGCTGTAACATTTCTTAACATGAACAAAGTCTAGTTGTGTAAAACAGCATGGCGGGTCACATAAAATGTTTTGACCTGTGTGTTGTCAAATGAAATGATCTATTACTTCATCTGACTAAAGTCACGAGAACAGCCCTGCTTTAAAGCAACACATGGGCTGGATGGGTGTGTCGCTTCAAGTACCTTTAGATCTGATCCAGGAAGTCCAGCAGAGGTAACACGTACAACACACTGCACAACGGTGTATACTGTGACAAGATATTACAACTGGAAAGTAGAGGAGCGCCGATACTGATATTGGATACCGGTCCAATACTGCCTGAAATATTGGTGACAATAGTCCAATCTGATATTGGATACCATCATTCAATAAATAACATTAGTGTCCATCAATTTTTTTCTACAAAGTTAGGAAAGCAATGTTTCAGTTACCTCCAAACAGTGAGGCATACATCTATCAATTTACCTGCTCTAATTTGTCAATTTGTACATGCTATATGATTTTACTGTTAGTTCTACTTTCTCTACACTGTTACACTTCACTGATCCTGAAACAAACTTTTATATCAGAGGAATGCGGCACATTGGATCAATTACTGCATGTAGTAATTCATGTGTTTAATTATAATGAGTCATGAATTAGTTCAACATTAAATGACTTGTATCTTATTGTAAAGGGTTATTTACAGAAAATTGGTCATCTTCATTCATTTAAGAGATGAGTGGAAATGAGTGAGAACATCAGTGCAGGGGTCGAAAAAAAGACGAGGTGAAAGTATTTCCTCCATCAAGATAGCGACTTCCTCCGACCTATCCTGAAAAATGCGTACGCCATTTCCCACGCAAACGTTGTCACCTCCAAAAACAAACTTGATGGGAAAATGTACGTAGACAGATAGAAATAGGCAGAAATTTCACTATATAATCACACGTTACTTATCGCTCCACCTCATAAAGATTCAAACCAGCAGTTATTAGAACAAGTGAGCCATGACTGTTCTATAGCCACCTACAATTATAAAAGAAGGGAAATCAAGTCGCTGGAACTCGGAGGTCAGAGGGGAGGGTCGGATCACTGAACCTCGTGGTCTGCTGCAATCAGCTGATGAAATTATCATCAAATCATTCAATCAAAGGCATCAAATTGTGTGAAAGAATAGAAGAACAGACTTTCTGTATTCATGGATGATCCAATGGGGACAGATACTGTATACAGACACACTGTAAACAGCTGGAGGACACTGGAGACACAGTGTCTCCGTCTCGTCACCTCCGTCAGCACATCATCACCAGCTGCACATGCCGATTGTGTAAATTAGTATCAGTAAGTGTTGATATAGAGTGACAGCTGTCGCACAAACATTACACTCCATATTCTCATTATAACATCATCATAACAAACCTTCATTAAGGAAATGAACCATTTCACCTTTTAAATGACGACACCACTGATGATCACTTAGTCAGTCTGATTGCAGTAAACACATACATGTTGTGGTGACCCTTGTCAGTCCTGATGCACCATGATGGATTCTCTGTTACTATCAAGACTACGTGGATGGAAGACTCAGGAGGGAACCAGCGATCAGGGACCATCTCAACCACAAGTACCTCGACTTCTGTGCCCCATAAAAATCCTCGTGTTAATCTTCCTCTTGGTAGTTGCTGCGATTTTCCATAAAGAACCATTGATCACCAGGCATTGATCATCGTGCCATGGTTCAGATCAACTGGCCCTAGTGTGAGTGTGCCCTGAAGTACTCTGCACTCTACGGGCTATCCCAGCATGCATTCCTCTACAATGATCCTGCGAGACAAAAAAAGAAAAGACAGGGACAGAATGATAAGTTTGAGAGTCGGGGGATGAAAGTGCTCAACCAATATGCAGATGAAGGGGAGTTCTTTCTAACGAGTCCAGCCCCCGGGGTGGCTCAGAGACCTGCAACTGGAACAGAAGGAAAACCAGAGTTCATGAATGCCTCACACAGAGTTATCCTGACACTCAACAATCCTGACAAATATGTATCTGCCTCTTGTCCCTTGAGTGTAATGCTTTATTTTCATACCACACACACACACACACACACACACACACACACACACACACACACACACACACACACACACACACACACACACACACACACACACACACGCACACACTTGTAAAACTCCCCTTCAATGGTCCTCTATACATAAAGGACAGGACAAGCATCATCCAAGCACACTAGTTCTTTCACACCATTAAGCATGAAAATGTTGCGGACATCCTCTGCATTGACGGGCATAAAGTCAATCTGGATGAATACATAATAATGATACATCACCTGAAAGTATTAAACTTCTACCGCCCTCGACTATAAGTGTATGCAACCAAGCCAGTCTCACGGCAGTTTGTGAAATAGTCACGAAATACAATCTATTGTTTTGGTGTACAGGGACATGAATTGTCACTCAGCATGGAAACAATGCCAGTGGGAAGTCAATAGGGATCCTTGTTTGTGGTGATTCAGCAATACTTCAATAGGAAGGTAAAAATAGAACAGAACAACTATACATATCCATCTACACTTTATTTATAACATTCAGGAGATTGGGAGGAAGAGACGTGAATTATAAGCACATCCCAAAAGGTGCATTCATGGGACCTTATTCCGGGAAAATACATTGTTTTGGTCATGTTTGAATTGTGCAATGAATTACACAGTGATTAGGACACAAACACAGATCCAGACAAAGAAGTGGCAGGAACACAGATTTATTGGAAAGAAGTCCAGCAGTTCACAAAAAAGGCAGGTAACAAATGAAAAATCCACCACAGGAACAGGAAACAGGAAACAGGAAACAGGAAATAGGTAGGTCCACCATGAACCGAACCATGCAGTCAAACAGGGAAAAAGAGGAAACAAAATATATACACACAAGAAAGTAATTGGGGAAAGAGGCACAGCTGAACAGACATGAGGGAAGGCTGACAAGGCTGACGGACAGGTCAGACACATGAGGGCAGATGGGTAATCAGCACACAAGAGGGTGGGGGGGTCAAGACACCACCAAACACTAGAGACAAAAACTACAAAATAAGAGGAAAACAACTGAACAAAAACCAAGATCATCAGTTTATCTTTCTAGTTCTCTCTCTCTGTATATATACTCTTGCCCATAAATTTGGAATATTTTGTTCATAGTCGAGGGCGGTAGAAGTTTAATACTTTCAGGTGATGTATCATTATTATGTATTCATCCAGATTGACTTTATGCCCGTCAATGCAGAGGATGTCCCAAACATTTTCATGGTTAATAGTGTGAAAGAACTAGTGTGCTTGGATGATGCTTGTCCTGTCCTTTATGTATAGAGGACCATTGAAGGGGAGTTTTACAAGTGTGTGTGTGTGTGTGTGTGTGTGTGTGTGTGTGTGTGTGTGTGTGATGAAAATTAAGCATTACACTAAAGGGACAAGAGTCCTCTGTTTATTCCTATTTAAATGCATCAGTCATCACTTTTGAGCAGGTGCAATGATTACATGCGACCACAGGGTTTCCAGGTATCCAGCTTGCTTATGATCTCCAGTCACAGGTCAGCCTTGTTTAGGAACCCACATAGATACTGGAATACTTGGAACTGTACAACATCACCAGGACGCTGTTGGGATTCAGTAGGGAGCAGGTTCAGCTATTAAGAAATAATAAACAATTACTTTTCTTATACCAATAGGATTATTAATAAAAATACTAATAAGGAGGCACCAACCTAAGATCAGACAGCAGCCTTTTAAATAAAAGAATACAGTTTGATTAACAACACGACAATCAATAAACCATTTATTCTGACTACAACTCATTTCACACAGGCTAAGCGTGTGTGTGTGTGTGTGTGTGTGCGTGCGTGTGTGTGTGTGGGGGGGCTCGTATAAAATACAACAGCTGTCTTTTATCATTCAGAATCAGGCCTGACCCTTTAAGAACTAGCATGTAACACGTAAACAGCCTGCTTAGATGAAAGAGAGTGGATCATAGAAGTTTGGTGAAGAAAGGTGGTCCATATTTTCCTTCTGCAGGTAGAACAATATCACTGGTGGCAAATAAAGGGGAAAAGTGGCCGGCGGTACAAACCAGTCGCTGGTCCACTACTAGTGTAGATGTCTTAAAAAAAAAAGGTTTGTGGGTTCACTTCCTCTAGCTGTTGACTGTCTGTGTGGATGTTTCTGCTGATCTTTCTAAGCATGGTGACCTCATGGTGGTATGACCTGGGGTGAGAGAACATGACTGCAACTTTGCTGAAAAGTTGCATCCGCACATATTTTCTAGTAAACACTCAACCTGCATCATAGTATGAGAGTGGAGCTGAGCGGAGCATCGTGCTGCATCCCGGTCCAGTTCCGCTCTGGTACCGCTCACACCACGAGTCTGAGGGCAGACCTCGAATCCTGCTGGGTCCGACATTCGTCATAAATCTTCTCGATAGCGGGGGGAGATTTGAGTTGAACACTGAGAGTAATGAGGGGGACGGCCTTTCGATTAAAGCCTACGTCGTGTCCACATTGCGTACCCGTGCATGTGCACGTGCATGAACCGTACCGTACTCAAATCCATGTTTTGTGTGCCGGGGCCAAGGAAGCGGACCGTTCTTAACAGCACGGATGGCCTAGTGTGAGTGCACCCTACGAACCGTCATCAAGAACTCAATGGGGCTGTGGAAGACAATTTAGAGGCCAACTCAGACTCTTCAATGTACTTAAATACTGTATTTAAGTTAATTTGTGTGGTGTGTTCAGGTGTGCCTGGGAAAAACTACTGATATCCAGCGTGAGAGACCACACACCAACCAAGTGTGTAAGTGACGTGGAAAAGCAGTTTGTTGGTTCCGTCTTTGTCATTTTATTTTTTCAGATGCTGCGATGAAGATGCTGCTATTTAATGCTGACGATACACTACAGAGGTAACAAATTGTGTGTGTGTGTGTGTGTGTGTGAGACAGGTAAGGCTTAAGACTGCCAACTGTAAGTCAGCGTCATGATGTACAGTATAATAAATTAATTTCATAACAACTGTAGTTTGTTGAATTTCACAGAAATGGTGTAAGTATAATATATAATATAATAAGAAGTCACAGCAAAGATATCATTTTGCTGCCATCTCTATCAAATTGATGATGAACTTAACATCAGAGGAAAATAAAACCTGATCACCTGACCTGTTTCACATACCTGTAAACATTCATTCAATGTGTTTGTCAGAAAGAAATACAAGTAATGCGAGAGGAAGACAAAGATATGAGATGAAACGAAAGAAAGAGGAAAGTTGGAAGAAAAGACAGAGAGGAGACGCAGCAGAGAAATGATGAGGAGGAGGAAGCTGATATAATTTGCCTGTCAGAATTCATTAGGGATAAACTGGAGACACACACACACACGCACACACACACACACACACACACACACACACACACACACACACACACACACACACACACACACACACACACACACACACACACACACACTCCATGGTTTTAATTCCAGAATCTCATTTCAGATCTGATTAATTACTCTCTCACGCTTGACGAAGGAAATCAGCAGCAAAACTGAAGGGATTAACACACACACACACACACACACACACACACACACACACACGCACACACACACAAACACACACACACACAGATGGTAAATGAATTATTCATTCAGCTTGCCTGTTTTTGTTTTTGTTTTAAATTGAAAATGCAACACAACAGCAATACAATTACACCAACAAAACAATGGGATGTTAACTGTGTGTGTGTGTGTGTGTGTGTGTGTGTGTGTGTGTGTGTGTGTGTGTGTGTGTGTGTGTGTGTGTGTGTGTGTGTGTTACACTGAGCTTAACACATACTGTAGATGTCAAATGAAAACAAAAGCAGTACATTTTGGTGACTGACAACAACATAAATAAATATGTTTGGGATTAAGTCTTTACCTGACCTGCAGTTCAAGTTCGGCATTTTTAAACCAGTTTCAATTTGAAACCTGTGAACAGAAGTGACCATATTTGGAGGAGCGACAGGTGGATCTGATGAACTCAAGCAGCAGAGCGGCACTCCAAGCAGCAACCTTACTGGATCTGGATCCATCTGGTTCTGGTGTGAAGCTGTTAACAAAGTTAGCTTCATAATTCAAGGTCAACTTTACAGCTAAGTGTTAAAGTCATCTTAATAGCTAACTAGTATTGGTACCGACCTGTCAATCAGCAGGTAAGCCCCGCCCCCGGCTTTCTGGTCTGTTGGACTCTAAATAGACCATAATGTACTAAAATTAACATCGTCTTGTATTGAAAAATACTTGAAACTTGAGATTGAGACCATAAACTAAACCTTTACAATCTTCACTGTGATAATAAATCATGTAACAAGTAGGGTCATTTTCTCACAGGAGTCGCCTACTGATGGCCAGTAGGCAGAATGCAAGTTTAAGGCACTTCAGCATGGGTTTCACTTTTCAGAACCGGAAGTTACCGCCTGCTGTCGCAAAATATGGGTATGATTGTAAGGGTCGCTGGGGTTGAGTGTAACTGAGGATTACGTTACGTTTTGTTCAAACTGAATAGGAATAAAAGGTAGATGTCTTCCAAACAAGCAACTGACAGCATGCTCGAATGCTACAGCAGAAATGTGTCTTTCTTTCTTTCCATTTTAGAAATGAGCTTTGATTGAGAGCAGCAGAATATTGAACTTGATATACTTTGCAACAATGAGCGATGTGAGGAAAAAAAGATGGGCAGCAGCGTTATGGACTAGCTGTAAAGGTGTGGGAGTGGAGACAGGAGGTCCGACAAGGAGGGAGTTGTGCAGGAACAGTGCAGACAGGTGTCATAGTTTAGTTTCCTGAGAATGACATCCACATTGGACAAGCGCATATCCCATGATTATATCTAGTGCCAACGCAGGAAGTGGTTGTTCTTCGATCTGATGATCTTCGCAGGTGTTTGCTGAATTGGTTCCATGGTGACAAAACTCAGTTACAGGCTTGACTTTCACACGTCAGCCTGAAAGCATCTGCAGAACCAATCACAATCCATTACCACGGTGGCCTTCACTAACACCCCATGAAAATCCATTCTCACTGGTTTCATGCCTCATCATGAACCTGTGACCTCCAACGTCTGACAAAATCATGTCTGCTCAGTCCTTGAAAAAGGGTGCATTTATTATTATTTAATTTGAATTATTTTGTATTTACCAGTGGGGTTAATGCTTTACAAACTAGAAGGAAACTGTAATTGTAGACATCATAAGGAAATAAATAAGAAACTTTATATTGGGAAAGCTGAGGTGACATATGGAAAATAACATCTAAAAACTTTCATAGCTCTTAACTCTTAATCAGTAAAAAGGACTGTGGGAGTTTTGTCGCTGCACTGTGTCCCTGACGGTAGATAGAGAAAAAAGTTTCGGGCTTCATATTCACTTTATTTACACAAAAAGTAAAGAAGCTTAAAGATGGAGGGAAGAAAAACAAAAAATATATAGAGTGGGTGGCACAAAGGAAGCCTGCAGGGTTTAATAAAAAAGAAAGCCAGTTTTTCTAAGGACAACTAAACAAAGAAAGAATATGACAGACAGACAGACAGACAGACAGGAGGGAGCCACGAAAGTAGACTAAAAACAAAATTAAAACAGTTAGAGGGGACAGTGACAGCAAACACCAACCTTGACTCTCGAGGGTCACATGACTGCAGATGAAGCTCAATTAGTTCGTTCCATATTGATCTGCTTCTCATTCTGAATTTCAAAATAGCACGTTAGACAAAATTATATTTACAAAAAAATATGTAAACCTTTTCAAAAATAGTATTATTGTAAAGGGGCTGATATAGACACAACAAACTATTCACTCCATAAATTGGAAGATACTTCCAGCAGCTATAAGAAAATCAATCTTTGCAATGTTTTAAACATTTGTATAAATCCGATTTTGAAAGATATATGGACAAAGCCCTCAGTAAGAACCTTCATAATATTGACAGAAGGAAATTGTAAAGTTCCATGTATGTACAGTTAGTGCAACTGAAGTGGAGATGGCTCAGACAGACTTTAAATATATGGATGTAAAATTAAAAACATTTTGAAGACACTACAGATTAATAGGGTTAAAACATTAACTAATATATCATGAAACTTCCCCAGCTAAATCAATATTACACTTTTATGGAAACATCCATCCATCCATCCATGCATCTATCCATCCATCCATTGTCTACCGCTTATCCTGTATTCAGGGTCGCGGGGGGACTGGAGCCGATCCCAGCTGTCATTGGGCGAAGGCAGAGTACACCTTCCTACACCGTGGGAGGAAGCCGGAGAACCCGGAGAGAACCCACGCTTACACGGGGAGAACATGCAAACTCAACACAGAAGGAACCTGACAGGCGACAGTGCTACCCACTACACCACCGTTCAGCCCTTTATGGAAACATTTTATTTATAATATGAAATAAAGTAAAATTTGCAAATGAGGCATCATCTAATGGGATCCTTTGGAACATTTAGGATAAATCTATCTAAAAGATACTAGTCTGAAAGAAGAATGTTATGGAAGCAAAATAGCCCAAAATCTCAAAACTGATCAGTGCATGAAAAACTGAGGGTGTCTTCCTTTAAGTAGAATGTCCTTGGCAATGTCATCCCCAACTACACACAGACACACTGTATCTCTGTCCAAAGCCACTTGAACTGTATTAACCTGTGTGTCGCTGCAGAAAAGCCCTGCAGCCACACAGAATCAATGGACTGACCACTGTTTTATCCCCAAATGGCCCAAATTCTCTCAATAGAACCTAACATCACAGAGGAGACAGACTGTTAGAGAATCTCCACTGACAAATACAAATGGATTTATCATTAATAATTAAGTGAAGGATTCATCCAACAGCCAGCTTGATGACTGAAATGTGATGGGAATGTTCTTACTGCAGATGTTCCTGGACTGGAGGCTACACTGGAGGCTGTAAGATATCGGGGTTCAGATTGGACAAAATGTTCCGTGAGAAAACTATGAACAAGCTTTAGCGAGATCCGAGCCTGCGTTTAAGGTGAGATGAAAGGTTCATTTCTAAGTTGGGATATATACTGTAGAAAGATTGATATATGATGCTGATGTTGATCCCCAGTCTCACGGCAGTTCATGAAATATCAAAATCACAAAACACTAGTGATTCGTGTTCATAGATACAAATTTTACATTTTTGGCTGGACCAGAGGACCAGTCCTATAAGTGGCTCTGAGTAAGTAAGTAGGTAAATGACTACATGAAACCAATAGATTCCATGACTTTGTCACAAACTGCCGTGGGTGGGTTCATCTGTCTGTCTGATGGATAGCTGCAACTACAGGTCAGATTGTCATGAAATATCCTGACCCTTCTCCTGCTCCCCAGAGGATGAAATCTTGACATTTTAATGACCCCTTGACCCTTGCACTACAGCGCTGCGATTAAAAGCGACAAATGATTTGTTGCTTGCTTTATTGGTCTTAGTGGTATGCTGCGATATACTGGTCTTATGGCACATATAAATTCTTTCTGGGATATGCCAATGCTTGTAAAATGGTACACTGGAGGTTTCCTATGAAATAACAACTGGGGAGTTGTTGTGGACCAGCACCATCCGTGTTTTGCAAGGGTTTTTTTGTCACTGGATTCTTGTGGCTTTGCATTGTAGATGGATATCAGTTCTCCATCGGAAAGGTCTGTCTTATGGCAAGATTAAGTGGTGAAACATTGTAAAGAAAGCCCAGCTACTGCGCCCGTTCACAGCAGTACATTGTTTTGCTCCACTGCTGGTATTAACTAAGGGCGTGCCAATCCCTTCCGTAGGAAATACACTGACTACGGATAAGTACCTCTTTCAAACCCACTTCAAAAAACCAAACTATCCCTTTAACACTAATGAAGAGGAGTTTTTTCATGGAACTCGGATACCATTACAATTGCATCATTTCTTCAGTGTGGCTACTGTGATTGGCATGGTCAATCATTCCACAAGAAAAAACACTTTTTACCATTATTGACTCCAGTGGCAATAATGCCCTGGAGAAGATGAAGGCCTGCTGTATGGAAGTAGATGTCCCTATGCCAGTGAACTAAATGTACGTGTCCACAGATGCGCCGCTTGCCAGTATTGCCAGCTAGTGGGCTGCCACTAGAGGATGATTGACAGGCGCTCTCCTCGCTACAACCACTTCATGGCTGCACCTGATTGGACGACCACTTTCACTGGTGGCCTGTCTGCTCTGGAGTTCATGCAGAACAACATGGCAGCTCGTTTGGAAACGTTCTCTTATTTTATGAAAATAGTTCACCTCTTTCTCTCTCAGTCTTTATTTTAGATCGACAACATTCAGTTGAAAAGATTTTCGCGAGCGTTGGCAAGGCGGCGAGTCGAGTGCCTCTGATTAGCATAAAGTAGACTCAACTTCAACTTTATGCAAATGAGGAGCGGCCAACTCGGCGCACTGTCTCTAGAAATTTGCCACGACGCTACCAGAATGCATGGCTTTTCACATAGACAATGAATGGGTAGCGGGGAAAAAACGCTGCCTGTGGACACCTAACTTAAAGGCGGGTCCACACCGCACCGACTGCCCGACTCGCGTCGGTAAATGAAGTCGGGCTACTTAATATGGCCGACTCGAATGGCGGATTACACATTTGAATCGGCTGAAATGAACGCCGACGTGGGCCGATTCGAGCGACCACACCAAGGAGACCCATGTCACGGACGCCGACTTTCTCAAAGACGCCGATTTTCGGTCCGGTGTGGACCTGCCTTAAGAGTGACATACCGTCGTTAGATCCTGGCATGACTTCCACTGCTGGTAAGGCTCAGAGAATAGCTAAATCATCAATTTGTTGTTGGCTCCGTCCAACACTTTCATATTGTGGCTATAATGGACACTGCAGCCTCTAGGGGACACAAGAAGAACTTCCCGACTTGGAAGATTCAGAAAGCAAGGTATCACATACTCTGGAAAAAAGAATCAAATATTGAAGACCAGTTTTTTTCCTCCAAAGTATTTTGTGCCCATACATTTGCAACGTGAGCAACCATTTCATCGCCAGTGGTGTGAGGAAACAGACTGTCCTCCTCGAGAAAACGACCACATAGGTCGTGTGTCAAGCACCGAATTACGACCATATGTTACGTTTCAAAATAGCGCGCCCTCTAGCGGTCAAGTAAATATCGACACTCCGGTGTCTCAGACGATCGCCCCCCCCACACGTCGACCTAAACCTACCCCGATTCCACGACATCTTCCCCCCACCCCCTCCCCACCCCCCCCCCCCCCGCGCGCCCCCCGCGCTACCCCCCCCCCCCCCGCGCGCACCCCGTCAATCACCCCCCCCCCCGCGCGCCCCCGCGCGCCCCCCGCGCTACCCCCCTAAACCTACCCCCCCCCCCCCGCGCGTGCATCATCGGCAGAGACCGCCTCCACACGTCGACCTAACCCTAACCTTAACCACTACTATCGTTGCGGAAGAATCTCCGCAATACGCTCCCAGAGGTCGTATTCGAGTGCATGGACCAACGACAACTGTGGTCGTATGAGTTGGAGGACTTGTTGGAGGAAAAGATACTCTGAACAGTAGTAACCCACTCACACACGGTCAGCAACACGGCTTAAAAGGAGGATGTTAACAAAATCATTCCATTATTGATCAGGAGACTGATGCTGTCAGTCTGACTCTGAAAGTGATGAATCATCCATTTGAGAGAGAGAGAGAGAGACAGAGAGAGAGAGGGGGGGGTGGGGGGGGGGGGGGGGGAGCTGAACACAGCCATGCAAGGACACCTGCTGGATTGACAGGATTGGTAGAATATTCTAGTGATTATTTCATCAAATATGTGTTTGATATACAAACAGTGTTTAATATAGATCTTCCATAAAGTTGGGATTGAAGATATATTAGATAAGAATGGTAAAAATTGAACAGCAGAGGCACGGATATGCTGAATTTTAGTCCCAAATATGGATGAAAACACCATTTCCTACATTTTCCATAATGTAACACTGCCAAGCAATTGTTCTGCTGACCTATTATTCTGAAACTCCAATAATCTAAAAAATGTCCCATTGGAACGTTCCAAAGGCCCATTGCTCTGAAAATACAAACCGTCAGTGCAACAAACTGTCAGTGCGAGGCTAATTATTCTGCAGCATCACTGTCCCAGGGATATTCTTTTCCGACCTTGGCAAAGGCATGATCCACCACTCCCCTGATATTGTTACTACCTAATCTCACTCCCCATGCCGAACCCCAACCAAGCCACCCAACAAAGACAACGAGTAATAAGAGGCAGAGTGGAGAGTCATGCTTTGGTCAGTAAGGGATAAGGGATCATAATTACTGGCGAATAATTAGCCATGAGCTTCAGTTTGTTGTATTTCTGAAACAATGATTGTTTGTTTATAATGGCTTGTCGGACAAATGGGTTTTGTACATTCTTGGGACCTCTGAGGTTTCTCAATAACTGTCACCAACTGTAACCTGCCTGAAGAAATATCAAGCTTGCATTACAGGTTGTAAGTAATCAAGTGACTCCATACATGGCACAAACTAATATGTTGATTGTTGTTAGTTGTCATGGCGACAACACACATCAGTAGGCCAGAAAGTGTTGCTTGCCATGTAGAAAGTGGACACAGCTTTGGACACAGATGTCTGGCTAGTTAGCGCCTTAGCTTGTCCTTCTCCGGAGTGGTGGGTTAATGAGGCAAGAGGACTGTTTAGTCCTCTGCTCGGCTACTTTTCTATAAACAGTTTAGCATTAAATATATTTAAGCTAGCTAACTAGCCAACTGTCTGTTCCATTGTTGTACTTGTACAAAAAATAAGTCAATGACTTATTCTGACAATAGCAATGTTACGCTGTGACAGGAGTGTGTGGATGAAGCATTATGTTGTTAAATTTGACTAATTTCCTCACTGAGTGACTGAGTGACACTCAGACAGACTCAGTCATGTCAAGTGATGAATTGTCAATGCAATGTCATTATTTGTATTTAAAGACTTGCTTCCTGTGCCATCTGCTTTCTTAGGAGCTTCTTCAGTCTGACACTTGAGGAATACAGGGAGGTTGGAAGACAGCTTTTTTCCAGGGAACCAGGGCTAGTGTTTGATGCCCCGATGATGCACCAACTCAGGAATGGTTCTCCACCACCTGGGTTGCCTGGGGTACCATGGTGTACATGTGGGAATTGTAGGGACATGCCCACAGACCGGGAGAGGAAATCCTGCAGCCAGGAACCGATCCACTGTGTTAGCCGGCAGCCACACTTCTCCCTGTACAGCCTTGATGAAGAATACCTGTGCATTCACAGGCAGTATGGGGAGGACCTGCTGGTAGTCAGGCCAGCTAGGGAACCTCCAACGATCAAACGCTGAACCAATGTTCACTCTGTTCTTGCTCCTCCTTAAGCACTTGGGACTGGTACCGAAATGCCTCAGACAAACTCAGACATTTTACCGTTTTTTCTTCATTAACTGGCAACCCCAAAGACTCTTGACCCCTGACACAGAGATACCATGTGATACCAACGTTGTTATTCTATTGGCTTACAAACCTTGCTAGAAGCCCCAGCCACACATCTACACAGAAACAAACATTCATTTTGGACCCGTCAACATTTTTTAAAATGATTAATTCACAATAAAAAAAAAATAAATAAATAAAATGTTTCACAAGAAGTGATGCTTTGATTCTGCACCGCAACGGCAGTCACAATAGCATCGATGGCCGACACTCTGTCATCCTGCTACGTTGATTTGAATGGTGAAGCCATTCTACTCTTGTTTTATTTCTAAGGTGAGACCATTTTGATCAACTTTAAACATGCATTATTCATTTCTTTTTTTGTCACTTGGGAGCATATGGAGCATGACTCCTTACGGAGTCAATATGATAAATTTGTTGGCAAACAGTTGCTTATTTACACATCCAGCAGATACGGAGCAACATTATCATCTATTTGGAGTCATATTTGTGCCCAGCTGATAGAAGTCTGATAGAAATGAATCAGAATCAGAATCAGAATTCCTTTATTGTCCCTCAACGGGGAAATTTCTTTGCCACAGCAGCCAAAGGATAGTATGTTACAAGAAACACAATAGTAATAATAACAATAGCAAAAATTTACAATATTTACAAAATGTAAAAAATTGAATAGAAATAGAGTAGACTTGTTATATACATACAAACATGATATTGTACAAACAATTTCCAGCAGTGAATTTTGTTTTTTATTTACAAATTACAATAAAGTATAGAGTGCAGAATGAGGTCTACTGGAAGCATAAACATGATATTGTACAAAAATGACCAGCAGTAAATTTTGTTTTCATATACAATTTACAATAAAGTATAGAGTGCAGAATGAGGTCTATTGGGAGCAGTGCTTATTGTAGAGTCTGACAGCAGCAGGAAGGAAGGACCTGCGATACCTCTCTTTCACACACTTGGGGTGTATCAGTCTATCACTGAAGGAGCTGACCAGTGCGGTGATAGTGACCTGCAGGGGGTGGGACTCCTTCACCAGCAGCGATGACAGCCTGTCCATCATCCTGCTCTCTCCCACCACCTGCACTGGGTCAAGAGGGCATCCCAGGATGGAGCTGGCCTTCTTGATAAGTTTGTCAAGTCTCTTCCTGTCTGCTGCCGAGATGCTGCTGACTTGCTCTATTTTAGCTCTGTAACAGCTGCTGAGGAAAAACATCCATCTCTTTAGCTTCAATATGTTCATCAACTGTCCACAGCAAAAGATCCATAGCTGACGGATGTAGATTATAGGAAGACTGTACCATGTGGCCGCAGATCAAATCCATTGATTGTTGGATCATGTCTCCCAAAACTCGCTACTGGCTGTTTCCTGTATGGTGTCCTCAGTCGAGTTGAGATCTCATTCATAAAACACACTCACAGCATTAATCAGAATTTTACATTACAAGGCCTGGTGGAGGGCATCAAAGAACCACAGTCACACATGAAACATGCAAAACATTTTGCTGAGGTTTAACTGTGAAAATGAAAAAGACAATATGTGAATGAGCTTCCCACCTCTCATCAGCTCGCAAATGACACACGCAATGGACAGGAATACTATGTGTGGAAAGCTTTTCAACTTCAACTTGAGATTATTCACTCATGGTCAAGGACTGTTTGTGAGAGTGTTTAGCATAAAAGAACCACTGATCAGCTGTTTAATGAGAAGGTCAAAATGCTCCAGTTTGCTTCAGGCTACATTTCCTTTGAGTTTGATATAAATTCACACGATGCAACCTGCAACTTTGCTTTCTGTGATATATAATCTGTAGAAAAAAGCTACAGGGATTTTTTTTAAAAGGCTGCTGCTGACCAGCTAGCAAGGTAATAGAAGTTACTGAACTGACCATGTATAATATCGGTTGTCTTTACAATAACCACTAGAACTGTTAAACCTTCATAAAATTTGTGGCTTAAAATGATCATATTTTGATGAAAATTATTGTAAGTCACAACCACGAGAACAAATGTGTAAATGTGTCATTTGACAGAAGACAAATTTAAACAACTTTTTGACACATTTACCAATATAGTTTTGATTTGATTTGATCCATCAGTCTGACATGTTTCAGAACGTCGTAGGGAAGGCCCTATTGAAAATGTAGAAACCATTATTATTTAACAAAATGAATCACCATTTTTGAGGGCCTTTACATGGTCGAAAACTCATGAAACGTGGCACAAACATCAGGGCTGCTGAAAATGTTATTATTCTTTAGGTCTCATATTTGGCTGTCTCGCTAGCGCCACCTACAAAATGTATTTCCCAACTCTGACTGACGTGATGTGTCTTGTGTGAGACATCATTAAACTCAGCAGAGGTCCTGTTTCCTGTTCCTGCCATTTAGCCTCTTGCCTTGATTAGTTAAGGACCTGTTTGTAGTTTGTATCTTCTTGTGGGAGAATCATTCCACTCTCTTCATCGGTGTGTGTTATCACCACCCCCTAAACTTAAGCCCCGCCTGCTTCGCTAACACATAGGGCCCTAGTTTCGTAGACCAGGCGCAGTCAGCTTTCAGCGCACCTGCGCCGCGCCGACAGGGTGTGTCCGCCTGGACTTTGCAAGTTTCGTGCACCGCGCAGGCTCGCGCAGGCACACCTCCCGTCTTGCCCACCCGCGCAAGTGGGAAAGAGGGAGGAGAAGAAGGCGTGAGTGGGAGACGAGGAGGAGAAGAGGCGTGGACTGGGATTAATACAGCCGATTCAGATCTTCACCAATCAAATGAGCTCCTCTCCTCACCTTTAATGCGTTAGGGGAGGTTCAGTGCAAGTTCCGTCATTTGACAACCCGATGACAGAAGCAGCGCCGCCGTTCCCACCACGTGCATCACGCGCTGTGCGTGCGTATCATAATAATAACAATGCCCATATTATAAAAAACAGGAGAGAGAGAGGGAGATGTTTTGGTCCGAGAGGCTGAGTTTCCGTTACGCGTGCAATCCGCCTTTGATCTGACGTCAGATGTGACGGGACAATCTATATAGATATAAATTCACGTGTTGATTCAATTAGTTGCATTAAATAGTGTTTGTTGTGATTATTTATTGCATTTAAATGTGCCTGGAACTGTGGAAACCTGCCTGTGAGGTCTCGGTGACGTGTGCACACTGCACGCCGTCAACCAAACTTCCACTCCGCCAGCTGTGATTCGCATTGAATGAATGGACTTTGCGCCGAAAGTAGACCAGGTCGGAGCTGGCGAGCTTTCAGCGCAGTCTCGGCGAGGCTTTTTGCCACGAAACTTCCGCTACGCCAAGCTGAATCTGTGACGCCTTCCCCCTGCTGCGCCGCCACACCCATCTTGGCGCAGGCGATCCACCAAACTGCCAAACTGACGGTGCGCAAGGCTGCGTGGGTCGAAACTTGCATTGCGCCGGCTCCGCCACCCTCCGCCGCCCTGCGCTGCGCCACGAAACTAGGGCCCATGAACTTTCAGCCGTGGGCTCATAGACTCTTTAGGATGTCTACAACTGTCTTGCAGAGAGTTCCTGATCTTGTTCTTGGTCCTGGCGCCTCAGGACCTCCAACACGCATGAAGGTGCAAGGGCCCGCTCATTGCTGCCTGTAGCTTTAATTACAACAGTCAATTACAAGACAGCACGAGCCTGTTAATATTCTGCATGGAAACAGTTAAATTAGTATATAACTGAGCTCAACGGTGCATTAAAAGCTATCTCTGCAAACTCTACTCAACTGTGCGGTCACACGAAGAGTGGAAAGATACTCATTTGAATTGTCACAAAATGCTAAAAATGATCTTACATTGCGCTGATACGATAGTTATCATACTTAAGGCAATGCAGCCGATATCGGCATTATGCATATCAGCATTTACAGTATTGAAGCATAATTATTGTTTTTATGGTTCTGTTTCACCAACAATTTGGTTAATTTGGTTAATGTCTTGATGGCATCAGTTCAATATTGAAACTGTCCAACTATTAATGTGGTCACTACCACAACCCAACATTAATGCCATGTTACACTGCAGTCCTGCACAGCATCAGGAGGAATTGCTCATCTCTTGTGCTCCTCATGATTTACGGCCAGTGCCAACAATCAGTGTCGATGCAGGAAGCCGCGTTCCCTTAAAGGTCCAGCATGTAGGGTTTGTGAGTTTGTAGATTTCAACCAACTGAATCTTCTCCCATGTGCCAAGCATGGAGAATGGCTGTATGTAGTGCCAGTTTAGTCTGTTTCTCTTCCTTTGAAAACATAATCGGCTAATTTGAAGGTTACAAAAACATGATTATTATTTTCAGTGCATTATACATTAAAGAAAATATACTTAATGATATTATATTACATTGCTCCTGATAGATCCCCATACATACTTTAATACGTCGAAGCAGAAAGTGGAGGTCGGGGTAGTTGATGGGCAGCATGTCTGATCCTGCAGGAGAACAGAGCTCATTTCCTGTCACAGACATGCAATAAGTATTTAATACCTGCAGCAGTTACAGAGCAAATTAGCATTCATTTGGAGTCATGCTTGTGTCCAGCTGATGAATGAAAGTCCAATATGGACACTCTTTTCTAATATAGTGTATGTATATACACATACATACATACACACACAGCTTTTCCTCTTTAAACCATGCAATGAGAAAACAGTAATGTTGCAGCTAAACAATACTTTCTGTGTGCAACAAGAATGTAAGTATTTCCACTGATGTAAAAACATATTTGGATCAAATCAGTTGGTAGAGAGCTGCATGTTCATTTCCTAATGTTGCATAGGTTTCATGCATTCACCTCATGAAAGGGTTAAACATTCTTCTCCTCTGTTTAAAATCAGATCTGATGGCAATGAGCCACCGTATCGACTCTTCACTCAGAGCGCTTCCTGTCGGCTCCCCGTCGCTCTGACCGCCTGCTCATTTTCTGTTCAGAGATGGCACCCTGCAGGGCATCATGGGAAAAAAGGCTATGTTGGTGTGTGTGTGTGTGTGTGTGTGTGTGCGTGCGTGTGTGTGGGTGTGTGTGTGTGTGAGAGAGAGAGAGAGAGAGAGAGAGGGACAGAGTGGTATCCACTAAGTCATACTAACCTCAGGGCCGGACTGAGGCAATTTACAACAGTTCATCTCACAGCAGGGACACCCAGACATGCACACTCACACACACACACTCACACACACACACGCACACACACACACGCATGCATGTACGCACGCACACAGATATACACACACACACGCACGCACACACACACACACACACATACACGCACTTCAAAGAACACATTTCTTTCTCTCTAATGATTCAACACAGTCTCTTCATATTCAGGTTGAATATATATATATATATATATATATATATATATATATATATATATATATATATATATTTATATACATATGTATATAGATTTTTCTTTTGTTTTTCTTTTTCGGAAGATGGCAAATGACTCTGCTGTCCTGACATTGGTCGGGAGTTCGTTCCACCACTGAGGACCAGAACAGAGAAGAGTCTGGACTTTGCTGAGCAACATTTGTTTGATTTCAGCGATGGTGGTACCAGCCGGCCAGCTGAAGTAGAGGAGCGAAGTGCTCACGTCGGGGCGTGAGGTTTGGCCAGTGTTTGAAGGCAGATGGGTGCCGTTCCATTGATGGCCCTAAAGGCCAGTGCCATCGTCTTGAATTGGATGCGTGCTGCAACAGGAAGCCAGTGGAGGTCACGGAGGAGGGGGGTCACATGGGAGAATTTGGGTAGATTGAAGATAAGGCGTGCTGCAGCGTTCTGGATACGCTGCAATGGTTTAGTCGCAGAGGCCGGGAGTCCGGCCAGGAGAAAGTTGCAGTAGTCAAGGCGGGAGATGACCAGTGCTTGGACCAGGAGTTGCGTTGCATCCTTTGTGAGGAATGTCCGAATCCTGCGGATATTGTAGAGGGCAAATCTGCAGGATCGGGCCACAGCAGTGATGTTGGGGGTGCAGGATAGTTGGTCATCGAGGATTACACCCAGGTTCCTCGCAGTTAACGACGGCAATACTATGATGCCCTTGACAGTGACCGACAGGTCCATGCGAGGGCAGTCTTTCCCTGGGATGAAGAGGAGTTTGGTTTTATTCAGGTAAAGCTTGAGTTGTCCAGACAGAGATGTCAGCCAGACAGTCCGAGATGCGAGTTGCAATGTGAGTGTCAGAGGTTGGGGGAAAAGAGAGGAACAGCTGGGTGTCATCTGCGTAGCAATGGTAGGAGAATCCATGCGATGTAATAACAGAACTAAGTGATCTGGTGTAGAGTGAGAATAGACGTGGTCCTAATACTGAGCCTTGAGGGACACCCGTGTCCAGAGAACAGGGTTTGGACATAGAGCC
The DNA here is from genome assembly GCF_963514095.1 of Eutrigla gurnardus. Lineage (NCBI taxonomy): Eukaryota > Metazoa > Chordata > Actinopteri > Perciformes > Triglidae > Eutrigla > Eutrigla gurnardus. The sequence goes on along the minus strand of NC_139930.1, from coordinate 4,623,248 downwards.
ATTCCATGTGACCTGAATGGTGCGATTTGTATGATGTGAACCAGGTGAGAGCAGAGTCAGTTATGCCAAGTTCAGCCAGGGTGGAAAGGAGGATTTGGTGGTTGACTGTGTCGAATGCAGCAGATAGGTCGAGGAGAATGAGAACGGAGGAGTGGGATGAGGCTCTGGCGTCTCGCAGGGACTCGGTCACTGTGAGGAGGGCTGTCTCAGTGGAGTGAGCAGTCCTGAATCCTGATTGATTAGGTTCAAGGAGGTTGTTCTGTGAGAGATAGGATGACAGTTGGTTGTAGGCGGCACGTTCCAAGGTTTTAGAGAGGAATGAAAGAAGAGATACAGGTCTTTAGCTTTGGATGTCAGTAGCGTCTAGGGTGGGTTTCTTAAGGAGGGGCTTCACTGTAGCAGTCTTAAAAGCCGCTGGAATGACACCTGAGTTGAGGGCGGAGTTGATCAGAGTGGTGAGGAATGGCAAGATGTCGTGTGAGATGTCCTGGAGAAGAGAGGAGGGAATCGGGTCAAGGGAGCAGGTGGTGGCACGGTTAGATGTATTAAGTGCGTGGACGTCTTCAGAGGTGAGGGGGCTAAAGCTGGTAAGACCATCAGGAGCTGATGTCATTTACTTTCTTGGTAAAGTAAGTTGCAAAGTCTTCAGCAGTAAGGGAGGAAGGAGGGGGAGTGGGAGGAGGGGTGAGGAGGGAGGAGAACATGGAGACGCCACAGGATCTCGTGAAGACAAGGTCAAGTTGATTCCCAGCCCGGTGGGTGGGTGGAGAGGGGGAGAGTGTGAGGTCAAATGCGGAGAAGAAGTCAATGAATTCAGATGAGTGCAGCTTTCCCGGGTGGATGTTGAAGTCACCGAGGACAACGAGTGGTGTGTCATCATCAGGGGAGCAGCTTACCATCTCATCTAAAAAGTCACCGAGAGGACTGGGTGGGCGATAGATCACTATGATGTTGAGCTTGAAAGGAAGGGTGACAGAGACGGCGTGGAATTCAAGTGCAGATCGAGGTAGGTGGTCCAGAGGAAGGACCTGGTAGGACCACCTGGGTGAGATGAGGAGCCCAGTTCCTCCTCCTCGCCCTGTTCGTCTTGGGGAGTGTGAAAACGAGTAGGCAGTTGAAAGGGCACACTGTAAACCCCAACAGTACTACTAACTAATAAGGACTGAGGGCACAATAATTAAAATCTGTTTAATAGTTGAAAGAACTTATAACTAATCAGTGATGTGAACGATTAATCTAGTTTTAATTTTCTGTGGCACAGCACTTATGAGTAAAGTTTTACCCATCAATGATCGCTTTTGAGTAAACGCTACGTACACGGACGTCATGACGTCACAACGTTGTGAATCTGCTGCCCTGACCGACGTAACTTGTTTTGTCCAAGATGGCTGGCGTGTGCGAGAGTCCGCGGGTGCAGTCGAATAGTCTTTTTTGCTTAGGAAGGTTCCTAACTGAAGAAGTGACCCGGAAGTAAACAAGTGGCCGCCATGATAAGAGCTGTTCGAATTCTCTAAATGCATAGGAAAGGAGCTCCAATGCTTCCTTTCAGAGCTCCTTTAGCATAGGATGCAATGGACCTTCCTATGCGATAGGAAAGGAGATTACGCCGACCCACAATTCTTTGCGAGAGCAACATTTAAAGTGCCGCACACCTCGGCCGTTCATGAAAACAAACGATATGTGTATTTGCATATTTAACAATGACTTTCATGCAGACATGTAGTAATTGGAATAGTGTTGATAAATGTGTGTGGACAGTGATAATAATTGAATGTTTTTTTTTTATTTATTTCAATCATGTTACAAATGTTTGACAAAAACGAAACTAAAACCACAAATGAAAAGTAAATAAAACAATGGTCAAACAGAAAGGAGGAGCTGCTGGACCTGAAGCCGGTCAGTGAACCAGCTGTTTATAAAACCAACATGTGGAGAAGTGGACGACGCGTTTTTTGTAGTCCATTATTGTAGTTTCTCCAGCGCAGACGCACGTCAATCGCCGGTGCCGATCATCAGCTGTCAATCATCAGCGGCCGCGATATAATGACGTAGTTTAGTGAAAGTCCGGTCGGATTCTCTGAGCACCGCGGTCGACTATTCCTAAGTCCTTTTGAGTTCTCCTATCGCCTTTCCTTAACCCCGTGACGTTTTCCCCAGAGGTCAAGGAATAGGAGTTAGGAATAGGAGTTAGGACCTTATTTTTTGACTATTCGACTGCACCCCGCGTCTCACCTTCGTTCATGGATTAACTTGTAAGTAAACCAAACAAACTTGTCAAAACTGCTTTGCTTGTTATAACGCTGCATGGGTATCACAAATAATAAAGTGTTTGATCGTTAGACTGCGCTGTTTTTACATTTAGGGTACCGAGCAATGGCCGCGGTGATTCACGCTCATTTCTGAATTGCGGCGCCTGTGCTGCCGTTGACTAATGACTAATTATGTTAGCTAGTTACTCTTTTCAGTTAGCAGCCGTAGCGTTTCTTTGTGTGGCGCTGATATTTATGTGAAGCGCCCTTATCTGGTAAATATTTTTCTTCTTCTTACATGCACCCGAATGAACTAACGTAAGCCTAGTAGCTATCTTAAGACGAACGTTAAGTTGCAGCTAGTTTAGCCATTAGCCGACTCACTTTGAGGCTAATGGCTAACTTCTGGCAGTAACTTTTATGCACTTCAGTGCTAGTTACGTCCGTGGTAATGCATGGACATGAAGTTGGTTAGCTTATGCAATCTGCAAGCATACATTGAACCTCCATTTTTTCTTTCCTCATAGGCTGAAGTGGATGCAGAGAAGCGAGCATGCACACAAATCAAGGTAACTGAGATTTAGCTTGTGCTGCTCCCCCTCCATAAATGGGCTAACATTTTATTATTATTTGTAATAATCAAGTCTGTCTGTCTGTCTGTCTGTCTGTGTGTGTGCATTTGAAGATCTATGTACACTCAACAAAAATATAAACGCAACACTTTTGTTTTTGCTCCCATTTTTCATGAGATGGACTTAAAGATCTAAAATTCATTCAAGATACACAATATTACCATTTCTCTCAAACATTGTTCACAAATCTGTCTAAATGTGTGATAGTGAGCACTTCTGCTTTGCTGAGATAATCCATCCCACCTCACAGGTGTGCCACATCAAGATGCTGATCTGACATCATGATTAGTGCACAGGTGTACCTTATACTGCCCACAATAAAAGGCCACTCTGAAATGTGCAGTTTTGTCTCACAGCAAAATGCCACAGATGCCACAAGCATTGAGGGAGCGTGCAATTGGCATGCTGACAGCAGGAATGTCAACCAGATCTGTTGCTCGTGCATTGAATGTTAATTTCTCCACCATAAGCCGTCTCCAAAGGCGTTTCAGAGAATATGGCAGTACATCCAACCGGCCTCACAACCGCAGACCACGTGTAACCACACCAGCCCAGGACCTCCACATCCAGCAGGTTCACCTCCAAGATCGTCTGAGACCAGCCACTCAGACAGCTGCTGAAACAATTGGTTTGCATAACCAAACAATTTCTGCACAAACTGTCAGAAACCGTCTCAGGGAAGCTCAACTGCATGCTCGTCGTCCTCATCGGGGTCTTGACCTGACTCCAGCTCGTCGCCGTAACAGACTTGAGTGGGCAAATGCTCACATTCGATGGCGTCTGGCATGTTGGAGAGGTGTTCTCTTCACGGATGAATCTCGGTTTACATTGTTCAGGGCAGATGGCAGACAGTGTGTGTGGCGTCGTGTGGGTGAGCGCTTTGCTGATGTCAATGTTGTGGATCGAGTGGCCCATGGTGGTGGTGGGGTTATGGTATGGGCAGGCATCTGTTATGGACGAAGAACACAGGTGCATTTTATTGATGGCATTTTGAATGCACAGAGATACCGTGATGAGATCCTGAGGCCCATTGTTGTGCCATACATCCATGAACATCACCTCATGTTTCAGCAAGATAATGCACGGCCCCATGTTGCAAGGATCTGTACACAATTCTTGGAAGCTGAAAATGTCCCAGTTCTTGCATGGCCAGCATACTCACCGGACATGTCACTCATTGAGCATGTTTGGGATGTGCTTGACCGGCGTATACGACAGCGTGTACCAGTTCCCACTAATATCCAGCAACTTCGCACAGCCATTGAAGAGGAGTGGACCAACATTCCACAGGCCACAATTGACAATCTGATAAACTCTATGCGAAGAAGATGTGTTGCACTGCATGAGGCAAATGGTGGTCACACCAGATACTGACTGGTTCTGAGTCCCCAGACCCCCAATAAAGCAAAAAAAATGCACATTTCAGGGTGGCCTTTTATTGTGGACAGTCTAAGGCACACCTGTGCACTAATCATGATGTCAGATCAGCATCTTGATGTGGCACACCTGTGAGGTGGGATGGATTATCTCAGCAAAGCAGAAGTGCTCACTATCACACATTTAGACTGATTTGTGAACAATGTTTGAGAGAAATGGTAATATTGTGTATCTGGAATGAATTTTAGATCTTTAAGTCCATCTCATGAAAAATGGGAGCAAAAACAAAAGTGTTGCGTTTATATTTTTGTTGAGTGTAATTGACTGTATATTACCTACAGTCACTTATATCATCTGAGAACAACTTTATTGGTAAGTTATATTAACACTTGAGATTCTGGGTTAATAAATTGGAAAGCTGTTGTTGAGTAGCCTACATAATTTAACTGGTTTCTTACTGCTTATTGTATCTGTTTCCACAGGATCAAGTTGAGAATATTGACCAGCACTGACCTTTTTCTTTGGTAAGCCAAATGATTTAAACTCACTTGTAGGAGAATTAATTTAGTTTGAAAGTAAGCACTTCAAATGATGGAGTGGAAGTGCAAGTCGGGTGCTGTGTCCTCAGACACCCAGACACAGTTATTTAAGCACTACATAGCCATTATTCAAGAGTAAGTCCTTTGCCATGTCTCTACACCTCCTGCATTTGTACATTTCTGTAATTAATGCACTGAAAATTAATTTATCGCGGTTTCACAAAGACACGTGTAGAGCTGGTGCAAGTGAAGGAGCACAAGCAGGACACAGTTTTTACATGTCCCTTGTGTGACTTCAGACCGCCCTTCTCAGAGGCAACACTGTCACACTGATGACTTTTGCTCTGCGTCGCCAAGAGATCGTTCAGGGGGATCAAATGGTGAAGGAGTTCCTACAGAAATGGCCGGCTCTTCGGATGGAATCGCAGGTAAAACAGGCTCACTCTTTTCTTCCAATCTTTACACATCTTTCTCAGTCTGCCCTCTCTAAACATGTTTCATCACAATTCATTTGTCCTATTGTGTTTTTTTATTTTGTTTTGTAGGTTTGTGCAGAGTTCCACCGCATCACAAACGTCGATCTACGGAACCAGTTTTATGCTGAGCTTGACCGGCACACACCACAACTGTTGGCCATATACAGACAGAAGGCAGAACACACCGGCAAGATAGCAGAGGCGCTGCATGACATCCTACATATTTATGACCTCCAGGTGAGTTAAAGTTTAACCTGGTCCAAATCAAGTTATACGGACAACAGTGACAGCAACAAAGTTCATCATGTTCAATTTGCTTGTCCTTTCAGCAAGAACAAGATGTCAACATGAGACGCACTGCAGCCCTAGGTGCCCTCCCGGTATACCTGCGTGAGGAGGACCCACCGTTCTTCAAGACGTGGAATGTAAGTATGCACTGCTTTCGCAGAACTGTTAGTATCAATGAGGTGATATTGCTTGCTTTGTATTGATAGCATTATTTTCAACACTAAAAGCTGCCTAACTATACAACGCAACCACCTTCCAAACCCTGTGTGGAGGTGTGAGTGTGGATGCATATGGATACATACAGTATGTGGTATAGAAGCCCTGTAATGCTTAAGTTTAACTTCCCACAAAGCCCTGACCTCACCTTGCCCAGAGGGCTAATAATTTGGTTGACCTTTTGACCTTACCACTCATGAAATAACACACACACAGACACACTACTTTCCTACCTCCTCCCTTCCTTCTTTCCTCCCTCCCTGCCCCTCCCTTCATTCCTTCCTTATTTTTTCTTCCTTCCTTCTTCCCCTCCTTCCCTTTTTCTTTCCTTCCTTCCTTCCTTCCTTCCTTCCTTCCTTCCTTCCTTCCTTCCTTCCTTCCTTCCTTCCTTCTGTCCCTCCATCCCTCCTTACTTCTTTCCTTCCTTCTGTCCCTCCATCCCTCCTCACTTCTTTCCTTCCTTCCTCCCTTCTTCCCCCTTCCTTCAGCTTCCTTCCTTGACCCGATGACCGCTGGAGGGTTTAAAAGACCTATATGAGACACATTGACATACTTACATGTATACCTACCTGTTGGATGGTGACTAGTAGAATAATCAGTTGAAATACCTACCTAATACTTAGCTGTTGAGTCATGACCTGTGAAATAGTAATATAATGCAATTGTCTAGTTCCTGAAAGTTAACCTTGTATAACCTGCATATTCCAGGAGGACGACTCGCCTGAGCCAGACATCACTGACACGCCTGTTGCCCTTGTCACGGTGGTCTCCGAGAGCACTACAAGTCCAGTTGACTTCAGTCCTGCATCCATTGCTATTGTGGTAGAAGATGAGCTTGTGATGAGCAACATCCCCAGGTTGGCTAAAGCATTTGCATTGTTGTTTGGTTTGATGTATGTATTGCATTTGGACTACCCCAGGAAACTCATTCACACTTTTACCTTCATCCAGAAAGTCCTGATGGGTCTTGATGATGGTAAACTCAAACCCTGCCTACTCAATCTAAAAAATGACCTGTTACTGAAAGAGTAGACCACATTACACTTTGTGTCTATTAACATGCACACGTCTGTATGCACATACAGAAGTGTGTTTTTGGTGCCAAGTATCTTAATGTGACAGTATGTTGAATATGCTTAGAAGTTACACCTGGTAGGCTGTCTAACCACAAAAGCTACCTGTTCATGTTTGCACTTTAAAAAAAAGATTACAGTTTTAATTGTTAGCAATTGTATATTTCTGTCATTTATTCACTGAAAATTCCTTTATAATGTGTAGAGCTGGTGCAAGTGAAGGAGCACAAGCAGGACACCAACTTTTTACATGTCCCTTATCCACCAAGTCTACCTCATTTGTTCATGGTTGCATTTTTAAAAAGTTAACAACTGTAGATCGGAATAGTGTGAGATATGGCCTTTACAATAATGTATTTATTTATTTTTTCTTTTATTTTATGAAAGAGCTCTTGGTCCTTTGCTGGAAGACTTATGCATAAACGCCAGTGGTATTATTTATTTCAGTTTTTTTATGTTTAAAATTGCTTTGCAGTTTGATGAGCTGTAAGATCCTTTTAATTTGTGTGCAAAGTCTTGCCAAATGTTTTACTTTAAGCACTAACATGCTCAGTCATGTCATGACATGTAGATGGACACACACACACACACACACACACACACACACTGATATACAGACACACACTCATATACAGACACCTTACCCATTCAGGAGGTGAGTGAGCTGTTTAATGTCCAGTTACATTTGCAGCAGGGTTTTAAAGAAATATTGCTGTAATTGTTCATACTTGTTTGGATAAACAATGTTAATGCAAAATAAAAACAAACTGAAATTGTACCTGAAGTTGTGTGTGTGTGTGTTTAATGTAAAAATGTAGTATTCAGAACTTAAAGGTTGTATCAGCGATTCTGGGCCGAAACATAAATGATCACATTCATCTGTTTTTACCTCACGATCCGCTAGCTGCCCGCCCCATAAGCAGGCCGTCAAAAAAACGCGTCTCTCTAGGCAGCCTAGGCTCCGAGATCGCACACAAAAACAAATGATACTACCAACACCTCAAAAGCAAAATAAACAGTGTTCCAACCAATCACGTTCATGAAAATGCGCGTCCATGATCATTTTCAAAACGCGGGAGGGAGGGGCTAGCTGGCTCTGTTTGTTTTGGATCTCCCAACGGAAGTGAGGGCAACCAGAATCGCTGATACAACCTTTAAATCTATACAATTTTCATGAGCTTATGAGTTATGTACGAGTATGTTTTTTGAGTAAGACTGAAGTAAAATTTTAAGTTTGTATACATACAAGTTTTAATAACTGCTTAAAATACTTTTTAAGTACAGTGCACTTCAATTTAATGAAAGTTAAGTATGAAGAAGACATAAATATTAAGTTAAGGAAAATTAAAAAAAATTATATTGAACTTAGAATATAGATTACACAGAACACATATTTTTTAAGTATAGTGTAACTCAAAAAATGTATTAGGTTAACTTAAAAGTTTTTACGTAATCAGTTACGACATACATTTTGAGTTTTCTGAACTTATTCGGGTTTACAGTGCAGCTGGAGTGGCAGTGTTTTCTGGGGTGATCCAGGTCTCCGTAAGGGCCAGGAAGTGGAGAGTCTGCAGGGAGGAATACGCTGAGATGGTGGCAGATATTTCAGTATGATCCACTAGAAGTGTGTGGTGGTGTCTGTATGTAATCCTGTCATTAACTTATATGTGCTAACCAGGCTCCAAATTTTGGTTCTGATAAGTCGAGCCAAGGCTAAAGTACCTTAGAACCTTAGTACCTCTGCGGACCATCAGGGGCGACTCCTCTGGTTGCAAAAAGAAGTGATTGACCCTACTTCTCACTCCAGTTGGGTTTCAAGGCAGGCCTCACAACCGAAGCTGCCCTTCTATCCATCACTGAGTGACTTCACATTGCTCTCCTCACATTGCTCTCCTCTGTGGTCATCCTTTTGGATGGAGCGTATGACACTGTGAACCACCCATCCTTATTTCCACCTGTCAGGATCTGGGTGTCTCAGGCTCCGCACTCTCCCTGCTCACATCCTGCCTTAAAAACCGCACATACCAGATAACTTCGAGAAGATCTGTGTCAAAACCTTGTCCACTTGTTACTGGGCGGCACAGGTTCTGGTCCAGGCCTAGACTGCAACTCCCTCCTGGCTGGTCTACCTGCACTTGCCCTTTGACCTCTGCAGCTCATCCAGAATGCAGCAGCTCAACTGGTCTTCAACCTACCTGTCCCTACCTATCCCTACCGATCCCTTAACTGGTTACCAATAGCCGTCCGCATCCGCTTCAAGACACTATTACTTACGTGCCATGCTACTAATGCATCCAGGACATGGTTAAACCTTACGCTTTGCATCAGCCAATCGGCTTGCTGCGCCCGCACTGCAAGGGACAGCAAGTCACTCGACGATATCATGACTGTTTGCTGTCCTGGCTACCAAGTAGTGTAACGAGATCCCCATTGATATCCGGACAGCAGAAAGTCTACACATTTTATATATATATATATATATATATATATATATATATATATATATATATATATATATATATATATAAGCCACTTGCACTTATATGTAGCACTCTGCTTATTTGAAACTAATGTACTTACATGATTCTTGCCGTTCTGGGTTTTTACACTCAGGGTTGAATGCACTTATTGGAAGTCGCTTTGGATGAAAGCATCAGCTAAATGACATGTAATGTAATGTAATGTAAATAGACCATAAAGCAGTGGAAGCCACATCCAGTAAGGGTGCCACCTGACTGCTTGTGTTCATCTGATCCACCTGACGCTCCTTCACAGTCCAAATATGGTCACTTTGGTTTACTGGTGCCAAAAACCCAAGATGGCAACAGCCAAACATCTGTGTGAGTCTGTGCTTCCTATTTACTAAGTGTTCCTGCTGGAGAAGCAAACAAGGAGAAATACACACTGTTAGTTATTATCAATTGTTGGGAGTAACGCGTTACAAAAGTAATGCATTACTGTAATGCATTCCGTTTTGCTGTAACGCGGTAATGTAAGGCATTACAAAAAAAAACTGGTAATATTTTACTCGGTACAAATCTCAGTAACGCGCGTTACAATGCATTTTAAACCCGAAATCAATTGACTCTACATTCGCGATGCGAGATGGGCATACGCTCCACTTCTGGAAAAGTGTGAAAGCAGGTCCGTGTAACGCTACACTATGTTAATTAAGCGCTGTTGTTAGCAGGCTCCATGAGCTGGACACCGACTCACGGAGCAGGTCAGAGCGCAGCCGACCCGTCAGAGCGCAGCCGACCCGGCACACCGAGGATCAACAGCTGAGGGGCGGCGGCGAAGAGGCGGAGGCTCCGATTCTCTCTGTCGGTTTTGAACCGCTTTTATGTCCGCGTCATAACGCTTTTGGTGCATGTTTAAAACAGTAGGTTTATTTCAAAACGTGAGTGTCAGACGCTGTCAGAGCGTTAATGAACAGTGTTTTAGAGCTCCCCTAAATGTCTCAAGTAGGCTTTCAGGTAATTTCGCAGCATAACACAGCGCCTTCAGGGTCATTAAAAAAGACGAACGGCAAATCTGGAATGAAAAATGGCCCTGTTATTTCATCCCCGAATCCCATTCATGAACACAATATCCAATATCAGTTAACGAGTCGTTTTCCGTTTCTCGTTTTCCGTTTTTTAAAACGAATAACGGGATACGAGTCATTTTCCGTTTTTCGTTCTTTTATTTTGAAGCGAAAAACATCACATCCTGCTGTGTAATGAGCTGCATTGAAAACAAGAAGATCTATTGAGAACAAAAAATCCATATTTCCTTTTATTTTGGCGAAAAGTAATGCAAAAGTAATGTAAAAGTAGTGTAATGCCTTATAATTCAAAGACAGTAATATTGTAATGTAACTAATTACTTTGAATTGACAGTAACAAGTAATAAATAATGCATTACGCTTTTGAAGTAACTTGCCCAACACTGGTTATTATCCACCAAGTGTGGGTTCTGTTTGAGCATATTTTATTTAATCTATTCTGATCATTAATGGCAGAAATAACTTTATTTATGTTAGGAAAACAATAAGTTCAGATGATCATTTAAAATGATAGAATTTAATGCATTAAGGCTCTTTGTCATTATGTAGTGCTTTCAAATATCTACTGTCCTGATCGACCTCAATGGTCCTTCTCATTTAACACATCCCTCTTATGTTTGGGAAGGTAACCACTTTGTTGTTTTTTATTCATGTATAAACCTCTGGGCTTTAAAAGAGTATCTATCATCCTTATTGTGACATATTCATGACTGAACCTGGATAGACAGGTGGGACATAACGTGGGAATTTTGGAGTTGATGGTTTAAAAGATTTAGTCCAGCTCTGTGTCGCTAAAAGTTACAGATTGATTGATGGATGGATGTCATGATATCATTGGTTGAAATTGGTTGGAATTTGCTGATGTAAGCATGCATCATATTTTATTTTCAAGGAAGAATAATATATTTCAGCTTCACTTTGATGTGTTTCAACAAGATTTATGCACAATCAAACCATATCCCACATAACCTTTGAGATCTGAGAATAAAGTCATATTTAAAGAGAAAAAAAGTTGGAATGGTACAAACATAAAGTTGCAATTTAATGACAACTCACAATTTTTTAAGGAAAAAAGTTTTAAGACACAGATATGCTCTCAGGTGAGAACAGTGTCAAAAGAGTATTGATGACCTGAAGTCAGAAGTTTCACCGATAAACTGACCTCATTATCAGTGGAAAAGTAACGTGATGTACGAGTCAATATGAAGCAGCAGCTGCAGCACATCTTGGACACACGGATGAGACCAAAGCTCATTATGATGTGAAACGCAGCCAGAATCTAACAAGCTTGTTGAGTGGATATATGTTGATGGTGCACCATTGCCCGGTATGATTACAACGCAGCCCATTTAGTGGCAGTTTGCCATTCTGGGAAATATGTGTATTCCCTTGTTTCAGAAAGGGAGATAAGAAGATGAATATATAACTAAAATTTTAAACATTTCCCACTGAAGACGATACACGTTGAACACACGCTGTGTTCAAGTGCTCCTCAAAAGCTCTGACATAGTCAATTCTGAGAGAAATTCAAGCATGGCTGCATGAATTTACAAGAGAATATCAAATATTTGCCCCCCTTTCCAAAAATATCCCCAACATTCTCTCTCTCTCTTACACACACACACACACACACACTCACACACACAGTGCTCCTTGCCATGTGCACCTGCTTCACTGCAGCTCGTTAACAGTGGCTCATCTCATTGGTTGCCCGGAGACGGTGACTTATGTAAACACTCTGTATGTGTGAGGCCTTAATTGGTTGGTGTTTTGACATACGAACTCCTGTTTTGTTTTTGACATCAGTTATCTTTGTCTATATAATATACAGTATGATTAAAACACTTGCATTCTCTGTCTTCTTATTGCAAATAAAAACAAATATACTCCCTTTTTTCTTCTTCTCATTGCATGCCTTCTCCCCCCCCCCCCCCCCCCACACTCACTTGGGATCAGCTCATTGAATGGCCGTTATCAACAGTTTGTACTTATAACTTATCAAGCAGTTATCAGCCTGCTACACGAAGTAGTAGGTTCAATTATTCACATGGTTGTTCATAGATAGAAACAATGGCAACCACTAAAAGCCATGGGCCCGGTTTCCCGAAGCCTTCTTAAAGCCTTCTTAACGCTACGTCATTCGTAACCCCTACTTAGAGTTCCTACTTAACATTTTGCGTGTTTCCCGAAACCTTCTTTGCTACGAATCTCTTTCGTACGTCATACGTTGGTAAGAGTGGTCTGGAGCACTCTTAGAGCCTTCTTAGCTCTACCGTAGCGATATTTCAGTTCCTGACGCTAGTCGGCGCCACTGTACGGTAATCCAGAAATCCCCGTTGCACATGGAACTGCACATTGCCAGTGTTGTGTTTCACCAGTGGTTTTAAGTCATTCATGAAGAAAATAAAAATAAAATGCGCATGCATTTCATCACAAGGCTAAGCTTTACCTCAACCTCAGAAGTAGCCTAGGTATATTACAGTGTCATTTAATTAGCCCATTATCCCTAGTCAATGTCAAGGCATGTCATAAATGGACGCCGGTGATGGTTGTGAACGGTGGCAAAACTATGGCAGCGATACAACGCATCCTGAACCAAAGACGTCGCCGTTCTCGGAGCAGTTTAGTTGGAATACCTAATTTCATAAGGATCAACTTCAATCCCATGGATATATTGACCGACGCAGCTATATTGCATAAGTTTCAACTACAACGGCAACAAATACGCATGTAATTAAGGATGTAATTAGCTCAATCTCCCCCACTGTTTCTATATTTTCTATATCTTTTTTTAAATCAGTATATGGTAGTATGTTTGACAATGGTTAAATAAATGTTTAGGCCTAGAAGGATTTCTAGCAATGTTTTATTCGCAAACACTGCAATAGCCTACATTTTATAATAGTGCTGTCATGCACCTGCACATGAAATGGAAAATCGAACTCTGAGCAATCGATTTCAGCACTTTCTTTCTGGACAGCGCCGTGTACGTACGACGTAAGTAGTGTTTCTTCAGAAGACTCCTAAGAGACCGTTCGGGAACCATGACTATAGAGGTAAACAACTTTGGTAAGTCATAACGTAGGAGTCTTCGTAGCGCGCTAAGAGTGGACGTTATCGGGAAACCGGGCCATGGTCGTTATGACGGTGCAGAGAAGGAAGTCAACAGAATCTCACGACATAAGATCATGACATAAAGGCGATTGATGTGCTTTTAATACCAAAAGGTGTTCTTTTATTTTGTTGAAGTAAATTGCAAGACATAACCAGACAAAACATGACAATCAAAAACCACCAAGCCAAACAGAGTCAAAGTCAAACAGATCAAAACATATTACACCAATATTATAGTTTATTATTACTATGATTATGTATGAGGGCTGTCAAATGATTAACATTTTTTTCACAGGGTAGCTGTGGATTAATAAGATTCACATTTCATCTGTTTATTGTTGTGGGAACAGAAAGATAAGTGACAGAAGGTGTATATGAACCAGAATTTGAAGCCTCTACAAATAGGGATGCATTCATACCACTTTTTTTAAGACCAAGTGCAAATGCTTACATTTCAGTACTTGCCGATACAGTGTACTGATAACTTTGAAAAAATTGAACTTGGACAAACAGAGCAGAATTTGCAGTAGAGATATTACTAATTCATGTTTAACGTATTTTATCTTTAATAACGTAATGTTTTAAAGAAAATAGCTGAGAGACTCTGAGCTTGTTACTTAAAGGAGAATAGCGCTTTATTGTCAGGGTTTTGGGCTAGGAAGCAGGAGGTGAGGACCCAAATGCAGTGAAAAGGTTTTATTTCAATAAACTAAATACAAAACCAAAAACTAAGACTAAAACAAAGTATCAAACAAGGAAACCACAAGGGCAAAAACGGTCATGAACGAAACACTTACAAAACAGGAACCAAAACACAAAAGGACACGGGAGGCAGAAACGAACAAATCCAGGGACGAGACGTGGGGCAGCAGACAGAGTGACATACAGCGACAATGACAGACGACAACGACAATGATCCGACAAGAGACAGGGGAAACACACGGACTATATACACAGGGAGGCAGGTGAAACACATCAGGGCAGGCATGGTAATCAACACGAGAGGGAGGGGGAGTCAAGACAGCGGAAACAACAAGGACCAGGAAGTACGAGACAGGGAATCACACCAAGGGCAAAATTACAAAATAAACCAGAGAATCAAAATCAAGACAACACAGATCAAAACAAACACAGATCATGACAGTACCCCCCCCTCAAGGGACGGATCCCAGACGTCCCCAAGGTTCATGATACGTAGGGCGGGTGGAGGGGGCCAGGAGGAGGGGTTCAGGATACGTAGGGTGGGTGGAGGGGGTCTGGGGGCAGGGCTCAGGAGGCCGGGCATGAGGGCAACCTAGCGGGCGGGACCGCTCAGGAGGCCGGGCATGAGTGCGACCTAGCGGACGTGGCCGCTTAGGAAGGCGACGTGGGGCAGGCGTAGGACGACCACCGGTCGGAACAGGAACGAGTGACGAGCGGACCTCCCGAAGGCTGCGTGGAGCAGGCGTAGGACGGCCCCCCGTCGAAACAGGAACGGGTGACGAGCGGACCTCCCGAAGGCTGCGTGGAGCAGGCGTGGGACGGCCCCCCGTCGGAACAGGAACGGGTGACGAGCGGACCTCCCGAAGGCTGCGTGGAGCAGGCGTGGGACGGCCCCCCGTCGGAACAGGAACGGGTGACGAGCGGACCTCCCGAAGGCTGCGTGGAGCAGGCGTGGGACGGCCCCCCGTCGGAACAGGAACTGGTGACGAGCGGACCTCCCGAAGGCTGCGTGGAGCAGGCGTGGGACGGCCCCCCGTCGGAACAGGAACGGGTGACGAGCGGACCTCCCGAAGGCTGCGTGGAGCAGGCGTGGGACGGCCCCCCGTCGGAACAGGAACGGGTGACGAGCGGACCTCCCGAAGGCTGCGTGGAGCAGGCGTGGGACGGCCCCCCGTCGGAACAGGAACGGGTGACGAGCGGACCTCCCGAAGGCTGCGTGGAGCAGGCGTGGGACGGCCCCCCGTCGGAACAGGAACTGGTGACGAGCGGACCTCCCGAAGGCTGCGTGGAGCAGGCGTGGGACGGCCCCCCGTCGGAACAGGAACTGGTGACGAGCGGACCTCCCGAAGGCTGCGTGGAGCAGGCGTGGGGCGGCCCCCCGTCGGAACAGGAACGGGTGACGAGCGGACCTCCCGAAGGCTGCGTGGAGCAGGCGTGGGACGGCCCCCCGTCGGAACAGGAACTGGTGACGAGCGGACCTCCCGAAGGCTGCGTGGAGCAGGCGTGGGGCGGCCCCCCGTCGGAACAGGAACGGGTGACGAGCGGACCTCCCGAAGGCTGCGTGGAGCAGGCGTGGGACGGCCCCCCGTCGGAACAGGAACTGGTGACGAGCGGACCTCCCGAAGGCTGCGTGGAGCAGGCGTGGGACGGCCCCCCGTCGGAACAGGAACTGGTGACGAGCGGACCTCCCGAAGGCTGCGTGGAGCAGGCGTGGGACGGCCCCCCGTCGGAACAGGAACTGGTGACGAGCGGACCTCCCGAAGGCTGCGTGGAGCAGGCGCGGGGCGGCCCCCCGTCGGAACAGGAACGGGTGACGAGCGGACCTCCCGAAGGCTGCGTGGAGCAGGCGCGGGACGGCCCCCCGTCGGAACAGGAACGGGTGACGAGCGGACCTCCCGAAGGCTGCGTGGAGCAGGCGTGGGACGGCCCCCCGTCGGAACAGGAACTGGTGACGAGCGGACCTCCCGAAGGCTGCGTGGAGCAGGCATGGGGCGGCCCCCCGTCGGAACAGGAACGGGTGACGAGCGGACCTCCCGAAGGCTGCGTGGAGCAGGCGTCGGACGGACCCCCGTTGGAACAGGAACGGGTGACAGGCGAACCCCCAATAGGCTGCGAGGAGCAGGTGTGGGATGGTCCCCTGTCTGGGCTGGTGCCGGACGATCCTCCGCCGGGACTGGTGACGGACGGGCCGCCGACTGAAGACCACTGGAGAGTGTCGACCGGGCCGCCGACTGAAGACCACTGGAGAGTGTCGACCGGACCGCCGACTGAAGACCACTGGCAGGTGTCGACCGGACCGCCGACTGAAGACCACTGGCAGGTGTCGACCGGACCGCCGACTGAAGGCCAGTGACCGAGGCGTGGGCCGGATGCTTGGCTGTGGCTAAGGCCTGGGCTAGGAGCATGGCCGGGCGAGCCTCCGCTGGAACTGGTGACGGACAGGCCCCCAACAGAACCGACGTGAGCAGCATCGGGGGGGCTCGCTTCCTCGTGCCGCACCTCCTCCTTGAGGTCGGCAACCGACGAGCCAACTGCCGGTCAGCCAGCTGGACGCTCCTTGGCCCTCCCAGGGCCAGACGAGTACCCCAAAACGGGTTCGGGCAGGAGCTCGGAAGCTGTGCGGTGGCTGAGACATGATCCGGTGGCATGACTGTGACTGCGGCATGAGCTGCTAGCATGGCTGTGGCTGTGGCTGGGGCCTTGGCTGGTTGCGTGGCTTCAAAAAAAAGGTTTGCTTGCAGCAATTTGGCGAGCCCTACTAGCAGGATTTGTCATAAAATCCACATACCATCGTATGGTCTTGAGTCCATCGACCGCTGGGTCCTCTTGTGGTCGGATCATTCTGTCAGGGTTTTGGGCTAGGAAGCAGGAGGTGAGGACCCAAATGCAGTGAAAAGGTTTTATTTCAATAACAAACTAAATACAAAACCAAAAACTAAGACTAAAACAAAGTATCAAACAAGGAAACCACAAGGGCAAAAACGGTCATGAACGAAACACTTACAAAACAGGAACCAAAACACAAAAGGACACGGGAGGCAGAAACGAACAAATCCAGGGACGAGACGTGGGGCAGCAGACAGAGTGACATACAGCGACAACGACAGACGACAACGACAATGATCCGACAAGAGACAGGGGAAACACACAGACTATATACACAGGGAGGCAGGGAGCTGACGAGGGACAGGTGAAACACATCAGGGCAGGCATGGTAATCAACACGAGAGGGAGGGGGAGTCAAGACAGCGGAAACAACAAGGACCAGGAAGTACGAGACAGGGAATCACACCAAGGGCAAAATTACAAAATAAACCAGAGAATCAAAATCAAGACAACACAGATCAAAACAAACACAGATCATGACATTTATGGAAAAAAAAAACACAAAACACACATTATTTTCCATATACTAAATGCAAACTGGTCACAGTGATCACACAATCACAGTCTGGGATATGTCAATGATGAAAAATTATTGATTTTAAAGCATTATTTTTTGTGTAGTGTCAGATTAAAAAAAAATGTCACACTGTGACCCAAAAATGTACGTGTCAAAAAAAAGTGTCATAAAATCATTAGGCTGTATATTTACATTTAGTTATTTTTCAATCCTTCAAAGACATGAAACTGAGTGAATGAAAAATAATGCCATGAGAACTACTTGCTCTGGTTCATAGGGTCATGCAATGTACACCCCTACAAAGATGCACACATCCTCACCATACACACACACACACACACACACACACACTCATCATCTGATTTGAATATATTTGCTCAAATGTGAGTTTACATGAGTTTATGCTGTAATGGTAGTAGTTTTTCCTGGTTTCAGTGGGATATACATACACACATAATAGTGTTCTCCCTCTCTCTCTTCTCTAAATTGCTGAGTCAGATTTCTGTTTACAAATCTAAAACTGCATAAAATAAAAATGAAAACCAAATACTCATATACACCACTCTCTTACAGCCATACTGTATCTACACACCCACATCATTTTTGCTATGATCTGTAATACAACAGACAGTGAATCTTTTGAAAGGAGGAATTTCCTCTGTGTTCCCAAAATAGGAAAAAACTACAATTCTACAGCACAAAGTCCAGAATGACAATTCATGACCGTGTGCTGCGATGGCCCTGGGGTCAAAATGACAGTTATAATGAGTTTAAATGAGGACATGTTTGTCTCTAAGGGTCACAGTGTAACAAAAGTGTGTACACAGTGTATTACAGACATAGTATAGAAGGTTGATAAAAAATAATTTCCCCCAAAAATACACCCCTTGGCATAATTTTATGCCATGTGCATTTACACAGCCATAATGATCGTAAAAACCAAAATGAAAAGGACAAAAATGTCCCCAAGGGTCTCTAAGGGGGCTGCACGGTGGTGTAGTGGGTAGCACTCTCGCCTCACAGCAAGAGGGTCCCGGGTCGGCCCCGGGTTCCATCTGTGTGGAGTTTGCATGTTCTCCCCGTGTAAGCGTGGGTTCTCTCCGGGTTCTCCGGCTTCCTCCCACAGTCCAAAGACATGCAGGATGGGGATAGGTTAATTGATGACTCTAAATTGCCCGTAGGTGTGAATGTGAATGGTTGTTTGTCTCTACATGTCGGCCCTGTGATAGACTGGCGACCTGTCCAGGGTGTACCCTGCCTTCGCCCAATGTCAGCTGGGATCGGCTCCAGCCCCCCCGCGACCCTGAATACAGGATAAGCGGTAGACAATGGATGGATGGATGGGTCTCTAAGGGTTAAGTGTTACTGAGCTGGTGCAGCCGGAGTTGTTGCTAACTTCAGCTTATGTCTAGTTAGTGAGAAATGAGCGGTACCCACAATGCACTGCTTCATTCACAGCTGTAATATTACTGCTGACTTCATATCTCTCGCTCTCTCTCTCTCTACCAGACACTTGCTGACTGACATTGGTCTGTAATACCTCGCTGAAACCTTGACAGGTTCTAGCAGCAGACATCTCCCATCAGGCAGTTAAGACTTATCACTAGACTGTGGCAAACAAGCAGATGAATTAGGATACAGATTTAATAAAGTGGGTACTAAGAAAGTTGGGTAAAAGCTTCCCGTGATGAGTTAAGCACTGCTACCATCGAAGAATGTCTTAATAAAAAAAGAATCTTCCACCAAGAAATGGCCCTAGGTAGTATTTAAAGTATTCGGCTCTCGGTAAAGACTTGGAAAAGATTAAACAAAAACACTGAGCTGTAATCCACTACTTAATAATACATTTAAAGATCCACCTAAAGTAGTGTACAAACGATCTCATAACATGAGACAAATGCTGTTAAAACACCTGAAAAACACACTTCCTCCCTTGAGCTGCTGCTGGAGTTTATACATCACTGTTTATCCCTTCTAAATGATGAATAACTAGATTTGCATGTATGCTTGGATTGGCCTGCAGGTGAAGAACGTTTCTCGTGCATTTTCTCATGCTTTAACGTGTTTAATGGATAAGGTGGTTAAAAAGACTCCTCATGGTCTGAATAAGGATGTGTTGCTCAGGGATTAGTTTGTGGAACATGTGTTTGATTTCTACAGTTTGTCCGGGGTCACCCCACTGCCACCTTAGTTGAAGTCTGCAGTGAAGCCATTAGGTGGGAGCAGGAAGGGATGCCAGGAGGTGGGAGAATAGAAGTCACTATCTTCTCTCCGGATTTGGTTTTCAGCACACTGCTCAGGGAGCCCATCCCAGTTACAGCAATGCTTCCTTAGGCTCGGAGTTAGGGGAGCTGAAGAGTATTCTCAAAAGTCAACTAGGGTTTGGGTTAGGGTAGTCTCGTTAACATTGCTGATTCCCCGCAAAAGAAAACCACATAATACCTTAAAAACTCTGTTGATTGGTGGGGACAAAATTCTTAAAATGTATAACATTTACAGTCTGAGAAAACAAAATGTTGAAAACAAGGTGACCAGCGCTTCAAGATTGCATTAGTTAATGACCATTTCAACTCCCCCATTGTGGCCTTGAGCTACGCTTTCTCTTTGTTTTATGTCTTGTAACATAAAATACCCTAAGGAGATGTCACTTACTTTGGAGTTCATACAAAGGTGAGCAACACAGTTCATGTTTAAAAATGTTGTTTATAGAGCTTAATAAATTGGTATATTATGTAGTTCCTGCAAAGCAGGTTTTCGTGAAGAGAACAGCATTTTGATTACATGTTTACAGATGCAGTGTGTGGTCGATAGCCTTTCCCAGAACATTCCACCATTCATTAGCATGAGGCAAGAGTTTAAAAATGTGACCTGGCTGAATTAGTTTTATCATAGTTTATGGGATGGAAGCGTCATAAATTCACACAATTGAAATTTAGTCCTGGACTAGGCTTCATCTTTGTCTTGGAAACCTGCACTACATGCTTATCGTGCAGTTCAACTCTGAACATCACTGATCCTTTAACATGTCTATGTTTTGTTAGTAGACACAGTGATATCATACAAAATATACATTCTTGTTTTTGATTATCACCCAGTACTCCCAGCCAACTAATCAAATGAAAGGATCATCTTTCTTCTTTTTTCTTAATTTAAAGACTTTCATTAAGTTGATGCAACATTACTTTTTAAAGTCCCCCCAATCCAGATTTTAAATAGTCTCAAACTATGTACGATGGACTTACTTGATACTTTTATACTTGTGCTAAAATTGTGTGGCCTGTGTTGGGGTAGTAGCAGGAGCAGATTTGGTTATCAACAGCTAATTATTAATGTCAATATGATTATCGATATTAATAATTATATTTAATAGGGGTGTAACGATTCATTTTAACAACGATTCGATTCGTATCACGATTCGTGGTTGCCGATACGATTCAAGGACAATCTTGGTTCATTTAGAACGATACGATCCGATACGATTCAGTGACTTGAAATCGATTCAGTAACTTTTTAGCCAAAAATCCAACCAGTGTGACTGTGAAATAAATACCTGGATACTGGACAGTGCAGGTGAAGTTTCCTAGATCCCTGTTGTTTCTTGTAAGGGAATCAGGTTTAAATTAATTATGGATATAAACGAGTAAACAACAATTAATGGCAAATGTATTAACCTTTTATTTGAATGTACAACCAGGAGGTTAACCTTTTCTGCTGTTGTTTTCAACATAAAAAGAGTACAATAGTATTACCAAAAACAAAGTGCAACCAACATTTCTTCAGGTTGAAGGTTTACCTGCTACTTCTACTGTAGTTTTCAACATAAAGAGTACAATAGTTATACCAAAAACAAACTGCAACCAACATTTCTTCAGGTTGAAGGTTTACCTGCTACTTCTGCTGTAGTTTTCAACATTATGGGCCCTAGTTTCGTGGCGCAGCGCAGGGCGGCGCAGGGTGGCGGAGCCGGCGCAATGCAAGTTTCGACCTGCGCAGCCTTGCGCACGGTCAGTTTGGCAGTTTGGTGGATCGCCTGCGCCAAGATGGGTGTGGCGGCAGCGTCACAGATTCAGCTTGGCGTAGCGGAAGTTTCGTGGCAAAAAGCCTCGCCGAGACTGCGCTGAAAGCTCGCCAGCTCCGACCTGGTCTACTTTCGGCGCAAGGCGTAAATAAAGTCCATTCATTCAATGCGAATCACAGCTGGCGGAGTGGAAGTTTGGCTGACAGCGCGCAGTGCGCACACGTCACCGAGACCTCACAGGCAGGTTTCAACAGTTCCAGGCACATTTAAATGCAATAAATAATAACAACAAACACTATTTAATGCAACTAATTGAATCAACACGTGAATTTATATCTATATAGATTGTCCCGTCACATCTGACGTCAGATCAAAGGTGGATGGCACACGTAACGGAAACTCAGCCTCTCGGACCAAAACATCTCCCTCTCTCTCTCCTGTTTTTTATAATATCGGCATTGTTATTATTATGATACGCGCGCACAGCGCGTGATGCGCATTGTGGGAGCGGCGGCGCTGCTTCTGTCATCGGGTTGTCAAGTGACGGAACTTGCACTGAACCTCCCCTAACGCATTAAATGAGAGGAGAGGAGCTCATTTGATTGGTGAAGATCTGAATCGGCTGTATTAATCCCAGTCCACGCCTCGTCTCCTCCTCGTCTCCCACTCACGCCTTCTTCTCCTCCCTCTTTCCCACTTGCGCCGGTGGGCGAGACGGGAGGTGTGCCTGCGCGAGCCTGCGCGGTGCACGAAACTTGCAAAGTCCAGGCGGACACACCCCGTCGGCGCGGCGCAGGTGCGCTGAAAGCTGACTGCGCCTGGTCTACGAAACTAGGGCCCAAAGAGTACAATAATAAAGTGCACCCAACTTCTATTCAGGTTAAATGAGCAGTGGTTGAACCTGCTACTACTCTCATTTTAATAAACAAACAGCAGTGCACTAATATTCAACAAAAGATCAAGTGTAACCAACTACTCTTCAATGACTCTATAGATTTTTTTTCAAAAATATCAACTGATCCACATGATCTGGCCGCAGAACACTTCTCTGTGCATTCACTATATCGCCAGCAGTACTAAAAACTCGCTCTGCTGGCACACTGGTGCCTGGGATACAGAGGTACCGTTTAGCATGGGTTGAAAGTAGTGGTAGCTCCTTCTCCTGTGATCTCCACCACTTCATGGCATTTTTCAGTCAAAGGCAACGCGTCTTTTCTTGCTCGCCGTCTCCTCTGCTATCCGCCATGCTGCATTGTTGTCGTTCTGAGATTCGCGCTGCTGCCGGCGTGTGCCGATGACATCACAGACAGGTAGACTGAATCGAGTAACGTTTAACGTGTCTTTATCGTTAAAAGTGCTAAAAAAACACACATCCATAAAGTTTGCCATGCTTAAATCCAATGTGCAATTTCCTAGTATCGATACAATCGATTCTTTACCATTTCAAATGATATTTAATCGATATTATGTCGCCCGGAAGGCCAACTTGCCGAGCACAGATCGATGTAGTTGGATCGTAGGAATATAAATCGATTCATCGTTGTAGTGGATGAATCGTTACACCCCTATTAATATATTATTATGATATAATCATGAATAAACGGGGCACCAACCTGGGATCAGGGAAAACATAACCAAAAACTGTATTCAGTATGCCAATCATCGTGATCATTGGCATAAAAGTATAAAACGAACAATTAAAAAGGCGTGAAATTCAAGCACCAGCCTTCACAACCTGCTGTTATCCAGTGACATATACACAACAAGCACAAGAGACCACTAGTTATAATAAAATAAGATTGATTAAAATCAGTAATAATGATCACAATCAATAACACTGCAATTAACAAAGCCTTATTACCTAACTACCTAACACACAAAGCTAAGCTAAACAAAGGAAGAGACACACGTGGAGTGCGTGTGCGGGTGTGTGTGTGTGTGTGTGTGTGTGCGTGTGTGTAGAGAGAGAGAGAGATATGGCCGGGCGCGACCACCAGATTCCTCACAGCGTTCAGGGGCGGAGCCACTGATGTCCGATAGAATCGCGAGAGAGAGCGAGAGATGGCCAGGTACAGCCACCAGATGGAGCTATGTCCGTAGCGTCCGAAGACGGAAACAGCTGGGCGTTGGGTACGTGTGGGGGCGGTGTATGTGTGTGCACATGTGTGTTAGCCAGAACAAAGAGAGAGAGAATGCGCGCATAATACACAAAGGATCAGTAAGCTATTACCATCACACGGGACCCCGTGAATGAACTGGTGTTCGTTCGGCGGGACCCCGGTCTTTTAACTGATGGTAGATCACTTACTGAGCTCGTGAATATGTCCGAGGTTGGACACGCATTGTTACCGAGATGAAACCCAGCAGCGTGGTCGCACGATCAGCATTCAAATACAACACAGAAAGCAACGGACTTGGCGGTCCATGATCAAAACTTAAAACACATTAACAAGAATTACAAGCATATCCTACACTATCAAACTTATGTCTCTGCCCAGACTGATAGCCTCTTACTGGTGTTGTTGAGTAGGCTCCGAGTCCGTCCCGGCGATGGCGGGCGGCGGCGGTAGTTTGTGAGTCCCCGGCGTCAGCGGGGGACGTGATGAGTCAGCTAAGTCCAGATGAGAGCGGGCCGTTTTTCCTCTCGTTGATCAAGCTCGAATAAAGAAAACAGTTTGTGTTTCTTCCTTCCGCGGGCAACAGTCGCGGCTTGGCGATTTGGTCAGCTGACTTCAGACAGGAGCTGCTAGCGGGAATGCAGGAACCCCGATCTCGCTCATCCAGCGAGATCGGGGAGAAGACTGTGGCCTAGGACAAAGGAAACGCTGCAGACGTTATAAGTTGGTCTCCTGTTGCAGCGGTGTGCTGCGGTGGACGAGTCCACCTCCTGTTGCAACGTGGTGTTGCAATGGAAGAGAGAGTTATTAAGGCGGCGCCGGTTTATATAGCTCACGGCTGCTCCCGGGGAACCCCTGGGGTACCTGTGGTTGTCAGCCAATAGGGCACCAGTTGTGTGACGTTGCACTTCGCACCTAGGTGCGAGGTGAAGCCAAAATGGCAGTTGTAGTTTTTTATCTCCTTTGTCCCTTTGTTCTGACCGCATGTGAAGGCTTTTGTAGGCCACATTGTGTAGTCCTAATGGTGAGGTCCCAACACCTGATTTGGCAATAGACTTCCGTTCACTGCCTATTTTATCGCAATTAAATTTCACTCTTTAATTTTATGTGCATCTGCAGTCTAACTCTATAGTTACTTGGCTTTCAAAGTGGTGGAAAAGAAGAGTATTCAACCTTAAAATAAATTCAATACTGTAATGGGAAAATTCTCACATACTCAAAAAGTCTTGCAGTATATTTGAGTATTTTTTCCGTCTCATCTTGGTCTGTAGATCATTTTCATTCATTGATTACTTCTGTAGCTAAAAATATATATATATTTCCTAAACTAAAACAAAACCCAAGATCATGAGCAATGTGTGTATGAGTGTATAACGACTTTTGTCCAGTGGCTTCTCAGCAGTGTTGGGTATAGTTACTTTGGAAAGTAGTTACTTTCTAATGTAACTAAATTACCCCCCCCCCCCCCCAAAAAAAAACAAAACAAAACACCCTTACCTATAGCACTCTGATCATAGCACTGTTGCTCTTAAGGCACTACTTTACTCAGATGAGGACCTAACACTTGTTCTATTTTCAGCTCTTACTTTATCGGCAATGATACGTTGTGGTTTCTTTGTTTCCTTCTTTTAACAAATGTACTTATTGTAAGTCGCTTTGGACAAAAGCGTCTGCTAAATGACCTAAATGTAAATGTAGTTAATTAGTTTACAACGTTACCATCAATTAAAAGTAATCAGTTACGTTACAGCGTTACCTGTGTAGGAAGATAAGGGTTAATACCTAATGGTACCTACGAAATGCAATCCTATGACTAGAACGTTTGAACACCATCTCGCCGTTATGGTCAAAGTTGGCACAAAGAATGAACAAATGAAACATGAACTGTAAACATTTCTCTGTACAAAATCATTTTTGGTAGAGTTGAAAGGAACTTTGATCAAACACATACAATGCAAACCTATCAAGCTAGCCCAAACAAGTTTGGTAACTTAGTAAGCATTTTGTCCTTAGTGATGCAGGCAGATTAATGAGCAAACATATTTTCGTCTGACTGCGTGAGTGCAGTAGTTAAATCCCTTACAATGACACTGTTAATTTTTAGCATTTTTGGTAACTTCTCTGTCCTTCGGCGTAGAACGACGGGAAGTTCACCAGTAGGCTTATAATTCTTCAATGATTATTATGGATGGTTTTAAACTAATGTTGAACCCATATCTCATCCTTTTCTTGAATTGGTCAAAATGTGAGCATGATTTCCTGCAGAGTTCATGTGACCTCTCTCTGCATGCCAGCAGACCAGGTCATTAGTTTATGACTCCCAAGAGGGGAGGAAGGGGTTTTCACCATGACTTAGGAGCAAATGGTGAGGAAGAGATAAGGTGTTTATCCTTATACTTCAATCGAGGCTCTCTGTCAAACAAAGGTGTTAATCAGTTTCCAGATGTGTTTAGGTGCCTCAAAGTCTGGTGACTCTGAAGGTCTGGTCCTCCTTGTTCGGGGGTGCGTGGAGAGCTTGTAGATGCTCTGATTTACGGGTTCGTAAATACTCTAACCGAGCCATAAAGCGGCCTCCATTTCCTCCAGGTTGGTCCAGTGTTGGTCATCTGCTGCGAGGGGACCTTTGTCTGTATATCTTTTAAAGGTGAATAGTTCATCTTTCGTTCGTTGTGAAGTCCCATCCGAGAATCTTGGGGCTGTGGCCCCTACATATCCCCCACTCGATCCGATGCTGCCTTGTCGTAGGGAACCTCGGATCGTCCAGGTAGATTCGAGGGATGAATCAGAGGGATTAGTTGTTCAGGTGGCATACAACAGTTTAATGACCAGAGTTGATATTTCTATCAGGGTAAAACTTAACATATAACTATCCTATGGGCATCTATAACAGGCTTCTTTAAGCTAATGTAGCATGCACATCTTAGGCTAGTCTGGGCCATGGGTTTCTTATACGGCTATGCTGTCTGCTATGATCCAACTTCTTGCAGCATGTCTAACATTATTGAGGTGAAAGTTGTGTGTGAGCAGAGTCAACGAACGCGATAGAAAGGTGAGACTTTACCGCACGCAGTGTCTTATGTAGAGTCATGCCATGGGCTTTTACCACGAGGACGTTTCTTGGTATAGGTCCTGTTGGAGCTATTTGGTTGTTTGTTTGTTATTGATAATGTTTGATTAGTATAGTTTTATTTTGATTCAATTTGTGACATTATTTTCTATTATTAGTAATTTAAGGTAAATATTATTGGTTTGTTTCGCTAATTTAGTTTTTTGTTTTCTTTGTAAATTGGGTAGCACTGGGCACCGGAAATTATATAAGTATGAACGCAGGTGGAGGACCAGAATGCACCTGGGTGGGCACATGGTTTTTTACCAGCGCAAGAGAGGCAAACACGAAACAGGATTTGTTTGTTTTATTGTTTTGCTTGCTTGTTTTTTGGGATAAATAAATCATCTAAAAGAAACCAAGAACTTTGAATGGACAGTGACTTCTTGCCTGCGTACGATTCACCCCCATGGTGCCGAAGTGGCCCTCTTTGATTTGATCAGTTATAAGTTAAATTGATTTCTGGACAAACGGCCACTACATAAAGTAAAAAACCCGCCCTTGGACTAAAAGGAAGGAGCCCTCAGTATTGGACTAGTGGGATCTTTGTGGACTTTGGATGGAGGAGCGGAGCGGTGCGTTTCATTCATCGCTCTCTTTGTTCTGCATCAGCGGGAAAGCTCCTCGTGGCACGGATTAACAACTACGTCTCTTCATAACATACTGGTATGTGATACTACTGCAAGCTGTAATTGGAAAACGGCAAACGAGTGGAGTTTGAAGATCAGTGTTTCACAGCCAGACGTACAAGTTACATGAAGTTTGAAGATGGACAATGTTGAAATGCCGCGCGTAATCATCAGCGCAATACTTTACGCACTAGTGCCATGTGTAATGAAGTGGATCTGTTGAGCCTGAAGCCCCGGCTGTTGTTTTTGCTGCCTTTTACCTGCCTTTTACCTGCATTATCCACGACTGAAGAATGGAAGAAACGTTAAAACCTGTTACGGCGAGTGATGTTGAAACGTCGTCAGTAAAAAGACGCATGAAGTTTACCGCTAAAGGCTTCGGTTTCTACGTGGAAATGTGTCAGGAAAAAAGGAGTAAAAAATTCAAACAAGCCAAACGGTGTTTGGAAAACATCCGGACGTTAATGAAATCAGATGAAAACATTGTACCAGTGAATTCTGAGCTTGCCAAGTTTATGAAATATTACCAAGACGCAAGTGAGATGCACGAGTCTTTCATTAACTTACCTTTGCCACAAGATGAAGTGACGAGGCAAAATTAATATTTCAAGGCAAAAATGACGATGTATGGTGATTTCACTGAAAAGGTAAAATGCTGGCTGTCTGAAATGGGTCATCCTTATGTGCAGCCAAATACGGACCCCCCTGATGATCAAAGTGTCATAGACAACATTAACCCTGATGACAGTGCTTCTAATGTGTCAAGCATAAAAGGACCTTCTGTCAAGTCACACTCTCGGCTTTCACGGATTTCCTTAACATCATCTGCACGCATTAAAGCTAAGGCCGACCAGGCGGCTCTGATGGAGCGTGTTTCAGCATTAAAACGGAAACATCAAATAGAAGCTGAAGAGGAAAAGCTAAAGAGAGAAAAGGAACAATTGGAGCTTGAAACGGAATTGGCAGCAACAAGTGCAAAGCTTAAAGTCCTGGAAATCAACTCACAGTGTGGCTCACAATTGTCAGATGGCATGAACTCTTATTTTGAAAAGAACAATTCACAAGAAGCAGGTAAATTAAATCCCAATGCCGACAGCTTTGTTCCAGATGAAGTGGATGAAATGGTTAACACTCTAGCTGTGCCTGGTTATACATCTCAACCACAAGTTGTTAAGCCTAAACAAAGACCAGCAACCAAAATGGAGGAAAGGAGTTAATTGAGGGTTGACGCTCCAGTTCAAGTGATGCAAACTGTTGGAAATCATACATTACCTGTGTCTCCTCAAGCTCAAGCCATGACTGACAACTATCAGAATGACATTGTAAATATTATGCACAGACAAAATTATATCACTGCTCTACTGGTTCAGCAAAATCTGTCCTCTGTCCTTCCACCAAGAAATATCCCTGTGTTCGATGGAGATCCTCTTCGTTTCAGGTCTTTCATCAGAGCTTTTGAAAATGGAGTGGAGGAGAAGACGAACAATTGGAGCGACTGTTTGCACTTTTGTGAACAATGCACCAGGGGGCAACCAAGAGACTTAGTGCAAAGTTGTCAACAGTTACCTTCTGAGCAGGGATACCACAGGGCCAAAGGTCTTCTGGCAGAACATTTTGGAAATGAGCATAAAATTGCATCTGCTTATATGGAAAAGATTCTGAACTGGACACCTGTTAAAAGTGAAGATATTGAAACATTACAATCATTCTCCTTGTTTCCCAGAGGATGCTCAAATCTAACAGAGCAAATGATGCATATGAAGGAGCTGGACTTACCCTCAAATATGAGGAGCATCATCCTGAAGCTTCCTTATAAATTAAGAGAAAAATGGAGAAATGTTGCTTGTGATCTGCAAGAGCGAAGTGGAAGAAGAGTGCTGTTTTCTAATCTTGTCGCCTTCATTGAAAAGCAGGTCAGAATACTATCAGACCCACTTTGTGGCAACATTCAGGACTTACCATCCACCAACTTTAAGGCCTCCAATGCTAGTCACCTAAAGCAGAGGAAAAAAGGAAGCAGTTTTGCCACCAATGTCACTGCAGTGAAAGAGGGAGTCATTACTCAGGATATAGGAAACAAGACCAAGTCCTTCACTACTCACAACTGTCTGTTTTGTTCACATAGTAGTCATTCACTTGATAAATGCTCACAGTTACATAGTTAAGTACACCGGGACAAGATTAATTTCGTCAAAGAAAAAGGAATCTGTTTTGGTTGCCTGAAAGTAGGCTACACAAGCAAAGACTGCAGGAGTCGTTTGGATTGCAACGTGTGTCACCAAAAGCACCCCGGAGTTCTTCATATTGAGCGGCAGGATAAAGGAACATCCTCATCACAAGCCCAGCCATCTTTGAGCCCACCAAGTGATTCTACTACACTACAATGTCTCAGACCTGTGGCCATATTGGGGCCGGTTGTGAAGATGCTCCATCTTTTCTATTGTAGCAGTTAAAGTCAAGAGCCAAAGGAGTAACAAAACTGTACAGACATATGCCTTCTTGGATCCAGGGAGTTCCGGCACGTTCTGTACAGAAGACTTGGCAAGGAAGTTGAACCTGAAAGGTAAAAGGACAAGTATTCTGTAAGAACAATGGGTCAAAAAAAGGTTGTAAATGCTCATGTTCTATCAGGTCTTGAAGTGTCTGGTATGGACATGACTGATTTCATTGAGTTACCGGACGTTTTAACTCAGAGGACCATGCCAGTCTCTACACTCAATGTGCGACGACAAGCGGATGTTGATCGGTGGTCGTATTTGAAGCAAGTCAAGCTCTACGACATTGATGCAGGCATTGATTTGCTTATTGGAACTGATGCCCCTAAAGTTATGGAACCTTGGGAGTTGATAAACAGCCAGGATGATGGTCCCTATGCAGTCAGAACCAGGGTCGGTTGGGTTGTTTATGGTCCACTTCGTGGCGGAAGCAGCGCGAGTAGGCGTGGTTGCCCTGCTGTAACAACAAACCGAATCTCTGTTGAACACCTTCAAGAAATACTGGTTAAACAGTATAATCAGGACTTTAATGAGAGATCATCAGAGGAACAGATTGAAATGTCTAGAGAAGATGTCAAGTTCATGAACATCATGACCAGTACTACATTAACTGGAAACCATTACTGTATCGACTTACCTCTCAGACAGGAGAATACCATCTTACCAAATAATCGCTGTGTGGCAGAACAGCGCCTCCTGAGCCTGAAAAGAAAATTTGACAAGAATGGTCCATTTAAGAAGGAATACATCACATTTCTTAATGACATGATAACTCGAGGATATGCTGAGCTGATACCTCCAGAAAAGATACCATCCCAGAAAAGGCAAGCTGAGAGTTGTTTTTGACTGTGGAGCAACGTACAAAGGGACATCACTAAACTGCCAGCTCTTGCAGGGTCCTGATCTTACCAACTCACTTATAGGAGTCCTTGTTAGATTTAGGCAAGAGCCATGTTTCATCAAGTTCATGTCTCAGACAAGCATATCAACTTTCTACGCTTCCTTTGGTGGCCTAATGGTGACACTGCACAGTCTCCCCTGGAGTATCGCATGAAAGTACATCTGTTTGGAGCTGTATCATCACCAAGTTGTGCGAATTATGCTCTGAGGAGAACTGCAGATGATAATGCCAAACAGTTCCCTATTGAAGTGGTCAGTACAGTCAAACGCAACATTTATGTGGATGACTGTCTGAAATCGATGGCTACAGTAGAGGAAGCAGTGCACATGGTCAAGGATTTGACTGCTCTCTGTCATAAAGGAGGATTCAATCTTTCCAAGTGGATCAGCAACAGCCGCACAGTGCTACTATCAATTGCTGAGGACAGCAGAGCAAAGGACATGATGGAATTGGATTTTGACACAGACCAACTTCCTATGGAACGAGCACTAGGACTACAGTGGTGCATCGAAACTGACAATTTTAAGTTCAGGATCTCAGCACAAGAACGACCACAGACCAGAAGAGGGATTTTGTCAGTGGTCAGCTCACTTTATGACCCTTTAGGATTTCCAGACCCTTTTAGTCTGCCTGCAAAGCTGTTGTTGCAGGAGCTTTGTAGGAGAAATTTGGGATGGGATGAAGCAATTCCCAATTCCTTTGCTGAGCAGTGGTCTGAATGGCTGGAGGGCCTCCAAAAGGTGGCTGAATTCAAAGTGGACCGCTGTATTAAACCCAGAGACTTTGGAGATCCTGTTACAGCACAGCTTCACCACTTTTCGGATGCCAGTCAAGTTGGATACGGAACTGTGTCTTATCTAAGACTGGAGAAGGATCACAAAGTACATGTTGCATTTCTCTTGGGAAAAGCCAGAGTCGCTCCTCTGAAGCAGACTACAATTCCTCGATTGGAACTCACAGCTGCAGTTCTTGCTGTTCGAGTGGATAAAATGCTACAGAAAGAGCTGCAACTTAAGCTGGAGAAGTCCGTTTTCTGGACCGACAGCACAACAGTCCTTAAATATATCTGCAATGAAAACAGGAGATTTCACACATTTGTGGCAAACAGAACCTCTGTCATCAGGGAAGCAGCAGATGTTGATCAGTGGAGATATGTGGGTACTAAGGAAAATCCAGCAGATGAAGCATCAAGAGGAAGGAGAGCTGATGATTTCCTGAATGACAGGAGATGGATAAGTGGACCTCAGTTTCTCTATAGGTCACAGGAGGAATGGCCTAAAATGGATGTGGATCTTGGTGTGATTCCTGCGGATGACCCAGAGGTCAAGAGGGACTTGATAGTGAACACTGTTGTCAAGGATGTGGAAAATGCCACTGACCACCTCATCTGTTATTTTTCATCTTGGATGAAGCCAAAAAACATCTGCAGCTTGGTTTCTGAAGGTCAAGGAAACTCTGATGTTATTGGGACAGAAGAGAAAGGAGTTTTGTGCTTCTGCAGGCCTCAGAAAGGACAATCTCCAGATGCAAGAACAGGAAGTGGAAGGGAAACCAATCATGTCATCAGGACTTTTTGACCAGAGTGATCTATACGCCAGGAAAAAGTGGAAGCAAATACAGTACATGGCTCAACTCTTTTGGAAAAGGTGGACTTCTGAGTACTTACCTATGCTGCAGGAGAGATAAAAATGGACAAGGCCAAGAAGAAGCCTCAATCCTGGAGACATTGTTCTTGTTGTGGATGCCACTGCTCCAAGAGGATCTTGGACAATGGGGAAAGTTTTGGATGCCAGACCAGATGCTAAGGGCCTGGTTCGCTCAGTGCGCCTTAAAACAAAGACCAGCATTCTGGACAGGCCTGTGACGAAGCTCTGTCTGTTGCTGGAAGCAGCAGTCTAGCATCATGGACTGATCATCATCTCTTTCTCTCTCTCTCTCTTTCTTTCTTTATTAATCTCTCTATCTTCTTATTTTTTGTTTATTGCAGGTTCATCAAGAATACGAAGATTCGATTAAGATAAATGCATGACATATAGAAGGTTGCTATGTCCATAGTTTTTTATTGTGAGAATAGCTCCTCTCTTGGTAATGTATTGGTAATTGTGATACAGGCACAATTAGGGGCCGGAGTGTTGGAGCTATTTGGTTGTTTGTTTGTTATTGATAATGTTTGATTAGTATAGTTTTATTTTGATTCAATTTGTGACATTATTTTCTATTATTAGTAATTTAAGGTAAATATTATTGGTTTGTTTTGCTAATTTAGTTTTTTGTTTTCTTTGTAAATTGGGTAGCACTGGGCACCGGAAATTATATAGGTATGAACGCAGGTGGAGGACCAGAATGCACCTGGGTGGGCACATGGTTTTTTACCAGCGCAAGAGAGGCAAACACGCAACAGGATTTGTTTGTTTTATTGTTTTGCTTGCTTGTTTTTTGGGATAAATAAATAATCTAAAAGAAACCAAGAACTTTGAATGGACAGTGACTTCTTGCCTGCGTACGATTCACCCCCATGGTGCCGAAGTGGCCCTCTTTGATTTGATCAGTTATAAGTTAAATTGATTTCTGGACAAACGGCCACTACAGGTCCTATGGTTTGAGTTTGTTGTTACTGTTGTTACTTCCACGTCATTCTGCTTGTGTGTTAGAGAACTTCTGCGGTTGCTGCAACAAGTAGATTGTATTTTGAGATTCAGTATCACCCCCACTTGTAGGTGGATGATTATCTCGAGTGGCAAGTATAGAGAGATGACAACTAGAGGGTAAAACAATTGGTGACAGACCAGAGTATTAGGCACATAGTATTTTGCTACTACGGATGTTACTCGGTAAAGACAATTTGTTCGTTGTTTAGCAATTGGAATTTTGTTTCCCCCACTTGTAACTGCTGCCACAAGTGTCTAGATTTTGTCTATCTGTGGAGACGTTTAGGTCCCTATAAATCCTACAGGATTTTTGTAGAGCTTGGTCTGGTTGTGATGAACCGATTGGACCACTGGCTCTTTTTGACCCTTCTTTTGGTTTTGTTAAACGACTGGCGAGAGCTTTTCTGTCCTCATGTTTGGATTTTCCCCCAGGGTGGAAGAAATTTGCAAGCAAAAATTTTCGTACCTGGTTTTCTGCTCTATTTTTTTGTTTGTGTGGCCTTGGAGCCACCTACTTGATTGCCTGACATATCGTTTTAAAATGTTTCTGTATGGTACACAGGGAGTCGTGGGCATGCATTGGCATCCCCCCCCTATGGCTATGCGGTACCACGATCGTCGGGGAAGTGAGTGCTGCAGAGACACGCACCAAGAGGCCCTTGACGACCTGCAGTGATGTACGAGCGTTGTACAAGAGTTGCAGGCCAGGGATGGACTTAATGTCCTCGCAGGAGATGGGAGGAGCATTGGCATCTGACAAGTGCAGCATCATCTTACTGATTGCTGGGTCGTGAGCTTGGAGTGAGACAAAGTATGAGTCAGATAAGGCGGGGGTGGTCGCGAGAAGCGCGTATGTGGTCGTAGCCACCGGAGGCAAGGCTGTGGCTTGCTCCACTTTTGATGCAACATTTTGTGTAGGTCCAGTTGTTTGATTGGACACTACTTCTGAGGAACCCCCACTTGTGTCTTGTTGTGCCACTGATTCACTCTCTTTAGTGATTCTTGGAAGGTCAACTTGGACACTGGGTGGTCTGAATTCCGTCTCAAGAGCGTAGCATTGAGCGGCATTTTGTGGCAGAACACCGATGGGTAGAGGTTGGCGGACCTGTGTCCAGATGTTTAGGTTTTAGAGATCAATCAGTGGTTCGAATCGATTGATCAGATCTTTGCCAATCAGAAGAGGAATGGCGTTGAGGGGCGATATGTAGACAGGGTGGAGGAGAGTCATCTGTTCAATAGTTAGTTGGATCAGAGCCCTGTTTTTCACCATTATATATGGTTGGATCTCAATGGAGCGACTTCAAGTCTCTGTTTGAACGGTGCTCTATGGACCGTAACTTGTTGAACAGCGATGGAGACATCAGGGTGATATCTGCAGCTGTATCAAGGAGGGCTTCTTGCACCAGTTCGTTTTCAAGGGTTGCGGATAAGTAAACTTTTCGCGCGCTACCCTTTTCGGTCAGGTTGCACAAAAGTTGGAGATGTGGCTCACCCTTGTTTTGGCGTGAGTGTTCAGGTAGATGGGACTGAGAGGCGGTCCCAGTCTCCACTGAGGTAACTGCTCTGGTTACAGTTTCCTTTTCTTTTTCTTTAAACAGGCTTTGGACCATACGCCTGATATATTTGAGGTCTTTTGGGTGAAGACCTGGTGGTTTATTTTTACCTTTAGAGCTGTGGTTGTTCACTTGGTTAGCTCGTTTGGTATTATGTCAGGGTTCGTTATTTTTCACTGAAAAGATGATGGCTCAGTCGGTGAACTTTAGTGTGGTGAATTTTATTTACACCCAACCAAAGTAAAATACCCTCAGGTGGGAAAAAAAAGTAGCAGGTATATTTACAGTATTTACAATATTGTCACAAATCACGGCAGCAACTGGGACCCACATGTCTCTCAACCACCAAGCTCTCTTCAAGTGAGCGGAGCTCCCTTTATATACCCCCCTTGGCCCCTCCCCTGGGCAACCCAATTAACCCAGCATAGGGGTTTAGAAACACACTTGAAAAAATTAGCCCCAAAACACACAAACCCAATTCACTTCCACTCCGATATTATGGCACTCACAACCCTCCAAATGGCTGCACCATTATTTACACTGGAAGTCTCTAATTTGACCATTTTCAGTACAAACGATAATGTTGGTTCAGTCCGTGGTCACCTGACCCCTTGAAGCGCGCCACTTAGCACTATTTACGGCATGATCCGGGACTGCCTCGGTTCGGCCTGTGAACCCGAGACCGACCTCCGCAGCAGCAGCAGGTGAGCGTGTGTGTGTGTGTGTGTGTGTATGTGTATGTGCCATGTAGGCGCCGAGTGTGCACCCTCGACGTCCTACCATGGGGAGAACAGAGTCCAGGAACTGGGAAAAGTCTGTATAGCTGCGACACAGTTTTACCGGCGACTTCCTCCGGCACAAAAGAGAGCGGCACGCGCTCCCGACCCGGTCTCCGAGATACGGAGCGAGAGAGAGAGCGCGCACAGGTCGGAGCATCACCGACGCTCCGCCACATTATCCCCCTCCTCCCCAAGGTTGGCGATGTGCGGCAACCTGGAAAGATAGTCCGCCACAATGTTGGCCTTGCCCGCCCGATGGCGGATCTGGAAATGGAACGGCTGGAGGGAGAGGTACCAGCGGGTGAGACGGCTGTTGTGATCCTTCATTGAATTTATCCAGGTCAGCGCACGATGATCCGTCTCCAGGTCAAACTCCCTCCCCAGCAGTTAGTACTTCTCAGGCTCTCCAGGGCCCATTTGATGGCCAGGCCCTCCTTCTCCACAGTGGAGTACCTGGTCTCCCGAGGCAGCAGCTTGCGGCTTAGCTACAGCACCGGCCGCTCGTCACCCGGCTCACCTAGGGCCAGGACTGCCCCCAGTCCTACCGCGGAAGCATCGGTCTGGACCAGGAACCGCTGGCTGAAGTCGGGGCTCCTCAGGACTGGCGAAGAGCACAGACAGGCCTTGAGAGCATGGAATGCCGTCTCGCAGTCCTCATTCCAGATAACGGGGTTTCTCTGGTCCTTCGCTGTCAGAGCTGTCAGGGGAGCTGCGATTGTGGCGAACTGTGGGACGAACCTCCTGTACCAGCCGGCCAAGCCCAAGAAGGATCTCACCTCCTTCTTTGTGCGAGGCCGTGGGCAGCTACGGATGGCCTCAACCTTGTCCACTTGTGGTCGGACCTCCCCTCGTCCAAGCCGGTACCCCAGGTACTTCGCCTCCTCCCTGGCCCACTGACACTTGGCCGGATTCAGCGTTAGGCCTGCCTGCTGGATCCGGCCCAAGACTCGCTCCAGATGCTGCAGGTGCTGCTCCCAGGTGGCACTGAAAATGACCACGTCATCGAGGTAGGCAGCACTGAAGTCCTCACACCCCCGCAGAACCCGGTCCATCAGCCTTTGGAAGGTGGCGGGTGCCCCGTGTAGGCCGAAGGGCATCACTGTGAACTGGAAGAGGCCAACAGGTGTCTGGAATGCCGTGCAGGGACGACTGGACGCTTCCAAGGGTACCTGCCAGTAACCCTTGCAGAGGTCCAGGGTGGTGATGAACCTGGCCCGGCCAATCCTCTCCAGCAGGTCATCGATCCGGGGCATTGGGTAGGCGTCGAACTCCGACATCGCGTTGAGCTTCCTGAAGTCGATGCAGATGCGGAGGGAGCCATCCTTCTTCACCACAATGACCACCGGGCTACACCACTCCGACTGCGATGGCTCGATCACCCCTAAGCGCAGCATCTCCTCCACCTCCTTCCAAAGCTTGTCCACCAGGTGTTGGGGCACCCGGTAGGCTCTTTGACGAACCGGCCCCTTGTCTTTCAGGCGGACCACGTGCTCGACAAGGTCAGTCTTCCCCAGGCTGGCAGCGAAGAGCTTGGAGACCCCTGGAACACCTGGCACAGCTGGCTGGACTGGGTGGCCGAGAGATGGTCGAGAGCAGGTGCAGCTGACTGGTTGAGGTCGGCGAGGGTAGTCTCCTCCTCTCCTTCACTGTCCACCTCCGTCACCAGCAGGGACGCCACAGGAACCCGAACCGGAGCCTCCTTCCACTCCTTCAGCAGGTTGACGTGGTAGATCTGCTTGGCCTTTTTCTTGTCCGGATGGTGGATCTCATAGGTCACAGGGCCCATCTTCCTGAGGATGGTGTACGGGCCCTGCCACTTAGCAAGCAGCTTGCTGTTGGAAGACGGCAGGAGAAGTAGGACCTTCTGGCCGGGCCGGAACTCTCTGTGCCTGGCCTGTTGGTCATACCAGGCCTTCTGGGTCTGCTGGGCCTCACGTAGGTTGACCTCGGCCTCCTCTCGGTACCTTGTTAACCGGTCCCTCATCTCCAACACGAACTGGACCACCCCACGATCACTGGTGCCAGTTACAGGAGCCTCCCAGGTCTTCCGCAGCAGATCCAACGGCCCCTGCACCTCCCAACCGTACAATAGCTCAAACGGGGAGAACCCCGTGGATGCTTGGGGAACCTCCCGGAAGGCGAATAGCAGGAAGGGCAATCACTGGTCCCAGTCTCTCCCGGTGTCGGCCACAAACTACTGTAGCATCTTCTTCAGAGTTTGGTTGAAGCGCTCGACCAGGCCGTCCGTCTGGGGGTGGTATGGCGTGGTCTTGATCGCCGAAATCCCCAACTGTCGGTGGAAGAGCTGCAGAAGTCTGGAGGTGAAGTTGGTCCCCTGGTCCGTAATGATCTCGTCCGGAACCCCAACTCTGGAAAACAACTGGACAAGACATCACAGCACAGCAGGAGCAGTGATAACACGCAGGGGAAAAGCCTCCGGAAACCGTGTGGCATAATCACAGAGCACCAGGATGTACTGATGTCCTCCACTGCTTCATACCAACGGGCCCACAATGTCCATGGCTATACGCCTAAATGGAGTGGAGATCACGGGCAGGGGTTGGAGGTAGGCTCGGTCTGATCGGCGGACATAGCAAGTTTTCTGACAGGTGGGACAGGTTTTGCAGAAGTTTTGCACATCAGCATACATGGAAGGCCAATAGAATCTGGAAGATATGCGCAAATAGGTTTTTTTGCGGCCGAGATGACCTGCCCAAGGTACGGTGTGTGCTAGGTGCATTATCATCGACCGACAGGACACAGGAACTATGAGGCGTTTGATACCGTCTGCCACTACATACATAACATCACTATCAACAATAAAACAATCTTTATCCGCCTCTACCATACCCAGCCCCTCAACCACCTTGGCAAACAAGGGCTTCAGAGTCTCATCCTCCCTTTGCCGTGCCCCAATGTCCCCAGGCACCTCCCACATGTCCTTTTGCCAGCCCCTTTTTCCAGTCCGGCTCCCGGGATTTCAGGCCCTTTTCAAACCGCCGCTGGCGGCGGGACTTCCTGGGGCCCTTCGTGCCCCCCTCAAACAAACTGCTGTCCAGGGTTGCAAAGAATTCTGGATCAGGCTCCTTTTCCTGCCCTGGGCCGGCCAGCACCCCCGCTTTGGCCTGGGCATGGGTGATCATATGACCAGACAAACCCTTCCCCAGGTCTCTGTCTTTGGGCCCGGCCTCCAGCAGCACGTCCAGTAACACCGGTAAGTCCCAACCCAGGATAGCAGCAACAGGTAACCTTTCCACTAGGGCTGAACGATTTATCGTTTTCTGACCGAAATTGCGATTTCAGACAACGCGATCATGTGATCGCCAAAGCTGCGGTTTTTGCAGCGCTCCTGACTCACCCAGGATCTGTTGTCAACTATTTTACACATACATGCCGTCTCCCGACCATCCTGCCAAGCTCACCAATCAGACTACTCGTGAACAGGTCACGCTAACCAATCAGTGTTAACCTGCTCCGTATTTGTAATTAGTCAGAAATTACTTCAACTGGACCAGAAGCGGAGTTAGGGGATTTAATCGCCAAGAAAAACAGCACGTCCGTCATTTGGGAGTATTTCGGGTTTGAGGCTGCAGACGTGCACCAGAAACGGGTACTGTGCAAAACCTGTCGCGCTAAAGTTGCAACATCCAGCGGAAACACAACCAATATATACCGGTGATATAATCTCCCGCGAGAGGGTGCATTTCACGGCAGGGGCGCTGATTACGGCACAACGCCGGCACTTGAAAA
Organism: Eutrigla gurnardus; assembly: GCF_963514095.1. Classification (NCBI taxonomy): domain Eukaryota; kingdom Metazoa; phylum Chordata; class Actinopteri; order Perciformes; family Triglidae; genus Eutrigla; species Eutrigla gurnardus. Next base: position 4,583,636 of record NC_139930.1, on the reverse strand, counting down.
ATCACCACAGACATTTGCATGACGCGTGCATGACGAAAAAGTCCGGTAAAAAGTCCGGTAAAAAGTCCGGTGACTATGATGATCAGGCCCGCTGTAGCAAACAGACTACAATTACAGCATCTTTTGCTAGTGTAACTCTGTACGATAAGAGCAGCGGAAGACACCGGAAAGACGGATTTAAAAACCTCCTCCGCACGCTGGACAGATATATGATTCCCTCCCGCACCGACTTCTAACAGGTTGCCGTCCCGCAGCTATACGCGGAGTGTAAAGAAAAAGTGGTAAGCCATAAATGAATGACCCACCTATTTTAATGTCTGACATATTTTTTAGAAGGGTCATTTTATTTCAATAACAGATTTTGTATTTGATTTACAAATAAATTATTACAGTTAAGGATTTTTGCACATTTTAAGACAGTCAAAGATGGCTCTTTTAGTTCATTTGTAATAACTGCCATTGGTCAAGGACTTTAAAGAATGAACATGCATGTTTCTTGTTAATAAATTCATTTGGAAGCAATTTTTAACTTTAGTCCTTGCATTAGAGTAATAGCATTCAATGTTTTAATGTTACTGTACATTGTGAATATTGCACTGAAGCTTGATTTGAAGGAAATCGTGAATCAAATCGAAATCGCAATATCTGTCAGAAAAATCGCAATTAGATCTTTTCCCAAAATCATTCAGCCCTACTTTCCACCACCCCCACAGTCATCAGGTAAGGTTGCTCATCCACCACCACAGTCATCTCCGCTGTGGGGTAGGAATGACTGTCCCCGTGCACGCACAAAATGTCTTCCTGTCTGGTATAATCCACAACGCCCGTTGGCACCAACTCCCTTCGGACCAGTGTCAGGAAACTCCCTGAGTCAACCAGAGCAGTCACAGGTTTGCCATTAATGGTAACGTCTTTAAAACGCTGTTGAGCTCCCTCAGCACTCGCAACCTCAGCCCGAGGAGTGTAACATGCCCCGCTGAACTTAGTTTTTCTAATGGGGCACAGAGAAGCCTTGTGCCCTGCTTGCTGGCAGTAAAAACAGATGAGCTCCTTACCGGGGCTGCGCTGGCGAGATGCGGGCCGGGGTTCTCCAGGCGGCGGCTGGCTGGCTCTGGCTGCTGGTCTGGGCTGCAATGAAACCTGACGACCGGGACTAGCCCATCTGTCGGCTCGTGCTCCTTTACCCAGGTGCGGATGTCTGCCGGGAAGACTCGCAGCAGCTGCTCCAAAATGACCTGCTCACCGATCTGTTCCTTTGTATGCTGCTCTGGCCGAATCCATCCACGGTAGAGACCATTTAAGCGGTGGTAAGTCTCTGTCGGGTTCTCTCCGGGTGGAACTGCCATGGCCCGGAACTGCTGGCAATACGTCTCCGGTGTAGGGCTGCAACGATTCATCGAGTTACTCGATTAACACGATTATGAAAATTCCTCGAGGCAAAACATCTGCCTCGAAGCCTCGTTAAATTCCTATGACGCGCCTATGTGCAGGGATCCGATTGTTCCACACGGACCGTTGTTCAGGAAGCACACCAGCGCGTCATACACGGTCATTCATTCTGAATTTAGTTGGCGCGATGGCGGAAAGTCAGCCTCAGAATGTCCGTAAACGACAGAGAGTATCGGGGCTAAACAACGGTATCCTGCTTGCCCATGTGAGCGATTTATTTCTGACAACAAAACGAATGCGTAAAGTAGTAAAATGTGTGACTAGATGTCTCCTCGTCTCCGTAGCGCATTTCTCCGTTTTGTTTGTATATCGATCACTTCTCATCCGCCATCTTGCGAGTGACGTATAGAGTTACGTTTATGCATCGGACGCTCGTATTGGCTCCCGTAGCAGCTTTTACAGCCAATCGGAAAGCCTGATTTACGCTTGGCTGTGAGTTGTTGTGTTTGCCCAAACGGACGGAGGAGTTCAAAGCAGAGAAAAGAATGGTCAAACAGTTACTGTAGTGATAGAGAAAGCTAAATACATAAATGGCACAGAAGAAGTACACTATATACACACATATTTAGGGCAGGGAGAGGAAAGGGCCACTGCTGGCAAAACAAAACGTAAATTAAATGTTATCCATGTTTTATCCAAGTTGATTTAACTGTATTGTTGTTAAATTCTCACTGGCACTTAATAAATGGGCTTAGTTTTGGAGCCAAATTTTGGAGTTGGAATGAATACCTCTGTTTATTTTTTTTAGAAATGCTTGATCATTTTACAGCCACATCATTTTCGTTATGCATTATTTGTTTTGGTTGTTTAAAAATGCAATTTGCAGCCCTACTCCGGTGAGATGTCGAACTTGGTCAGGAGCGCTGCCTTCAGGTCCGGGTACGAGTGAGCTCTTTCCTCGTCCATAGCTGTGTAAGCTTCTAGTGCTTTTCCAGAGAGTAGCGGCACCAGGCGACATGCCCACTCACCCTCTGGCCAACCCCACGTCCTGGCGATACGCTCGAAGCGAAGTAGGTAATTCTCAATGTCCTCCCCAGCCAGGTACTGCGGGATCTTGGGGTCACCATAGGGCCTCCCCTCAGGCCTAGGAGGCCCCTCTACGCTGCTACCCCCAATCCTTGGCGAACTGCCGCGTAGCCGAGGAGCTGGAGTCGGCAAGTCCAGGCGGAGGCTCATCATCGACCCATCCGACAGGGTGGCCCTGCGTGCTGGGGTCGGTGGTAGGCTGCCTCCTCCCCAGCTCTGTCCGGAGTTGCTTCCCGCTTTTGTGAGCGAAGTCCAGTACGTCTTCCGGTGTACCGGGTGTGCCCCCTTCGACTGGCCATCCCACTCCTGACACCAAATGTCGGGGTTCGTTATTTTTCACTGAAAAGATGATGGCTCAGTCGGTGAACTTTAGTGTGGTGAATTTTATTTACACCCAACCAAAGTAAAATACCCTCAGGTGGGAAAAAAAAGTAGCAGGTATATTTACAGTATTTACAATATTGTCACAAATCACGGCAGCAACTGGGACCCACATGTCTCTCAACCATCAAACTCTCTTCAAGTGAGCGGATCTCCCTTTATATACCCCCCTTGGCCCCTCCCCTGGGCAACCCAATTAACCCAGCATAGGGGTTTAGAAACACACTTGAAAAAATTAGCTCCAAAACACACAAACCCAATTCACTTCCACTCCGATATTATGGCACTCACAACCCTCCATATGGCTGCACCATTATTTACACTGGAAGTCTCTAATTTGACCATTTTCAGTACAAACGATAATGTTGGTTCAGTCCGTGGTCACCTGACCCCTTGAAGCGCGCCACTTAACACTATTTACGGCATGATCCGGGACTGCCTCGGTTCGGCCTGTGAACCCGAGACCGACCTCCGCAGCAGCAGCAGGTGAGCGTGTGTGTGTGTGTGTGTGTGTGTATGTGTATGTGCCATGTAGGCGCCGAGTGTGCACCCTCGACGTCCTACCATGGGGAGAACAGAGTCCAGGAACTGGGAAAAGTCTGTATAGCTGCGACACAGTTTTACCGGCGACTTCCTCCGGCACAAAAGAGAGCGGCACGCGCTCCCGACCCGGTCTCCGAGCTACGGAGCGAGAGAGAGAGCGCGCACAGGTCGGAGCATCACCTACGCTCCGCCACAATGTCCCTTTGGTTCATCGTTGGATGAATCCTGCTTAAGGGATTGTTTCTTACGAGGGTGAGTGTCTCGAAGGTTACATCGACCACTTCCTCTGTTGTTCCAAGGCTGAGGGTTCTCCTGGCGGTTAGTTAAAAACCTACCTGTGAGTGAGTATGGAACACGGTCTCTCGGTTTGAACTCGAGATTCGTTGGTCCTCTTCTCGGTGGGGCAGGTTGTTGCTTTTTCTGAAGGGGAGTTTTGAGGGACTGGGTTTTTGAAACTCCTCCTAATTCTGAGGTCTTGGCATCGAGGCTAAAGACCGTGTTAGGTTCCACAAATTTGTTTGTGGTCTGTTTTTGTTTTGCAAAACCCTTTAGAGCGAGTCCTCTAAGTTTGTCGACTCGTTAAGGTGTCTGGGCATGCCGTGACACCAAGATGATAGCTAGTAGTGGGATGGAGGTTCTGGATGAAGAGCGACTTGAAAGTGTGCTCTTCGTCTATCCCGGGTTCATTCGTAGAACCAAAGTAGGCCAGCCAAAGACGGTGGTAATACTGCTGGGGAGATTCTTGTCTTCCCTGGCGGACTGTCATGGCGGCAATCAAACCAGTCTGTGACTCGTAGTCAGAGAATTCCTCCACCATGGCTTGGCATAGCAGTTTATAATCTGCTAAGGAAGCTGCTGACTTCTCGATTAGAAGTTACCATGATAAGGTAAATCTTATCATCGACTGTGGCAGTTGGAAACTTCCGCAGATGGAAAGCAATATCTTTTAGATATTGGCGGGTGTGAGGATCGCCACTAAGAGTGGGTTCAAAGCGGTTTATGTGGCGTGCCATCTTATCCAGGTCCCTGTCTGAGGGACCCTGCGTGGGAAAGGCGCCTGAATTCGGTTGGAACCGCTGAATAGGGACACCGCTCACCTTTTCAGGGGGGGTCTGGATATCCCGATAGTGGGGGCCATGTTCAAGTGGGAACATTGGAGAGGGATCCGAGGAAAAGTTTCCTCGAGTCGGTCTCGGAAGTGAAGCATCTCTTTCTGCTTCATGACGGGAATCATCAAGGAGGAGTTTGAGCCCACGATTTTGCTTGTCAGAGTCCTGTAGCTCTTTCTTAGCATCCGCAAGTTCTTCCTCGTCGACTTTCTGTTGACGATATAACTCATCAACTGCATCTTTGGCAACAATCAGTTGTTGTTGCAGATCTCGGATCTCTTTCTGATCCGCTAGTTCCCACTTAACGTAGTCTTTGATTTGAGTTTTCAGCTCAAATATTTCTTCGTTAGCTCTCTTGAGGCGATGTTCTGTCTCGTACAGTTCATCGTTCGGTTTCTCGACTTTTTCTCGAGTTGTAAATGAATACCTTTGACTAGCATGGAGGGATGTGCCTAGGCTGTAAATCTCAGCTTTTAGCTCAGTTCTTCTTTCCTCATCACTGTCCTCCTGTGAGGTACCAGATCGGATATTCAGAGGATCTCCTCGGCTATAGGATTTAAGTGAAACAGGTGAAGCCATGTTTGACTTTTAGCTTAGCCGTTAAGTGTAGGTAGTTTAGTAATTGAGTTTTCTTTTGGGTGCGTTTGGATGGGCAACACAGTATGTTCAATTCAGAGAATCTAATGTAAGTTTGTTTCCTAAATTTGTGCTATTTGAGATGAAGTGAATTAATTATTTTCGGTTCAATTAATTCAATTTAATTAATTGAAGATGAATTGTTCCGTTGAGCGGGGAAATTATCTTCAATGTTAGTGATTGTCAAATTACTAATTATGTTCTATTTATCCAACAATGACTGTCAGGTGTTGATCACCTACGGATGCGCTGTTGTACCTGAATGAGAGGGAGGTACACAGGGAGTGAGACCAAATAAAAAAAAAATTAAAACAAATGTTTTATTGTATTACAATTTGGATCAAAGCACAAAGTATTGATCTATCTGTTTGAGTGTGGGTTGAATAAATCTTAAATTCGAATTAAGATTGAATAATCTTTTAATGAAATCAGGATCACTGTGGATTACTCCACTTACAGTCCACTTTTGATTTACAGCACACCCGATTTCAATCTTGCAAACCCAAACTCAATCACTAAAACAGGCAGTAGAGGGAGCTCTACTTTTATTCGAATGTAGTTACAAGAAAAGCTTTAGGGTGCTCTTGTGTTCTAGTTTTTAGTTGCTTAAGCAACCAGCAGAGGGAGCTAATTTATTTTGACTGCAGTTGCGAGGGCAACCGGCAGGGGAGCTGTTTTCTCCTTTGACCGCAGTCGAAGAAGAGTTGGGGCAGGAAGTGACGTATTTTGTAGCCCTGGGCCGTTTCACGTTACAGATTAGCACCAACACACAGCAGATAAGCACGGCGGCTCGAAAAGTTAGCTCGGCAGCTAACGACAGAAGTTTACAACAACTTTAGTGTGCCAAATGGCCTTGTTACAAACGTGCAGTGATGTTACGAGGGGACGCGCGCTGAGTAGCGGTCTCTGTTGGCGATCCGTTTCAGAGGGAACCTGGGTTCTCTGGTTTAATTTAAAATGCTCTGGAAACTCACAGCAGCATATAATCAAAGCAGAACACGATAAAAGACCCGGAACATCGCGGAGACTTCCATGTGTTAAATAGGTTTTCTCTTTTAAGAACGCACAGGGGCGCTTCGCGTGAGCGCGTGTTATTGGCAACGTTTTTACTTCCACTGTGTGATACACAGTTGTTTCCGACCAGTGAGCTAGTCTGGTCTAGAAGCTTGGAAGTCTCTGATTTGAATTAGAAGTCCTGGAAACTCGCAGCAAAATCTATTCAAAACAGGACACGATTACGAGCCTGGAACATCGCGGAGAACGTAACGTGTAGAAGGCGTTATTTCAGAGCGTACGGCGACGCTTATACGTTTAGCATTCAACAATGCAACAATTGGCACCCTTTGACAGTGCTCACACAGCTGGGAAGCCGGCTTGTTTACACGCGACTTTATGATCACGTGATATACACGTGTAGCGCTCAGGGCAAGAAGAGGAGAAAAGAAAAGGAGGGGGGGGGGATTAGACTAGTCTTTCGCCGTTAAATGTTACAGTTGTCTGTTTATATGACTTCATTGCAGATACAATGATTTAAATCAGCCTCGCACGGGGCACCATAATATGTAGGAAGATAAGGGTTAATACCTAATGGTACCTACGTAAACTGTGTATGTAAGGAAATTACGATATTAAAATTAAAATATGTATATCAATGTATATTAATCTACAATTTCAATACCTGCTCTCGTAAAAGGGGCACCATTTGTTGGTCAGACAGAACTTTATAGAATTCACGTTAATGACTCTAATGACCACTTATTCATTAATTAACAATTAATCAATATCATTTAATAAATCAGTCTCATTTCCTTAGATCATAAGTTCTTGAAATAGGGATCTTTGTATTCTGCACAGAAGAAATATCCACGGACAACGACTTTATGCTTTAGGTGAATTTATTGATTAACTAGGGATTAAACAAAAGTGAATAAAACAATAACAGATGTAATAAACAAAACACCAATACAACGCCAGAAATATAACTGGAAATGTGATTAACAGCTCATCTAGCACGTTTGGCGATAAAGGCGAGTGGGTTCTTCCTAAGAATTTGGACTCCTTAGTAAGAGGAAAAAGTGAAAAATGGGATAAATGACCTCACAGATATTAGATATTAACAGACGCTATACTTAGTTTCACCCTGCAACTCGGTCATTACTGTTGAATGCGGATTCGGTCTTACTTTGGGACGCTTCTTCTCGGCTTACTGAAACTCCAAGCGGTCGCTCTTCCGTCGGTGACGTAGACCCGAAGGGATCTTCCTTGCCGTGGACCGAGGGAACCGTTAGCGCCGATCTGCGGTAGTTACGTAGCGGGCGTCCGTCTTTGCCGTAATCCGTCTTAGTTAAACAGCTGTCTTCTCCTTGAATTCGGTCTGGGTGGCTTATGTATAAGCGTTAGTCAATATGCCAAATCTTGCGGCCGCTGGTTGAACTAGCATTGATCAAAACGGCTTGCGGAAAAAGAAAAGCTAAAAATGCAAAATTGAAGAATCTAACGTCGAACGAACTATTCTAATAAAAGGAGTAAAAATTGGGAACTAAGAAAAGTACGAAACTTGAAGAGGGTAAAAAGAGAGAAGAGACAAAGGCGAAGGCCGGATGGCCAGCGCCTGTTGCCACGAGCGGGGAGGCCAGAGCCGGGGGGGGGTGGGGGGAGCCCCGGGAGGCAAGAACGCCTGGACGCAAGAAGCTTGGAGGGAAGAACGCGCAAAGCTCGCCGTAACACGCAGCTTTTATGCTGACCGAGGGGCCGTGTCCAGGAGGGACCCGTTCGAGTTACAGTCTGAAATCTTTGTGATTTAAACTGTTAAACAAAACGAAATGCAATCCTATGACTAGAACGTTTGAACACCATCTCGCCGTTATGGTCAAAGTTGGCACAAAGAATGAACAAATGAAATATGAACTGTAAACATTTCTCTGTACAAAATCATTTTTGGTAGAGTTGAAAGGAACTTTGATCAAACACATACAATGCAAACCTATCAAGCTAGCCCAAACAAGTTTGGTAACTTAGTAAGCATTTTGTCCTTAGTGATGCGGGCAGATTAATGAGCAAACATATTTTCATCTGACTGCGTGAGTGCAGTAGTTAAATCCCTTACAATGACACTGTTAATTTTTAGCATTTTTGGTAACTTCTCTGTCCTTCGGCGTAGAACGACGGGAAGTTCACCAGTAGGCTTATAATTCTTCAATGATTATTATGGATGGTTTTAAACTAATGTTGAACCCATATCTCATCCTTTTCTTGAATTGGTCAAAATGTGAGCATGATTTCCTGCAGAGTTCATGTGACCTCTCTCTGCATGCCAGCAGACCAGGTCATTAGTTTATGACTCCCAAGAGGGGAGGAAGGGGTCTTCACCATGACTTAGGAGCAAATGGTGAGGAAGAGATAAGGTGTCTATCCTTATACTTCAATCGAGGCTCTCTGTCAAACAAAGGTGTTAATCAGTTTCCAGATGTGTTTAGGTGCCTCAAAGTCTGGTGACTCTGAAGGTCTGGTCCTCCTTGTTCGGGGGTGCGTGGAAAGCTTGTAGAAGCTCTGATTTAAGGGTTCGGAAATACTCTAACCGAGCCATAAAGCGGCCTCCATTTCCTCCAGGTCGGTCCAGTGTTTACTCATCTGCTGCGAGGGGACCTTTGTCTGTATATCTTTTAAAGGTGAATAGTTCATCTTTCGTTCGTTGAGAAGTCCCATCCGAGAATCTTGGGGCTGTGGCCCCTACACCTGTGAATAAAAGTAACGTGTTAGAGTACTCATGTGTTACCAAAAATTAAAAGCCGTTTGCAGCGCCTCGCACATGCTGCAACTTAACTGACACACACACAGCCTCCTTTAAATGCACCGAGAAGTTGTGACAATGATGAATAACGTCAGTCATCCAACCAAATTAACTCTGCAGGATAACAATAAAGACAGTTAGCAATATGCCACATAGTGCTTTATTAATTAAATTTTTTTTTTTTGATCACACAACATATTAATCAAAATTCACACCTAGCCAGCCCAGGTAGCCTATATATGAGCACCAAACAAGATTAGGTAACTCCTGAATTTTTTTAACCCGAATGCAGTTATGAAAGTGCGCTTACTTGTAAACACAATCTGAGGTAAACAGGTAGCAGATTCAGATCCATTTAGAAATGAATGACCAGTCAACGATCTAACAGACATTTTAACAGCTGGATCTATGTCGAACAAAAATGATAACAGGCCGAATAAAATCGCTCACTGGCACACAGGAAAATGACAAACAGCCTAATAGCCGAACTAAACTACTATTCAAGTGTCACAGGCCTAAATTCACTTTACCATCGTCCACTTACATTTACTCTTCAAAGTAGTGATTAAAACGTAGCGGAAGAAGATTTTCGAAACGTCTGTCCGACAGTCGATTTCTCCTGGGAGTAAGAACGAGACTCCACGGGTGCGCTGGAGGGTGGTGGGGTATTGAAGCACTACTGTCTGACAAAAAGGCAGAAGGGGTTGTAGCCGATTCCGTGGTCTGTCCAGGGACCATGGTCTCTGGAACGGACCAGTGGTCACAACCACTAGGGGCGCTAAAGACACTGGTCCTAACCAGCTCCTCAGTGGTCGCCACCAGTAGCTCTGTGGCACGGACCAACTGGTCTCTGGCAGGGCCAGTGGTCACAACCACTAGGGGCGCTAAAGATACTGGTCCTGACCAGCTCCTCAGTGATCTGCGCTGTGGTCCCTGTGGTCTGTGAAGCAGCTTTAGTATTTTCTCCCCTTTCCAGTTGTTTTGGCAGCACTGTTAGCTGGATAAATGTCAGAGATCATAATCTTTTGTCTATAAAATACACTATATCAGAATTATTATGATTAATATTGTTATTATTATTGATTATGAAGATCCGTGTGGTCGGGACCAGCTGGTCTCTGGCACGGCCAGTGGTCACAACCACTAGGGGCGCTAAAGACACTGGTCTGTCTTATGGTCCTTGTCATCTGCCTGTTGTCTTACCGAGTGGTCTTTGGAGTAGTTATTGTACATTTAATACACCATATCCCTTTTCTCATTGTGTTGGCAACACTGTGCTGAATAAATGTAAAAATAAATCAAAATAATTATTTTGTTTGACAAATATTTTTACTATTAATAGAAATCATAATAGAATAGAAATATCTTTATTGTCCCCGAGGGGAAATTTGCCTTGGGCACAGTGCTTTGTTGCTAATTTGTTGCTTCACAGAAATTAACAGACACAAAAAACAATTATAAAAACAAATCAAAATATGGATCACACTACCAGGGCTCCAGACTGCGACCAAATGGTCGCATTTTGCGACTTAAATCTGTGACAGTGCGAGTAAATTTTTAATCTACTCGCGCATGCGCGACCAGTAAATTTGCTGTTTTTTTTTTTTTTTTATATTTTTTGTTGCTGACAAACTTACAGCCCACTAGTTGGCGGTAATGCAAAAATGAGCTGGTTTGCCAACCGACATTAACTCCAATAGAAGAAGAAAGGAGACGGCTGGCCAATGTGCGTGAGAGCGGGGGGGCGAATGACCACTGTGATAGGCTAATATGTGAAAAGAGGCGGTTCTTTGGGGTTATTGCGCGAATCCACAGATTTCACATACCGGCATCAAAACAATGGACAATGGCAGCGTAGCGGACTATCAGCTCGTACTTTCTACCCAGTTGTGTTAAACATAATGGGCCCTAGTTTCGTAGACCAGGCGCAGTCAGCTTTCAGCGCACCTGCGCCGCGCCGACGGGGTGTGTCCGCCTGGACTTTGCAAGTTTCGTGCACCGCGCAGGCTCGCGCAGGCACACCTCCCGTCTCGCCCACCGGCGCAAGTGGGAAAGAGGGAGGAGAAGAAGGCGTGAGTGGGAGACGAGGAGGAGACGAGGCGTGGACTGGAATTAATACAGCCGATTCAGATCTTCACCAATCAAATGAGCTCCTCTCCTCTACTTTAATGCGTTAGGGGAGGTTCAGTGCAAGTTCCGTCACTTGACAACCCGATGACAGAAGCAGCGCCGCCGCTCCCACCACGCTCATCACGCGCTGTGCGCGCGTATCATAATAATAACAATGCCCATATTATAAAAAACAGGAGAGAGAGAGGGAGATGTTTTGGTCCGAGAGGCTGAGTTTCCGTTACGCGTGCCATCCGCCTTTGATCTGACGTCAGATGTGACGGGACAATCTATATAGATATAAATTCACGTGTTGATTCAATTAGTTGCATTAAATAGTGTTTGTTGTGATTATGTATTGCATTTAAATGTGCCTGGAACTGTGGAAACCTGCCTGTGAGGTCTCGGTGACGTGTACGCACTGCGCGCCGTCAGCCAAACTTCCACTCCGCCAGCTGTGATTCGCATTGAATGAATGGACTTTATTTACGCCTTGCGCCGAAAGTAGACCAGGTAGGAGCTGGCGAGCTTTCAGCGCAGTCTCGGTGAGGCTTTTTGCCACGAAACTTCCGCTACGCCAAGCTGAATCTGTGACGCCTCCCCCTGCTGCGCCGCCACACCCATCTTGGCGCAGGCGATCCACCAAACTGCCAAACTGACGGTGCGCAAGGCTGCGCGGGTCGAAACTTGCATTGCGCCGGCTCTGCCACCCTGCGCCGCCCTGCGCTGCGCCACGAAACTAGGGCCCAATGTTCCGGAGGACACAAACGTCGAGAATGAGTCCGACTCAGACTGTGAGGAGACGGTCGTGGCAAAAAAAGCCTGTTTAACTGATTAATGTTGTTAAAACTGTTGCACAATAAAATATTAATTTATAAGATTGTAGTTTCTGCATTTATTGTCAAAGCATTTATCAGTAATACAGTGAAAATTATAGGAAAACTTTGCAAGTCGATTTCGGTGTGCGCTCCTAAATTTTCTGCTTGCGCCCCTAAAATTTTAAGTTAGGGGCCACTGTGCTCCTAGTGAAAAATGTTAGTCTGGAGCCCTGACTACATTTTAACAGTTAAGTTGTTCAACAGCTTGATTGAAGTCAGGACAAATGATAACTTCAGTCTGGCACACGGAGTCTTCTTCCTGATGGCAGAGTAACAATGATTCAATTATTAGTTGTAGGACTACTACTATGGATTATGCAGGTTCGTGTCTTCCTGACTGGTTTAAACTTTACCAATGTGTTGCATTTTAGCTTGTCACATTACCCTTTGTATCAAATCTTGATCTAGAAACTAATGTCAAATAAATGTAGTGGAGGAAAAAAAATGTAGAGTTGAGTGACAAAGCAACAGCAAACGGAAATACAAAAATGTAAAAGTTTAATTAAAAATTCAACTTAAGTAGCCTACAGTACAGTAACAAAAGTAAGAGTTGAATTTTCTTGATTGATCCAGCACCTGATCACTCAATGATCGTTCCAAGGATTTATTCTGAATAAAATCTGGAAAAACCCTCCAATCTCACCAGGATGTCAATTGTGGTCTGCATAAAAGAAAACATTTTAGTTCAGGACAACAGGAAAAACAAACACACAAGAGGACACATTACCAGCTTCATTAATGTTAAATTAACAGATGTAATTATATGTTTGGGTGATCAAGTAACAGTAAGCTACATTCTGTTAGAATGGTGACATTTATGGATACCTTTATGTCCTTGTTCAACTAAAATTGGAACATACCTCTGGCACCATGACATCAATGATGAAGTCGATGTTTGGGAGGAGGCTGTAATCCAACGACAACGTTGGCTTTATCACATCAATGAGGTCATTCATCTGTTGGACATAGTAAGGGTAAATAAACATTTATTCATACACTGACAAAATTACCACTTTTAAGAAATTACTTAAAAAAAATATTACTTACGTGTTTCTCATTGAAACATGTTGGCTTTCCGTTAAGGATTGTTTTCAGGGCATGGTGTCCCCCAGGGTTTTGCCAAAGGAACATCCTGTTGGATTTCCTCTCCCCGCTGTCTAGCATTTATTTAAATTCCTTTAAGAATGACATCTGTTAAGAACACTGGTTTGACATTTACTGTTTATAAATTTCAGTTAGGCTATAGTCAAAGACATAGACAAGACATATGGCATATGATCAATATGATCACACCTGGCATCAAAATTAGAAATTGCTCCTGATTGGCCAGGAACTTAATCACCAACCGTTTCCTTCATTTCATTGGTTTAGAGGCAGTGATCATGCAGCCATGGCATGATCGAAAAACCAACTGAAAATTAATCTTCAGTTCTCTCCAATAAGGAGTTAGGCTAAGTGGTCCTGATCGATTGACACGGACCTGCATAATTGAAAGTACTACTCATACAACTACGACTAATAATAATAATTGAATCATTGTTATTATGTTTTCTATTAATAAAAGTGATCAATAACATTGGATAGACAAACGATTATGGCTTCTCACATTTAGGCTATTCTGCTAACACAATGAGAAAAGGGAAAAGTTGTGTTAAAACTAAATACAAACAAACACTCTACAAATCATTCAGCTGGTCCAAACAACAGAACAGATCACAGAGCAGCTGATCACGACCACTGTGCCACTGGTCAGGACCAGTGTCTTTAGCGCCCCTAGTGGTTGTGACCACTGGCCGTGCCAGAGACCAGCTGGTCCCTACCACACGGATCTTCATAATCAATAATAATATAACAATATTAATCCTAATAATTCTGATATAGTGTATTTTATAGACAAAAGAATATGATCTCTGACATTTATCCAGCTAACAGTGCTGCCAAAACAACTGGAAAGGGGAGAAAATACTAAAGCTGCTTCACAGACCACAGGGACCAGTGTCTTTAGCACCCCTAGTGGTTGTGACCACTGGTCCGTGCCAGAGACCATGTTCCTGGACAGACCACGGAATCGGCTACAACCCCTTCTCCAAAAAGCAGGCTGCAGTCGGGATTTTCCCTTTCCGTATCCGGAGAAATTCTTAAAATAACGGATTACTTTTTTTTTTAAAATAACAAAGTTACTGATTGCTTGACGCACAAAACTAACGTGTTACGTTACACGTTACACGAAAAAGTAATTAGAGTTACTTTGTAACACGTTACCCACAACACTGCTTCTCAGGCAGCTAAACATAGCTATTTTTAAATAGAGTGGATATTCCTGTTAAATTGAACTCTACACTCATTGTGGTTTGGATCAAAATATAAAGTGATTATTTTGGCTGTACTCCTATTGAGATATGGAGCTTTAGAAATTACACTTGAGCATGAACTATGAATGTCATTTTGTTAAGAAGTGATAATGTGAATGTAACCATGAATTAATTATTATGGATGTATGAAATTCTGATTCACACATTTAATAAACAGATGTAATCTGGATGAAGAACTAAACAAGTACGTCTCTCTCTCTAACTTATTTTTTCCTGTATTTTTCAGGTGTTTATCTCTGTTGCTGTGGTCCCACATTTGGGACCCGTAACATATAGGCTAGAAGAGGAAGTTACCCAGTCCCAGTCGCTAATGCTCCCTACATCCCCACACACAGGCAGCAGCAATGCTTGGTGGGGTTGGGAATTGAATTATTTACATTTTATTATGATTAGATTGTGTCAGAAAGATTAAGGGCTTCACAAAAAAAAAAGAAAAAAAATTCTCATTGTAAAGCCCAGGGAGCCTGACACTGATGACACCACTATCTGTTCCAGACTTGCATGCAGTCGTTGCAGATTTCCTTCATTTTAAGGCTGCTTTTGATTTTAAGCCAGTCATGGTTACACATTGTGGAATAGTGATATTTGTTACCCGTCATTCATATGAAGGTATTGTACCTTGTGCTATTGATGACAATCAACAAACCGAGGTTATATATGTACATGGTGACGCTAAGCCGGAACCACGGCTTGAACTTACAGTTGAGGAAACAGAAAGTCTGAAGACAGTATAAGTTTAGTAAAGGATTTACCAGTGAAGATGCCTTGGGAAGGGATTTTCATGACCTCCTTAGTAAGGGTAAAATCTTGTGACCTTGTGTCAGAAGATGCATGTATCGGGTTTTGTCATGGGACATGCTCAGGCAAAAACCTGAGCTCAGACTTATGTAGTCATCTGGGCAAGGATGGAACCGAGGGACCCAAACAAGTTCAGCAATAGAGGGAAGAGGATTCAAGGTCTTGTTGCTTCTGCCCTCCACCTGCAGCAAGCTGCTGGGAAACTGAAGCAAAGGTATCATGTGGACCTCTTGAACGTCTGGGAGGATCTCCTCAATACTGGCACACCGAGTGATTGAGGACGATGACTCTGAAGGTGTAGTGGAGACCTGGAAACAGCCTGCTAATGTGGATCTCTATCACCGAGAAGATAAGAACCGTTGTTCACTCAGAAACCAGACCATACAGAGACCAGAATCAAACCTCTTCAGACTTCAGTACGGCAGGTATACTCACGGGTACCAGAATGGTTGATGACGCCGTTAAAGGGGGAGATCCACTTAAAGTTGGAGTTGGGAGTTATGCCATCATAAAGTGAGTGTTGAAGCCCAATTGTTATTGTGTCATTGTCATTGCATTGACTTCAGGAACTGCTACCCAATTCAGATGGATTTGGCAAAACAACTACATCGCTACCTTGGACGTTTGTATTGGCAGGTCCCACTGGAGAGCCAGGCCCACCACTACATGTAGGACCCCTTTAGTCCTCCTTCATCTCACTGTGATGCCTTTGCTGCTTCTTTCTGGAGTGACATTTGCATTTTTCCACAGCGTAGATCATTTAATCAGGAGTGACAGTATGGGCTCCATGATCACTCTGACAGCTTGATAGAGTAGCTGTGGATGGAGCTTAGCCGAAGCTAAATTTACTTTAAAGTTAATCCACCTGCAGGAAAGAGAGCCACGAAATTACACATATTTTTAGCTAACTTGGCCATATTATTTATATGTTATGGCATACTTAATCATAGTTTAAAATTAGCAAGGAGTTTCTATGTTTTTACATCCAGGCAGAAACAATATTTAATTCAGCTGTTTCTTCTATCTGCTCTTCATGTTTGCAGCCTTCCACAAGATAACAAATCCCTCAAATGTCACATCTTCATTGTGACTCACCTGCTCGCTCCTTCAGTCAGAAATGGAAGTTGACAATTGTTTACCAGAAACTGTACTGTTCTGTCTTCCTTCTGGTTTAGTAGATGTTTTTGTGGAGTTTATTATTCTCCTGCAAATTGATGAAAAACTAAACTGAAAAAGACTGAAAAAGGGTTCCTGTGAGAAAAAGCTTCCTGTCACAAACATTTGCAAATCTGTTTTATCCTTAAAATATCCTCAGATAACAGCCAATATATTCATATTGTAATATAGATGGTCATCTACTGAGGTCACGATGATCGTACAAGCACTTTACTAGTGGATTTCAGGACAAAACTCATTAGTTATTGTTGAAGATATAAACCTTTTTCTGATCCTTTAATTTAAAAATACCTTAGTAATTTCCTGAAACAGCTGGTGTGTGGCATTTGGTGAGGACTATGTCAAGATGCAGGAAAAAACATATTGGGGGCTCTAGTCAGTATTTCTTGAGGCAGGATGGCATATCAGGTAAATGCTGTTTCTCATGTGTCAGTTTTGACATTTTTGGGGTAAAGAACACCTCCAGAAACACATTTGTGTTTTTTTGTTTTAACTACATGTTGTCTATTTGCAGCTATATATTTATTCTAAATTATCCACAAGTTCACATTAAAGCAACACTTAAGAAGTTTTCCTCTTCGGTAAATAATTTAGCCTACCGCAGCCTACCGTCGCACGTACGTTATTTGTTTGTATGCAGAACCGGCTCTGGAAACGATGAACGATTTGAACGATGTCCAGTGACAAGGTAGAGTAGCTAACGCCGTAGCTAAGATTAGCTAACATGAGCCATAGCGATAGTTACATATATATTAGCACAATAGCTAACGCCTTAGCTAACATGAGCCAATAAAATAATCAACAATGTATTGTACACAGATGCACACTGTTGGAAAAAAAATGATTACCGGTATTATTTACAAGTCCAGCAGCAACAAAGCCAAGTCACCATCCGTCTTGCATTTTGTAGCCTCCTTCAGCTCTCGCCAACGAGTGTGAGCCGGTCCAATATTCACTCTCGTTCGAGCTCTTTCTTTGTCATGCTCCCGTTTTCTTTTCTTCGCCTCATCGGACATTATACACCTCCTTTTCTTTGCAGGCTCTGCCATGATGCCAATTTAAAAACTACTTAGCTGCAAAGTATCTTCCACGCACCTGCCGGGTGTTCTCCCATGGATCTCCACGCAGAGCCTCCACCTACCGGCTTTTGTAATGCTTGCCGTAAAGCAAGTCAGTCAAATTCATAGTCTCATTAGAACTACAAAAAGGCAAAGTTACATAGTGCGGTTACAGCTGATAGAGGGCTGCAGAGCGAATGTGGAAGTGGCGTTCACACTGTTTTGAGGTGATGAACCACTGAAACTATTTTGGAAACATTATTTTAAGGCACTAAAAACTCTTTAGTCTCCAAAAACTCCAAACATCTCAGGCTCCACATATGATTTTTTTAAGCATGACTTTATTAGTGTAACACTTATGAACATTTTATATAGACTTTATTCTCAAAAACGTACTTGAATATATTCTCCAGAAAGCTTTTGAGTATGAGCAGAAGTCTCTGAATCTCTAAAAAGAACATATGTGCTATTAAAGTACAGGTGTTTGAAGTGAATTAGATGAATGACCTTATTGCTTAATATTCCATTCTATGTCTATATTTAATTGTCACCTTGTGTCTTACCTTTATATTTTCCATATATCAAAGGTTGATAAAACATACTTTGGGCTGGGTTTCGTACAAATGTGCTCACTCCAAAGAAAACAGGCAACGGTATCAAAAACACCAGGCAAAGACAAAAATAAGCAGGTCTACACTGGAGATTAATACTGGGGAAATAATAATGCTGCAACATTTACCACGAGGAATTTACATGACAAAGAAAAAGGGGATCACACAGACTAAATACACAAGGGAGTTTAGGTTAATGAGGGTGAGGTGAAACTGATCAGAACGTTGGAAAGTAATCACGCTGGCTGGAAAATGGAAATGGAGTTTCTAAAATGAGACCCAAAAGGTTAGTGCCAAAATAAAAGAGTTCACGGGGCCAGGATCTAACAAAATAAAGACGTTTCCACCAGAAATTGATACGGAAAGAAAATAGAGGAAATGAAATGTTTGATGCTGGGGGAGGGAATGTACACACCAATGTTGAAACTTACAGAAACAGTTAGAATTAGTTTACACTTAGCTTCACATTTTTAAACCTGATTAGGACGCGGCGTTGGAGAATATCCGTTCACTTCCGTTCTATGTGAGTGAAGAATTGAATAAAACATTCTGTTCCAGTGGAGAAGCAAGTTAGAACTAACCTGACTCTCGCCAGATGAATTTCATTCCGCCTAGCTCCACTCATCCATCTGGGATCGCTCCATTGGAGAGGTGTTTCAGAAGGCTGGGCCTTATCAAAAATCCTTGCATATGATTGGATAAGACACTTGTCCGTCATCTTTATTGACGTGCTACTTCAACCACTCACATCGAAGCCAACCCGTGGCGCTGATGAGAGTGACGCAGGGAAAATCAAAACAGAACAGCCGACATCTTGGATATAGCAGCAGTGCAATCAGCAACACAACAACACGGATGAAATAGCAGCATCAATGTTGACGCTTGCTTCCTCGATGCGAGCCGCCATTGTTGTCTGAATCAAAACAGTCTCACAGTCGCTTCTCCGCTTCGTCACATCTATTAAACTCCCGCCCTGCGTCCTGATTGGCTCATCCATAAAATCTGGTGCCGAAATCACTCCCAACGGAAGCGATCCCAGATGGATGTGAGTGGAGCTAGGTGGAACGAAATTCATCTGGCGAGAGTCAGGTTAAGTTAGAACTTGACCGATGCGAATTATTCGCTTGACCAAATTACAAACAAGACAGGACTTTGAATTCACTTTCATAATTTTTAACCGTTTATTGCAATTTAATCACAACAAATTTGTTTGATTTGGGGGCATACTGCTGTAGTAAACCAGCCGATGTGTGGCTTACTATTCACACTGAACACAGCTCTATGAAATCCATCGAGCCCCTGTTATGAACTTGGACAGGATGCCGTTGGGTTTCTCAGTGTACAAAGCAGCAATAGTGGTTATTTGGCCATGAATGATGAAACATTGTCCATGTCTACACAGAGTTAAGCCCCGCCTCCTCGCCAGCGAATCCCGTGAATAAACAAATTATCCCGCAACGAAGCTTGCACAAGTAATGCAACGCAAATTTTGAAAGTCTGTTGCGAACGCCCCTTTACAAGAGTAACGAGAGTACGATTTTATGTATATTTTTAATTTGCGCATTTATTTTAAAAACATATTTTTATATATACCATTTCTACATCCATTACAAAATGTATAAAAAAATATAATAATAATCCATATTCTGATATGGTCCTTTCCAAAACCAAATTACAAACCTTAAAGGGATAGTTCGGAATTTTGGACATAAGACCTATTTTCCAAGTCAGCCGGTGTGTTCGAGACGTCTGGAGACGTTTTCAAGAAATTTAATTCAGTTCTTCTAGTTGCCGAGTTCGCTTGTGCTATGGCTAGCGCAAGTCAATGGTTCTAGTTAGCATGGCATTAAAAACACTTATACCGATTCCACAGTGCACCCGAGGCAAATCAATTGTAACGGCAGACTATCGATGTACATATCTGTGTTGATAGAATGTTTGAAATAAAACCAACCTTGCATTTTTAAGGATTTATGTCTCAGCAGCAGCAGCAGCGTGTCATACTTCCTAGTAGGCTATGGCAGCAGCGGACTGATATCACCTAGCACTTATAAGTTACCGGTTCTATAATAGTTTGTTTACCTGCTGTCATTGCTACAGACGCAGAGTAGCCTGCAGTGCTAGTTTCTTCAATCTCACAGAAATGGGCACTTTTGGAGAATATACTGAAACTTTTGAAGACTCTGATGAGGAGTTTTTTTTCCACCCAAACCCAACCGTACCTGTACGAGCCTGAATATACAGAGGAAGAATTGCGCGAGAGGGATGCTCAAAGGGCAGAACGTGAATGAGCGTCTGTGGAGACCGAGATAGCCCCCGCTGGAGCTGAGAACCGTGACCGAACAAACGGAGACTGGTGGTGCCAGGAGGGAATCCCCCGCAATGCGTCCGAGGGTTTACGGTTCTCCGGATGGAGAAGAGGTTCGGGTTCGCGGTGCGTAATTGTGGGTTCGCGTGGCCGTGGGCTGCCCGGTGTTTGCGTGAGGTCTTTTCACGCAGGTCTGAGGGCATGAGTCCCGACAATTCGGCCTGGTTCGATTGCCTATTTACGGGCAGTATTTCGGGCGGCGCGTCTTAGAGTTTTGAGTCCGACGGAGACTCCGCATGTGTGGATTCGCGGAGCCGCCCGCTGCCCGGTGTTGGTCCGAGCTCCAAGGGCTTTTCACCCAGCTCTGAGGGCACGAGGCCCGATATTCGGCGTGGGTCAAGTCTCTATTTACCGGAGGGATTCCCCGCAACGCGTCTGGGGGTTTACAGGTCTACGGCGGTGCGTAATTGTGGGTCCGCGTGGCCGTGGGCTGGCCGGTGTTTGAGTGAGGTCCAAGGGCTTTTCAGACAGCCTTGGGGGCATAAGTGCCGACAAATCGGCGGTGTTCAGGTGTGTATTTACCGGCTGGATTCCGAGCAGCGCGTCTTAGTTTTGAGTCCGACGGAGCAAAGTAAAATTCCGCTGCTCCTGAGAAACTAGTCCCTCAAAAAATGGATGACTCATGCACTGCAAGGTTAGTTTTGTTTCAAATATTATTCTATCAACACAGATATGTACATCGACAGTCTAGTGTTTTAATTGATTTGCCTCGGATGCACTGTGGAGTCGGTATGAGGTACTAGAACCATTGACTTGCGCTAGCCATAGCACAAGCGAACTCGGCAACTAGAAGAACTGAATGAAATTTCTTGAAAACGTCTCCAGACGTCTCGAACACACCGGCTGACTTGGAAAATAGGTCTTATGTCCAAAATTCCGAACTATGCCTTTAACATTTAATTATACATAGAATAATTAATTAATAAAGTTTATAAAGTTTTTTAATTCAAAAAACTGATTTATGATCCATAACTTTTAATCCGAAGCCTTCCTAAACCCAGTCTCTCTCCGTACAGTCCTTCCACTAAACAGTCAATGTTTAATCTCATCTTAAATTAATATTCACGTGTTTCTTTAATTATCTAATCACTTTGTCTGGATGGTGGCGTCCGTCAGGCTGGCAGGCAGGCAGCAGATGGAGGCTGACGTCTTGGGAGGAGGAAGGAGACGAGCTGTCAGATAGTTTATCCTGCAGCCTTGTTCTCCCCTAACAACCAGCTCACCACAGGCTTCATTCATCCGCCTCATCAGCCTGCAGACAGTAGCTGGCAGCTCGTCAGTCTCCATACAGAGGAGACAGCAGAACCCAACAGAGTGCAGTAGAGCTCCTCAAGAACTTCTCTCTCTCCTTTTTCCTAAAGTTCAGTATGTCCACAAAGAGACAAAACCTTTAACCAATCAATATTTGGAAACCTGTAGCCAGAAACTGGACCCAAGTAAAAGCTGTTACAAGCACTGAAGCACTCAAGAAGAAGTCTTTGGAGTCCAAAACCATCTACTGAAAAAATGCCTTGAGTAGTAGTGAAACAGAGTCTCATAGAACTAAAAGTTTTAGTCCCGTCAGGAAGCTATTTTCTTTGGTTCTTTTAGAACATGTTGCTTAGTTTATATGTCTTCATAGGTACCAGTCTATCACAGGGCTGACATGTAGAGACAGACAGGTAACCCGTCTATCACAGGGCTGACATGTAGAGACAGACAGGTAACCAGTCTATCACAGGGAGACATGTAGAGACAGACAGGTAACCAGTCTATCACAGGGCTGACATGTAGAGACAGACAGGTAACCAGTCTATCACAGGGAGACATGTAGAGACAGACAGGTAACCAGTCTATCACAAGGCTGACATGTAGAGACAGACAGGTAACCAGTCTATCACAGGGCCAACATGTAGAGACAGACAGGTAACCAGTCTATCACAGGGCCGACATGTAGAGACAGACAGGTAACCAGTCTATCACAGGGCTGACATGTAGAGACAGACAGGTAACCGGTCTATCACAGGGCTGACATGTAGAGACAGACAGGTAACCAGTCTATCACAGGGCCGACATGTAGAGACAGACAGGTAACCAGTCTATCACAGGGCCGACATGTAGAGACAGACAGGTAACCAGTGTTGTGGAAAAATGAATCTGCCCAATAAAGATCAACAACCAGGATCTGCTTGCTCTCCGAGGTTTATTCCACTAAGTATTCTAATCTGCAGAGGAGGTTCACCCCTGCCTTCTGATACAAAGGTTCAGACTCAGCAGGAACGACCCTGAGTCCAACAACAGTCTCCCTTTTAAGGAGGAGGAACCAAAGGACGGATCATGTCCTATCTTACAAAGACAAGATGTACAGGCAAGGTCAAGATTTACAGAACACAGGCGTCATAGTCCTGAAATTATCTTATGTCAATGTGGCACTCATGTTCATATCATCTACAAACAGACATTCATTTTCGTCATAGCATAACAGTCAGATGAGGAGATGCGGATGGCGTCAGCCTGACAAATATTCTGATTATAAAGTACAAACATCCAAAATTCCCATTACACCAGTCTATCACAGGGCTGACATGTAGAGACAGACAGGTAACCAGTCTATCACAGGGAGACATGTAGAGACAGACAGGTAACCAGTCTACTCTCACCCTCCCCATTATCAGTCACTCCCGACTCGTTAAATACACAATGTTAGGTCCATGTCCCTCATTGGTTACTCATGCGTGGAGGTCCTCTTCAGCAGCTGTTTGCTGCTTTTGTGATTTCAACTAACTCGACATATGGACCCCACAAAGGAATTAGTGGAAATAGCAGGGGCTGCCTCTGGGCTCTGTTATTACTGGGCCTTGTGCCTGGTCCTGGATCTGCCCTTCCCTCCCATGTTGTTTACCACCTGTTGATGTCTTTTTGTTTTTTCCTCTCATATGTTTCACAAAGTGCATCTTCCCAGGGCACGGTGAGTTCGGCAATGATTGCCTTCTTCAGGCAGTGGCTGTTCCAGAAGGGAATATTAGCCTTTTGTCAGGGTTGAAAACCACGTGCCAATTTCGAGCTGAACCCAGAGTACTTGAGTCCGGCTGTGATGCTGAGGGGTTGCAGTCTGGCCTTCCCACACAAAGGGAATGATAGTTCTTCCAGTCGAGAGGGGAAGAGGGTAGTATTTTTGTTTTCGCCTTCCCCACAATGAATGCCAAACCATTCAAGACGCGGTCAGGCCTCTGGGCATTTCAGCCCGACTTGTTTTGCTACATGGGAGGATGTGTTTGAGGTTTGCTGTTGTTGGACAAGCTTGGTCTTCACCACGCCACTGGTTCTGGTTTTAGGGAGTTGGAAGCACATCACAGATGGCTCTCACAATGAACATAATGCAATTACTTACCTTTTCTCATAACTCTTCCTGCTGAATGTTTTTCCACTGTATCCACTGTCCATTTTTCACTGAGACGCCACTTTCTCTTCCTGTCTCTGCAGCTCCTCCACCACGAATACCTTTGACGCTTCGTGCCAATTGGACCTGTTCTGGATCTCATCCAGCAGATGAAACCTGGACTGGGATCAGCACATTACCAGCCTCTTTACAGAATGCGAAACACATTTAAGTAGCGCAATGGATGTTTCCAAGTTGCTGGTTTAAAGCTTGAGTTGTGTGAGTGTGATTGAGCCTGAGATGAAAGCAAACTTCTGACATTCAACTTTGTTTCCTTCATACAATGATGATGATTGTTAAATTGCTTAAAGATGTTTTCTGTTATGGAAACAATTCTGAAAAGATTACTTGAATGAATTAATAATTTACTTGTCATCAAATAATAGTAATTATAAAATTAAGTATGTTTAACTATTTCTTGAAATGTTATATGCTATCGTATCAAATCAAAGAAATTAATCAAAGAAATTAATCATCAGATCAAATTCGAAACTTTAAGCTTTACAAAGATCAAAGTGTAAAAACAACAAATCACTGTTTTATGGGGTTCTGTGACAGTCTGGACCAGTTACCAGGCAACGAACACTCCGGTTGTCCCGTTCAACAAATAATCCAGCACAACCCCTCATTAAAGAGCCATTTGTCAGCTTCTCTCTTCATTAATTAGTGAGCTTTAGAGTCACTGCTGATTTGTAACATTCAGACGGAGCCAGGCTAGCTGTTTCCTAAGCCTAGTTAGCTACGCTTATATTTAGCACATAGACATCAAAGTGGTATGAATGTTCTCATCTAACTCTTGACATTTCCTGAAATGTCAAACCATTTCATTGAGGATTTATTAGACACAGGCTGTCCTTCCATTCCCCTGTGAACACGAGGGTAGGCTTTTAATGTGAAACATCTGCAGGAAGTGTTGCATTCCCACACAACGAAACGACATTGTGCATTACGTTTTAAGGGAAGCATCTTTTGTCGTGATCGTGTTTGCTCTTGTCCTATCACACATGAGATTAAAGTAAGTCCATGTCCAGGCAGACAGCTGGACCGGGAGACAGCTGATAGTGATAGTTTCAGTGATTGTAACTTAGCGGTTGAAAAGTGGCTCCATTGAAGCGTTTGGAAATAACTATAATAGAAACTTGAGAGCAGCAGATCGGTGAGTATGACCCGACTTCGTTCTACTGATGGAAATCATGCTGTGGGAATGATTTACAGTGGTGTAGTGGTAGTTGATACTGCTAAGTAGATAGAGAAGTTGCAGAGGCGGAAGTGGCTATACTCTTCTATATATTCCAATGGCTTTCTGGCTGATAGGTGGGTCTACTGTTAACCCCCAGAAGAAGAGGTGGGTATACTCTTCTTCTGGCGGTTTACAGTACAGGACACTACACCACTACACCATGTGAATTGACCATGTGAGTCTTTATACTACAGGATATTCCACCTTCAATCCATCTTCTCTACTCAGCTTTGGTTCTGCCGTTATGCAGGCTTTTATTAGACAAATAACAGTAATAAGTAGAGATTTGCCTCATAATAGAATCTATTCCCTTTGCCACATATTAGAGGCTGTGTAAAAATACCATGTACTGTAGATGTTAAAATATGAGTTCTCAAATGTTTTGGTTGGAGTTTTAAACAGTTCGAAACAACAATAAAAAAAAGCTACAAAACTCCATAATTAGGTTCAGGCCACAACACCACTTGCTTATGATTTCATTTTTAAGCATCAAAAGGACCTGCTTCACATAGTGACTGAACAGAAATCTCCTGAGTGAGAGCCCTGAGTTGAACAATCCACCACTTCGACCTCCTCTTTGAAACGAGTCTGTGATACGTGAAGAGGAAACGTAATGCGTTTCCCTTGAAACATAATTCATAATGGAGTTTCACAGTGTGGGAACATCAATTTTAGAAGACCAGGCTGTGAAATATACTTCTCAAATGGCCTAATCATTCTCCCTCTCTTCAGAGGATAAACTCTTTCAGTTTCAATGACCTCATGACCTTTCGTCTACCTTGCTCTCAGAACAAACTTTACATTTTAGCTTCACCGTTGGTAAGACATTAAGAACAGCTACAATAAACACTATGTTGTTTGTTCTGTTCAGGTGGAAGACTTCTTAAAAGTGGCCATCAGGGGGCGACTCAGCACCGATGCATGTTTGACTCTTACCGCCAGTATTTTTAAGGCGGCTGACTATTGATTAAACTAATTGACTAAAATCATCATCTCTACTGTTACTAACTTGACATGATGCTTTCTGGTCCAGCAGAGTCCGCTGAGGTCCTGACCGATGCAGACTGCTAACTGGCCTGATGCTGGAAACACCATATTGTAGCTCCGCCTGCCTGCTGTGTGACTGCTCAACTACTCCTGCTTTCTGGTCTACAGCGACATGGTTGAGATGGATTCATCTCGGCGTGGCTGTGCCTGCTGCCATGGACTACTACTGTTGATACTATCGCTTCTGTTAATGCCACCACTACTGTTAATGCTACTACTACCATACTACCAACACCAAATGCAGTTGGAACCCAAGGGCCTGGGCTGCACGAGATTTCTGCCTAAAATCCTATTAAGGCAGTTTTTTCTCGCCACCTTCGCTGTAACTCTTGCCCCTGGGTGATGATGGGACTTTGAAATTGTATTGACTCTGGAAATCTTGAGCGTATTCTAGTCCTGCTCAATGTGTTAAGTGTCCACACTTAAGTTTGACACTAAAATTGAATTGAATTGACTCCTCTGGTTGCATGGAAGTCAGTTACCATTGTAAACATGAGTTTATGGTCTCAATCTCTAGTTTCAAGTCTTCAATCCAGCATGATGTTCATTTAGTACATTATGTTAAATTTAGAGTCAAATAGACCAGAAAGCATGCTTTATGGCGGGGCTACCTGCTGATTGACAGATCCACAGTGTTGTCAACGTTTTTGTCTAACAAGTTTAACCCATTCAGTGTGTTTTCAGTCAATTTTACAATTGTAGGTGACCGAAAATGTCTTGTTCAGCATTTGGTATTTAGCTCCGCCCTCTCGTGTCACTTCTGATTGCAAAATAATGAGATGGCAAAGCATTAAAAACCACAGTCGGTGAAGTGACGGTAACTACATTGGGTTCTTCTACACCGTCCGTGGTTCTGTCATACTTTCATATTGCACACATTATGGACCCCAGTGACATGAATACTAATCAAACAGTGTGTTTGCTTTTGTATCAAAACTTTATTTATCAAACAAAAAGAATGCACCATTGAAATAACATTTCTATAAAAAAGGACCATGGGACTGTTCTACAGTGCATTACAAAACCAGCAATTGTATACAACATTGTGGATAGAAACTTTGCTTTACTTCTTCATCATCATCATCATCATCATCATCATCATCATCATCATCATCATCAACATCATCATCATCATCATCATCATCATCATTTTTCTCCCCCTCAGTCAAATGAGCAAAACGCACACTCTTAAATATTGCAGTCACTAAGCTAATTTGGTTATAATGACTCCAGGATTGGACCTTTTTTTCTTAAAGGGCGAAGTCAAACTCTATTTACTCAGAGAAGCCCATCTGTCGAACAATGATGTTCCAGAAATGAACTAATTGTCTGCGTGAGGGGAGATAAGGGCCGTTTAATTTGCCCCTTTCACTCTGACGAGACGAGGTCCAAATTTTTTTTATTTTTTCAAAACTCTTTTTTCTCGCCCCATTTTTCTCTTTTGTGAGCCGTCGGCCTGAAACTGTCGAGCCGACTGAGTGGATTTCACAGCAACATCGGGCCACTTTCAAAGCCAGCACATCCCCGACCAGCGTCCCTTGGTCTCTTCTAACCGTGTAATTTGTCCCTTTTTGATCCTCAGTGGTTCCAACACAGGAGAGAAGCACCCAAAGAAAGAAGTTAATGAAGTCGCGTTTCCCTTTGAAATGTGGGTTTCCACCTTATCAGATCTGGTTTGGTGTTTCTGGGTCTCACACAGTCACCACGGGACCAGTCCTCAAGCCTTTTCAGATAGAGGACCAGGTGTTTCTAGAGGACCCCCCTGCTGTGTTTCTGCAACTACAAACCATATTTTACGAACTTGCGGACTCAAACTTGGCTGTGGTGGACTGACAAACTAAATTCTACAAAATCAACCTCAGCTCCATCTAGGCTCGGCCCTCTTCGCCCAAATTAGGAATTCCTTGCTCCAGATGGCAGTCGAGGGGTTAAACATAAACTCCTGGCTTCAAAACCATCATGTCTGTCATTATATACAGGTTATAATTAGACAGGATAACTGCATAGATTCCATCAATCTACATATTTTAGACTGAAAATGAACCCCCCAAAAAGGTGGTGGTGACTGTGTGTCCTCAGAGTGACCCAGATTGGTGATGAAACAATTTCAATGTGTTTTTGAGAAATGTAAATAATCTTTCTACAATATTTTTTTTTAAATACGGAAATCTTTTAAGGCAACAAACGAAAGAATGAAACAAACAAAACAGAAACTCTGAACGGCGCTTCAGTCCTCTTTTTCATTTTGTTCTTTGCTAAACTAAATTTACATTGGCAGAAATATCACATGGTTATAAATAATGGTTTTAAAGAGCACTCAAAATAGCGTAATGATAATAATAATAATAATAATATATTAAATTTGATTATAAAAAAGTTACTACTACTCTAGTGGAACTGTACAGTGTAAAAAAGCAGCATACTGTAATGTAGTTCTGCTGCAGCAACGCTTTTCTCCACAGTAAAATACAAATGTAGAGCCGACGAGAAAAAACAGAAAAATACCATCTAGCTGTTAGAGGCTCAGACTTCGGACGGGAAGCCTTTGTATCAAGACGGAGGACGGAGATGAAAGTTTGGTTGTGATCCATCGGATGAAGTTGAGATCTCTGCTGTTCCTTCAGGGTTCTCCTGAATTAAAGGTCAAACTTTTCCTTCACCGTTGACTCAATGAAACCGGATGTTTTTGTGTTTTACTTGTTACTAAGTTGGCACACGTTAGCATGTGTACGACACACTAACCAATGTAAACTCATACATATCATTATTCCACATAGGGAGGAGGGCGGGGTGAAACAAACACAGGACTTTCACCCAAGAGATTGCTGTTTGTGTCGTTTTCTTATTTGCCCTTACTTTTGTAACGTAACTTACCGACGAAACAAGCGTACATATTTTAGCCCAAACCACAATGTTTTCCTGAACCTAACCATGAAGCTAAAAAACGAAGTAGATCTACATCAGAATTGTATTTATACATTTACAAGTTTATTTTGAAAAAAAAAACAAACACTATGCACGTAAAGATGGAAACTTCCACGCTGTTCCCACAATGACGCTACGGGGAAACCTTGAGTGTCATAGCTCGAAGCCTAGTGCCAGTGAGCAGGCGGCCATGTTTGACGAGTTGGGAGTGAGAATGTGTTCAGTAACGTTTTGGAGGGACCATTTCCTTTTGGAATAACGGTCAGTCTGTTCTGGGATCAGTTGAAGAGGCATGAAGTCATTTTTGGGGAAGTTTCAGTCCATTAACCTCAAATCACGTACTTGTACATTTTACAAATCATCCCATCAATGTTTGGATGAATTCACTTCCCCTGAGTGATTCCAGTCATTCCTGTCAGATGAATTGAGCGCATCCGTCGGTCAGCGTGTTACTCTAAGTATTCTAAGTAAGTCGACTCATTTGAGTTTCACACCAGAAATGATTCAGATCTAACAGCTGCATGAAAGCAGACGCTTTGGCTGGATTTAGAAAAAGATCTGTAGTTCTGTACCTGCTTCACTACAGAGATACTTTATCTAGACAAGTGAAGCAGGTACAGAAGTGGACTTCGGTTGCTGGGGGATCCACTTGTGTTCAGCAGATTAAATATGTCGATTCATGTTACTTCATTGCCACTGTCTGGCAAAGAAATGTCATAATCAGAAATTATGCAAAAGTGTTCACTGTCAGATCTGCTATGAAATCAGATCAGTGGCAAAAACCTGGCCTGCGTGGAAACAAGGATCCAGATTACAGGTGTTTCTCTTCCTAGTGTGAGCTTGTTAAACATCAAATTAATGTTAAAATTTTGGGTTTTAAGCCACTCTCAATTTCAATAACTGGTTGTTGTCATGGAATTATATTTATATATAATATAGTCTTAACAAGCAAATATATGCTTCCATTGTAAAAATGATCAATTAAACCATTTTAACTGACTTAATGACAAATAGGTCCTTTAGCTTGAATCTGACACTAATGACATTTTCATGGACACACTGACTGATATTTCACGCGTTGGACGATCTTTGCCGTCACTCCATCTGATGTGTTTCCAGCAGCTGAAATGCTGCTGCCGTGCCACTGAGGGAAAAGAGCCAGTTTCCCTTCCCATCGTTCGCTGGGTTTAAAAGGGACACGGTGCTTTTGGGAAAAACCCTCAGCAGAGCAGAACATCTCATCTGTTCCCCGCGTGTTGGCTGTGCGGGAGGAACAAATTAGCATAACTCAGAGCACATATTAACATTTCACAGACTTCGACAAATGTAACAGTGAGAGAGAAATAACTCCGTCTCCTGCTGAACGACGTTCCCATACAACTGAACCTCCATGGACATCCTCCATTACATTTGAGGCAGATTTGTTTTGTCCTTAATGGTCGTAGTTTCAGCAGCCTTGTCTCCTAAAAATGACGTTCCTACACAACAACACTGCATTGTGAATTATGTTTGAGGGTATCGTTATTACTTTTGCTCTTAACATATCAGAAATTAGTTTTCAAAGGAAATAGGGCGTCTGGTGGACGGGTTAAACAAGTAATTTTGTTGATTTTTCTTTGTCTTGTTACAATGGTGTAGACATTTTAAGCCATTTCATGATGTTTTTTTTTACTAAACTTAAAGCAGTTTTGTAGTACTTCTTATTTTGTTTGTGAACAAGGTGTTTCACATGGTTTTAAAACATTTAGAACTTCAACCGTTTGGTGCAGAAAATAATATTTCTGTATATCTATATTATTATATTTTCCCTGGGATCATAATAAGAGAGCAGTTTAGTTGTATGTAGGAGGCCATGTTGGTTTTGGAAGTTGTGAGTTGAAACGCTACAAACCTACCTGGTGAGGTGTAGCAAGACATCATGGTTTGGCTGATAGTAATTATGTCTTTACTTATTATTTAAGCTAAATTCAAATTAGTCAACTTTAACACAGGACAGGAACAGTGGTCTCCTGGGTGAAAGTGCTGTTTCACCCAGGCCTCCTCTGGGTTTCCGTGATCGGACTATGATTAGAACCATGTTTGTGATACGTCATGAACAAACATCATTGGGGATTAAATATGTTCCCATCCAAACGTAACTGACGATGCCATTGTGTTGTTTGGGAACGTAGATTAGAGGCAACCAGGCTGGTTAGTGAAAAGGAAAGACACATAACGTGCCGTATTTATCTCCATGGCAAAAAAAACTTGTAAGGGCGAATATAATCCTGCTTGTGATCCGGCTCATTTCTGTGTTTAAGTGCTTTCAAACACACAAGACTTTTCTCACACAGTCTGGTTGTGTATATTATATTATTATTATAAGTAATCCCCCGCCGTCTGAAAAGCTCTCCTGAACAACCTGAAAAAGCCCAGGCTGCTCTGATTGGCCTGCAAGAACAATATGGTGGACCTTTGCTGTGGGCGGAGCTTCTCAGATGAGATATTCTAATGAACCTGCATGTCCAACACGTCCTCACTCTGGTCAGAGGTCCGAACTATGACACCCTACGTTCCCCGCTAGTGTCACGGCGTCAGTGACGGAGCGCCGTTACAAGAATCGTGTCTTATCAAAATAAACTTCCGTCATCACAGGAAGTTAGGTTCAGGCAACAAATCCACTACGTACAAATTACTTCAGCAGTCACGGGTCGGCGCGTGACATAGGGGGAGGAGCCAAATCTGATTGGCTGGTTGAATCCCGTTCTCTGATCAGCCCACATACACCTGACTAGGTTGTCTTATTTCACAGTTTGAGGGTTGGTAGGCACTCAGACACCACAATGGATGTAAACAAGCATTTAAAAAGAGCTTTTCATGATATGTCTCCTTTGATGTTGAAGCCTTTAACCAGCAGTGAGTGAATCTCCTCATGTCAATCCAAGTATTAAAAATGGGTTTCAGTCAGTCCAGTGTTGAAATCCCTACAAAGACGATTTTGATTTCATACAAATTCAATAATGCCTGGAAGATGGGAATCAATTTAAGAACCGATAGATGATTTAGAAACGGATTCACATTACTTTCATATTTAATGGGCTTAAATGTGAGAAAGAAGAAATCTCTTGTGTCAACACGCCGTTTCATTGAGAATGTGCTGCTGAAATCAGATTTTCTTCCTCTCCATCACATGCCAGTGTCACCTGGATCACCGTCTGCAGCTCGGCGCCGCGTCCTGAACGAGGGAGAGGAGAAGTGCGAAAGCACTCGGCTCAGACTGAATGTATCTCCCCGCAACGCGCTGATGAGTTTGATCCCGGTGCCGCCCGCTCGCCCGCCTCCGTTCACCTTTCATCCCGGCGCTCGTTCTGCAGAGATGTTACCCTTCCATCCCCTCCGTCTGTGGGACTTCTCTCTCCCCACAGCCCGGCGAGCGTGAGCTTGAATCATAATATTTGAAAACAGCATTATAATGAATTCCCGGCCTCATTCCTCCGTGCCCTCACTCGCACGCACAAAACCACCTCTGAATATCAATTCACCCTCTCCGCCTTCGCTCCCTCCGTCTCCCTCCGGCTCCCTCCTTTCATCACGCAGAGATAAAGGTCTGAAAATTACAATATGGTGACTGGAGTGACACAGTCAAATACGGAGCATACTGATGGCCTGTTTTCTCCCCTCAGCTGATTAACGAATCATTTGTCATTTTTATGCTCCTGCCTTTCTGTGCTCTCTGGTTTACCCCGGTCTCTGGTTCACCCCCGTCTCTGGTTTACCCCTGTCTCTGGTTTACCCCCGTCTCTGGTGTACCCCCGTCTTCTCTGGTTTACTCCCGTCTCTGGTTACGTCTCTGGTTTACCCCCGTCTCTGGTTTACCCCCGTCTTCTCTGGTTTACTCCCGTCTCTGGTTTACCCCCATCTCTGGTTTACCCCCGTCTCTGGTTTACCCCCGTCTCTGGTTTACCCCCGTCTTCTCTGGTTTACCCCTGTCTCTGGTTTACCCCCGTCTCTGGTTTACCCCCGTCTTCCCTGGTTTACCCCCGTCTCTGGTTTACCCCCGTCTTCCCTGGTTTACCCCCGTCTCTGGTTTACCCCCGTCTTCCCTGGTTTACCCCTGTCTCTGGTTTACCCCCATCTCTGGTTTACCCCCGTCTCTGGTTTACCCCTGTCTCTGGTTTACCCCCATCTCTGGTTTACCCCCGTTTTCCCTGGTTTACCCCCATCCCTGGTTTACCCCCGTCTCTGGTTTACCCCCGTCTCTGGTTTACCCCCGTCTTCCTGGTTTACCCCCGTCTTCTCTGGTTTACCCCTGTCTCAGGTTTACCCCCGTCTCTGGTTTACCCCTGTCTTCCCTGGTTTACCCCCTTCTCTGGTTTATCCCCGTCTTCCCTGGTTTACCCCCGTCTCTGGTTTACCCCCATCTCTGGTTTACCCCCGTCTCTGGTTTACCCCGGTCTCTGGTTTACCCCGGTCTCTGGTTCACCCCGTTCTCTGGTTCACCACGGTCTCTGGTTCACCCCGGTCTCTGGTTTTTCAGGTCTACCCCCATTCCGTTTGTGAAATAGTCCGATAATGCAATCTAGTGGTTTTGTGTCTTTTCACCAAAAATTAGATGCATTGATGTGACTATGCAACGATGAGAGTATTAAATACTGAGAAAGACTCGGCTGGGGAGGTGGAAGAATCCAAGAACACCAACACCATCAAAGTCGTGTTGATGAGTTTGTGTGGTTTTGTTGCCTGAATCTAACATTTGACCCCGATCCCAACAACACAGGACTTTCAACCACCAGGCAGTGCTCGACACATTCGATTTGTTGCCCAAACTTAACTGTACCTAGTTATTTTAAGCCCAACTGTGATGGTTTTCCGAAACCTAACTAAGTGCTAATTGACATGAACAAATAAAAGGAAACTTCCAGTCAATGTACACAAATCATTAGATCTCAATTTTGTGATGATATCTCAAACTGCCTGCTCTCCTTTTTTAAAAAGTAATACAACAAAAACAATGACACTAAATATTCTCCCAGAGCCTGTAACATGTAACTCATGTTTTCTTGTCGTTTATGATGCGTTCAAAAGCTGACGGTTGTCAATTTTCACGGCGGTAACAGTAGCTTTCTGTGGAAACGTGTTTAATAAAACCTGATTTGAAAAAACAAAAACACAGTTCTGACGGGACAGCAAATGTAAAAATAGACTTTGTGGAATATGCATTATTTGTTTGCATGTTTTTGTGACTTTTTTTCTCTTCCTCTTTTGTATAAAAACGGAACGCCCTGAAGTAAACTCAAAGTGAAGCTGGCGGCTTTGCAATTTCCCCACGTGGGCGATCAAGGTCGACAGAGGTACATGTGTTTGTCTCATGAAAAATAAATATGGATTCATCAAAAGCAGCCCCGAATACAACACGCTCCCCTTCAGTCAGACACACGATAAAAGGTCACTGTCATTCTCATCCTCGTCAGCTGTCCGCTAACATCGCTAATCTCATTGATAATAATAATAATAATAACAATAATTCCACTAATAATAACTCCATTCCTGATCCTATTGCTGTAACACCTCCTTCACAATTGATTCTTCCTTTTTCGAGAGATTTCAAGCAATTTTTTTTAATTTTTTTTAGGGAACTCCTTAGAATTAAGATCTTGATCCATAGATTTGAGTTTTTATAAATATACCCAAGCGTTTGGCTTTTGATGGTGCTCTCCCAGAACAGATGTTCCAAACTCCAACAACACTTTCACTTTCTCTCCATTTCAGAGACTGTGATCGTTCTTGGGTTCTCCAACCAGCAGGGGGCGACACAATGCACTGAATGTTTGGGTCAGTCTCATGGCAATTTGTCAAATAGTCACAAAAAAAACGTGTACAGTGAGACGAATTGTCAATTTTTTTCTAGTCACTCAACACAAAAACAAGGCCAATGAGAGTTCATTGCTTTTTGTGGACAGAAAAGTGAGAGATTCGTGTCCACGTACAAGAATCAGATTTCAGTTTTGTGACTCTTTCAGGAAGTGCCTTGAGAGGGTTCTGGAATGCTACACGATAACGGTGCAACATGGCGAATTGTGAAAGAGTTGTTAACACCCGATTTCAACACGTTTTTCTCTGCCAGCCTTCATCCAGATCTCCAGCTTTCTATTAACATCTGCTCTGCTTGGATCATCTCACTGCTTTCCATTCATTCTCGGTCCACGTTCGGGACTGATGCAGACTCAAAAACAAAGAGCGGAAACAAAGAAGGTTACAATACGTTGAGGATTTGGCACGAGTCCTTGTAGGTAAAGATTGGAGTTCGTCATGGTTCGGGCGAGTAAAGGCTTGGTCAAGAGCAGCAACTGACTGTGGGAGTCTATAGAGGGTTCTTTAAAGTCCTCTTAGAGTAGAGTCAGCTGGATCAGATCCAGAAGATTCAATCCGGCCAAAATCACATTTTTAAAACCCCTTTGTTTTTTTTCAAACCTTCCAATCCAGAAGTGGAAGGGTTGCCGGGGTTGCAAGCGATGATCGGTTCAGTAAATCACACTTGTTTTGTTCCAAAGCAAAAGAAAAATTGTTATATATTGGAAAAATAGGCAAGAAATGCTGAGGACGTCACTACAACAGGCCGACCTCGGGTCCAGGTGAGAAAAAGAAATGTTTTGGTGAAACTTTGGTGGCTGAGGATGTGTTTCCTATTCCTTTACTGTGGCAGTTTCAAACCATATACACATCCTGTACCCGAACAGAAGACCAAAAAGGAATACTTCCATGAAAAACCAGTGAGGTACAGTCACAGTAACTGAGTTGTGGGAAACTCAGCGGTGGAGGACGCTAATAAATACCACAAAGGAGAGAAACAGGAGGGATCTTACACCTTGTTTTTTACGTGATAATCCCGTCACCCTGCGTGGTGAAGCCGAGGCTGCTAGGCATTGGGTTTTTCTAGTTTTGTGTTTTGAAGAGTCCTCCTAAAGAAGCCCCCTCCTGTTCTTGATGACAGAGTTGATGCTGTGCTGCCATAGTGTTTCTCCTCTCGTTTGATCCCCCTTCTATCACTAACCCGGTCCACAAACAGAGTCCGAAGACCAGCAGGAACCAAACAAACTCAAGCACAGATGGAGCTTTGATTCCGTGGTGGCGTCTTCAAACCCAGATGGACCTGTTGCCGCCGTCGGCATGTGCAGAGCAGGTGACGTCGAGGCTTGAAGAAGGGTTCCTGATTGGGCCGCGGCCAAGGGGAGGTTAGAAGGCGGAGCCGGTGATGGCGTTGAGCTGCTTCATCAGCCCTTCTAGACTGGCCATCTGCTCCGACAGGTCGTCCTGCTCGTACACCTAAAAGACAATAAGAACAAAAGAAAAAGTGATTTAACTTTCAGCTTCATAAAACCTGTTTCTGAGCGATGACTCTTTCTAAACTGAGCGGATGATTGAACCTCGGTGACACAGTCTACTTTCTCTCGCTGCTCCACAATAACAGCCTTCCCAGCGTTGAAGGTGGAAAGCTTTTAGCTTAACAGAGCAACAGACTTTATTGGAGCTCTGACAGCGGGACAAAGCGATGGATCAGTTGGTGAAGGTCGGAACAGAACCACACAAGTGAAACTAAAGTCATAAAACAACTAAACTTAAATTAAACTTCTTAAAGCTGAACACACTGTAATAAGCCTTCGGAAAATGGCTCCTGTTTCGCAGGTCAAAGGCTCAATCCTGTTTGTCTGGGTTATTATTATTATATTTTTTTCACAGCATTTCAATCACCATATTTCCATAAGAAACCAAAAAATATATTTTTTTTTGTTTTTGAATTCTTTTTTCATGAAAATTTCCAGGTCCATACAATCATTTATTTTACAAATCATTCTTATTACATACATACTGTAATATAGACCTAACCGTATTTCAAAATAAAGTAAAGTAAAATTTCAACATAAACTAAATACAATTTGAAAAAAATCAAAGACACAAATCCCTCTAGGAAGGGGATGCATAAGAAAACAAAGGGAGACAAAAGTTAGACAAATGTGATTGGATTTAACAACAGAAATCATATTATATCACATCTATGTGGATTTTAAGAGTAAAAGATGTTACATTTCCGCGACAATATTTTCAGAATTTGTTTTGCATTTGTTCAAGGGATGTGGTCAGAAGAGTTGGAACGTAATATAGGACATAAAGCATTAGTTTGTTAAATGGGTTGAAACAAGCTTTTTGAAATGTGCTAGTCCTATCACATACATGCATTTGTCACATATGGACTGCATAATATGTAAATTTTACATAACATTGACAACACATTGCAAGAAGTGGGTGAGCCCAGTCAGACTCAGAGCATCCCTTCAGAGAACAAGCTGCAGCTAAAATACCTCTAAATCCTCTAAAGAAGTAAAAGAATCCAGAGACACAACTCTGCAGACTGCAGGCGTGTTTCTGTTAGTCGTAGTCACTTCACATTTATTTTCTAAATGATTCTACATAACATCATGTCAAAAGTAATTTCCGCACTGCTGCTGTTATGGTAATGGAACACCATGTGTCATCTGTTGTTATTCCTATGTTTTATATTTTTCATTTCTTTGTGATGCAAAAATACATTTCATTATTTTAATTGCATATTGCTCCAGTCAGGAAATCAATCCATGTCGTACCCATTTTAAGTTTGAAGTCAAGTATTAAATAAAATTAATACTGATTCTCCGGATAAGGGAGACTGAGCGCCACATCATGTTGGATTGAAGAACTAGAGATTGAGACCATGTTTACTACGACGGTGTATTAGGGACACTGTAGGGGGGGAAAAAAACGGAGCTGAGAGAGGTGGCAAATATCCCAAATCTGTGACAAATTGGCAGATTTGCTACTCTATTACGATGCTAACAATTATGCATTTATGCTAGCTAACTCCCCATGCATGTACGCATTTATTTTTCTAATTAATACATCACAATGTGTGACAACACCTCGTTAAGGTGGCGGCTGTTGATGGTTATTGTTGCTTTTTTTTATATCGGCCAAATTGTCATCTTATGGGTGTTTATTGATCGAGTGGTTGGGCTAATTCAGCAAATTTGCTCCTTCATAATGTCGCAAATTTACAACTTTTTTTCTCTGAATATTGCTCACCTCTCTTGGCTCCGTCCCTACAGTGGCCCTAATACGCCAAGTTTACAATGTTTACTGTGACAATAAATAAATAAATATCCTCATAGACTTCCATGAAATCAGACGTTTTGCAACCAGTTGTCGTCCCCTGATGGCCAGTAGACAGAAGGCAAGTTTAAGGCACATCAGCTTTGGCTTCACTTTTCAGAACCAAAGGTTGCCGCCTGGTTTTGAATCACAATGTAATATTTTATACACTTTTTTTTATGTTTTTATATTTCACTAATCTCATTCATTAAAATCAAATCCAGATCTCCTCAGATACCTAATCCATCACAATGAACGTCACGTCTCTTTTTATTTCTGTCAGAGTTCAGTTCTTGTAGCCTGTCGGTGCTGTGCAGACTTTTCAATCTACACTTAAAAACTGAATAAAAAAGCAAAGGCGACTTTATGTTGACTGTGATGGATCGTCTTGTCAGCAGGAAGTTTCACATCTCCACGAGTTGAACTGAACTGAAAGCAGCGGATGAATGAAATCCAAATAACAAATAGGATAAAGGGGCAAGAATAGAAAAGGGGCGTTTAGTTAACGGGGCCACATGGAGGAGACCGCTGATAATATCCACATGCAGTTAGATAACAGCTTGCCTCCGAGTCCACCTCATCAAACATGTCGTTGGTCTGCATGTGTTTCAGAGGACAGGAGGCAGTGACGGAGTCTGTACTCGGGTCCTGCAGAGACCGTGATCACTGTGTAATGGTGTGTTCGGTCCAGCTATACAGACTGTCACCTCCGAGTGGGCCAGCTTAAGTGCCTCCATCTGTGTGTGTGTGTGACAGTCAAGTGCACATCTCTCACACACACACACACACTATGTGTGTTCTATTGAGCGTGGCCTTCATGCAGAGTTTGTCTTTGTAGTTGAAAAAAAAAAATACATATTCAATATTCCGCTCGGCGTGATGTGGAAAACCAATAAAGTCTCAGCCGGAATATTTGAATGGAAAGGTTTGTCGATGCAGGAAACCGTCTCCGTGTGCTCGTTGTGAGTCCTTCCTGTGAATCCTCACAGACATCACTAAGTGCAGGCGCTGTCGAAGCACTACAGAAAACTACAAATGAAGAACACAGTGAAATAGACACAAATTGCTATCTGCTGAGTCACACGACTTTGAAATGGATGTATTTCAGTTGGAAGTAGCGTTTGTGCCTGTAGCCCAGACGACATTACGCTACAAAAACAAGTTAGTTACGTTTAGGAAAAACATCACCGTTGGGCTTGAAATAACTACAGTTTAGGCAACAAAAACAGTGGTCTGTCCTCCGTTGTTGGGTTAGGGGTTT
This sequence comes from Eutrigla gurnardus, assembly GCF_963514095.1. Lineage (NCBI taxonomy): Eukaryota > Metazoa > Chordata > Actinopteri > Perciformes > Triglidae > Eutrigla > Eutrigla gurnardus. The sequence goes on along the minus strand of NC_139930.1, from coordinate 4,544,282 downwards.
TATGGTGAATTACGTTTGCTTCCGACGTTTCCCAAATGAATTCCAAAATGAGTGGACAGAAGTCGACATGAGAAGGATGGGGGATGGGTCAAACACACAGTATTTGGTTTTGTTGGTTTTTTTTGTTTCGTTGAGATTTTGTACATATAAGGAGTGTCCCCGACTAAGAATTTACATGGTCAAATCTGATTAGTCAAGTCTTGCCTGTAGTCGACTGATTGTCGAATACATTTTTTTTGTTTTGCTAATTAATTGAAAAAGCTGTGTAGGAGCTCCAGGGGGAGAGCGGAACGTTCAGCATCGCCTATAGCCTGAATGGAATGATCCTGTGTTTAACAATGATTCACCTATGGGATGGGCAGTTAGGCTCCTTAGATTGAATCGTGGAATAGTCGGGGTCACCCCTAATAAAAATGTTTCATTTCTTATCATAAAATCTGTGCATGTGGCCGATGGAGGGTGGACCTGTCCAATTATTTGGACAATATTTATTCTGAAATAAGGCACATGTGCCATATGTCTCCCCCTGAGAGACATGAACCGGCTGATCTAGATTTGTAAATATAGATGAATCAGGCTGGTCCCGTTAAAGCTTTTATCCTGACCAGACTTTCGACCGTTTTCTGCCTCAGGACTTCACCTCCAGTCGTTTATAGATTTTTAAATCGCCTACATTTAAAAGATCAGAGGGGCCGAATCAGGATGCAGCCGCAGCCTGTTCAACACTTAACAACTTATAGACAGTAAGGCCAGCATTTAACAGACAAATCACATTCTATTGATAATCAACCGAAAGCACATTTTAATGCTTTATCAGCATGATTTTTTGGAACTAAAACATACTGGGATGAGTTTCACCTCATATTGTGTTATGACACCTATTTTAATTTCATCACATCAACGTTGTTTTGTTTTAGAACAGAATCTTAAATGAGGTCATCATAAGGTCCCCTACATTAATTAAGCTTAAGTTATAACACTTAAATATGTTTGAATCAGGCTCTATTTTGCACTGTGGCAGCCTTTCCAAGTCACCCATGACAGGTATTATGTATCCACCATGATGCTCATAATGGAAATTCACGATCAACATATTATGTTTTCATCCCGGTCTGCAATTAAATCCCATAGCATCCCATCTCCTCTTCATGTCTAACAGATTTGCAAATCCAGTAAGAAGTGGACGTTTTTACTCTCAGTCGCTCATCAATACATCGATTAAATGTTCCCAAATTTGAGTGGTATGTTCAGTGATATTTCCCTTCATGATTCTTTATGATGCTTCTACCCTTTTGTCCATGTGTGAGCTTTAGGAAATGCACTCAAAGTGAGTGGCTGGTATATCTTGCTTTACAACACAATTCACAACCTTGCTTATAACAGTTCTTGTCCGTTTCGGAGGATTTGATTGAAAACTCTCCTGTGTGACTTTTCATCAGGTGACATCAATCTCTGACTTTGTAGATTCCCATTACAGGATGGAAAAGGACCAACAGCAGCTGTCCTTTATCTGTTTGACCTTCCACTTTCACTCTGGATGAGGCCATAAAAGCTCATGTAGAAACCCGTCTCACTGCCCGGTATTTTCCATCTCCCACGGACAAAAAGGCTTCTGTCAAAACCATAGCTGTGTATGAAACTCCGGCGACCTCCTGATCTCATTTGTTGACCTGTAACGGCCGAGCTTAACTGGGCGAGTAAACGCTTCATCAGTGGGATAAAAAAGCCTGTGGATGCTCCGTGTTTCTCTCTGATACCCTGTTATCTCTGCCGGCCCGCTGACCCGGATTCATGCTCCTCTATAATCCGTCGGAGGTTCAGCACAACACAGCAAAGCAAGGCGAACACATGTGAACCCTGCTCCACGCCGACTCGGATCAATCACAAACACCGTACGTTCGTACGTCTCCAGGTTTTCGATCCACATTTTCCACCCGGCACTGATGAGCTGTGAGAGCAGGCAGGAAGTTGGACACTGCTATAATGTACATGGGGCTGGTCTACATGCTGGATCAAGTGAAGGATCAAAATGCAGAATAATTGTTTCCGGGGAAACCCGGTTCTGGACGAGGAGTCAAATCCTGGAATGAGAACATTGGATAATTTCCTGGCACAAAAGAACATGGTGTTAATTGTTCCGGTGGCAGGAGGTGTCGAATGTGTTTGTGGAGCAGACAGCAGGAGAGTAATGGACTGCAGCAGCCGAACCTCCTTTAACCACCTTTTAACTTTACAACCTTTACCAAGAAAAAGGTTAATGTACTTTCTCTAGTTCAGATTTAATGTTGATTCTGCAGCCTTTTGCCCTCATTGTACTGCATGGAACTGAGGTAGGAAATATTTCTACTACAACTACCATGACACTAATAATAAGCAGCAAGGAGATCCCATTAAACAGGCCGGGCTCATGGCAGATCAGGAAATAGTCTCAAAAGGCGATTTATTGGACACAAATTGTCAATTTCTTCCTGTCGCTCAGCATGAAAACTGTGCCGATGCAAAGTTAATTAGGATTGTTTTTGATGGAGGACAAAGGAAGTAAAGGCATCCACGCTGCTCCGTGTTGGGGGGTGGCGAGGTGGACGGGTCCAGCATCTGACTGAAAGAGCTGTGGTTCAGCCTCCCGACTGATATCCCTCCCTTTGAGCGACATGAAGAAAAAGAACGATTGGTGTCCGTGTAGACGAATCAGTCAATACTTCAATCCTCCTTCACAAGCTGCTGGGAGACTGCTGGTGCTGCTGCTGCAGCAAAATGGGTTTTAGACACTTCACTTTCACAATATGTAAATGTGCTTTCTCTCGTCTGATTTCAATCTGCAGCAGGAAATGTTGGTTGTGTTGCATGATATTCTGCACACATGACACATCTGTTGGGAAGGATTTCTCCCCAGTTGCTCCCGGAGCTTTTATCCTGTTTTTTCCCCAAGTTAGACGTGTTTTAAGGAAGTTTTCTGACAGAGGATGTCATATGATTGCAAATACCTCGATGGCAAAGTTGTGATTCGTGATTTTTTGGGGAAAAAAAATTAAATTGAATATGAAATATATCCGTAGCCCTGAGCTACTAACCAATACTAGTACAACTACCATAATAATAATATTAACGATTATAACAAAGTGCTACCATGTTGAGTTCATATTAACTGACCTGGTCGGCGACCTTCCTCACTGTCAGAGTGAAGCTCTGTGGTGTTCAGGGTTAAAGGTCAGCTGATGCATGTTGTGTGTGTGTGTGTGTGTGAACCTCTGACCTGTTGTGAAATCAGACTGAGAGCAGGACGAGACACATGCAGAGACTTTAGAGGGCACCTCATCCTCCTCTCTCATAAGTCAAGAGACAAGACGAGAAAAAAGTCACGTTTTCAACCAGAAGTTTCCGGAGTTCCGGCAGAAGCAGCAGAGTTAAAAATAGAAGTCGGATGGCCGGACAGCCTGATGTTTCTTATTCTTCTGTAGTGGGAACAAAAGATTGTCAAACATCCCAGTTTAATGGAGTCTGGAAGGCTGACACGCCGTCCTTGAAAATATGTCACAGACGTAACAACATGATCAAAGCAGCATTGTGTTGTACTTACATCATTCACTCACAGGCCATTAAGTAGCGCTGTGTGTGTGTGTGTGTGTGTGTGTGTGTGTGTGTGTGTGTGTGTGTGTGTGTGTGTGTGCCAGGGGGCTGATGGGAAAAGACTAGATCAATTACAGAGATAGAACAGAAGATGAAGAGAAAGAACTGTTGACCTTTAACCCCTCCTCCTCCTTTCTACAATCTCATTTGCTCCATTCTTCCTTATCGGTTCCTTGCTCCTCCCCTGATTTTCTTTGTCTCACCTCCTCTCATCTCCTGTATCTCTCTCCCGTCCCCCTTTCTTTTCTCCCTCCTCCTCCTCGTCCGTCAACCTTGTCCTCCTCCCTTCCACATCCTCCTCTTTTCCTCTGATCTCTTTCCTGATCTGTAACTCTATCCTTCTTCCTCCCAAAGCATCACTCCCTCTCTTCCTGTTGCTACGGCAACACCTCCTGCTCCTTTATCCTTACTTTCCTTCTTCCTCAATTACACCTCTTTACGGCATTGTGTCCTCTTCCTCCTCCTCCTCTTATTTTCTTCATCTTTCATCCCCTCTTCCTCCTCCTCTCCTTTTCTTAATCGCTCTTCCCTCCTCCTCCTCTTCTTTTCTTTCCCTTTCCTCCTATCCTCCTCCATCTCATCCTCTTCTTTTCTTCATCCTGTATTATCTCCTGTTTCCTCTTCTCATACCCCCTTTTCTACTCTTCTCCACCTTTTTTTCCCCCATATCTCCTCTCCTCTCTTTCCGCTACTCATTTCCTGCTCTGCCCTCTCCTTTCTTCTGGTTGCCATGGCGACGCCTCCGCCTGTCCTATTGTCATTGAGTCACATATGAATATTTAACAAGTCCCAAAGTCCGGCATCCCTCCCCATCATGTCCTGTGATTTATCTCTCTACCCGTCATCCTCTTGCTCCCTTCCTCTCCTCTATCTCCTCCCTCCCTCGCTTGTCTTCTCTCAATATTCTCTTTTCCCCCCATTTTCTGTTTCCCTCCCTCCTGCCTCCTCCTCCTCCATCCCTCCTTCTTGTCCCCATATACATCTCTTCCTCTTCCTCCTGCTGCTTTTCTTAACATCTCCTCTTCTGCCTGATACTCTTCCTCTAGTGTCTTCCTCCTCTCCTCCTCCTCCCTTCTAATCTACCTCCTTTCTTCTACACCCATCCTCTCAGCCCATCCCGTTCTCCTCCTCCTCCATTGTCCTTTATAGCTCTCCTTTATTTCCCCTTCTTCCTCTCCACTAATGAACTCTGCTTTATGCAACTGAAATGCCACCAGCATGCTGAAGGAAGGAAACAGGTGTAGTGACAAAGCTGAGCAGGTGTGTGTGTGTGTGTGTGTGTGTGTGTGTGTGTGTGTGTGTTTACGTGCTTCTCTCTCTCTCTCTCTCTCTCTCTCTCTCTCTCTCTCTCTCTCTCTCTCTCTCAGACTGTCTTTCCCACCCTGCACCTGCTTGTCTCTCTATGTCTCTCTTCTGTTCTTGTATTCACACCAAGGCGAGTTCCTTGTATGTGAAAACGTACGTAGTAACACACTCCTCTCTGATTCTGACTCTGATGACTGGATGTATTTACATGTGATACCTGTTGCACTGCAGAGCTGTAAAACAGTCGGGTTCTTCATGTCCCAACAATGTGTTTCATGTCATTTGTTGTCTCAATGACATCTTCATGTGACGTTTTTGAGATAAATGGATACCAGGTATTTATGTAATCAGGCAAAATCATAACCAGTCGTCGTTTGTACAAATGAAAATGGTGATTATTGTTGCCATACCACAAAATACAGTGATGACAGCAGCATCCACAACTCCTGCTGGAGTGTGAAATACCAGCGTCCGTGGGCAGACTGTGAGTCAGCGCTCCCCGAGGGCTCAAGTTATTATCACCACCCCGAATCCCGGCTGTGCTGAACTCGGCGTTTCCTCCCGGGTGGAGACCCGGTCACAGCCACAGCAGATATCAACATCTACATCCATTCAAGGTGAGTTTGCTCACTGAACTGCAGCTGCTGCTATGCCACACTACTACACCTGCAATTTCATTATCATTTTCATTGTTAAATGCTGAATTCATTAGTGTGTTAAAGGGTTGGTTCATAGTATTCAATAAATTACATTTTATTGATATATATCATAACAATAGTTATCTCTGGACACTCAGCATTTGGAGTCCCAACATCCCCAGGAGTTACAGGTCAATTCAATATCATTGACATAATTCACCAAGTTAACATGATGTGCTGTGATAGTTTATGAAATAAATCACCATTATTTTGATCCATATTGAGACAATAAAAAGATTGGATGGTATACCGCTTTTCTCGCCATGTTGTGCTAAAGTTCTGTTAAAAATAGGGCTGAAAGATAAGTTGGAAAAAACTGACATTGCCATATTTATTTACTTCCCAGATATATATTGCAATAACATGGACTTCCAGGTGAGGGAGGCTGTAAATCTCCCGGTGGGAGCCGAGAGCCACCGTCCCTCCTGGTCTTGCCGAGCTCACCGAGCCTTCCTCTTCGACTCTGGATTGCCGTGGTAACATTCAGGAACGTTCATCAAAGGCTACCGGTGCATGTCGGCTCCCCAAAAGTGAATTAAAAACACCTCAATTGCCAGCTGGTGAGTGGCTGTAAGTTCAGGCAACGCTTGGGTTTGTTTAATTGTGGGAAGCCAAACTCGTAAATGTGATTAATATTGAATGGTGCAGCCCTGGTATATTACTGGAAGGAAAACAGCTCAGGCTGGAGAGAGAAACTACAAATGAGCTCAGAAATATGTCTATGAAAATATTTAACAAATGCGAGTTCTGTTTCCATCCGAACACTGCAGGCTTTCTCCAGATTTACGGCAACGACCCTGTTTTCAAGTTGGGACAGACTGGGCTTCATACTGAGGCAGCTCCAGATGGATTATGGGATGCTTTCTTTGGAACATATTTACATTTATGAGAGTCGGGGAAGACATTGAGCACATCTGTTCTGCACTTAATACGACACAACCTCAAAGACGACTGATATACGCGTATTAGTCAGCTGTTCTGAAACTATGATCCAACAAATAATTTTACATTTGACTAATTAGATGACAGATATAACATATTTAAAAGGACTATTGGATCATCAGCTTTCTCTAATTATACAGAATTGTTATTCTGCAAAATAAGACTGAATTGAAAAGTGGCAAATCTCTACTGTTTTTTTTTAAATAGATGAAACTATTAAATACAAGTTTATACTGTTAATACATTTCTAAATTTGATGAACCTGTACATTGAGATCTGTCCATCCAACAGTGACCGTTGTTGGACATCGCTCGATGGACCTGTGGTGGAAAACAAATGCAGACTTACATTGGCAGCTGAGTCCTCTGCAGGTTTGGTGGCGCCCTCCTCCGGTATGTCCGGCGCCGTCGGGACTGAGACCGGCAGCAGCGGGGAGCGAGCCTTACCGGCCTGACCCAGAGAGGCCGTCTTCACCTGGGGCTTCGGGAGGCTCGCACCTGGGGGAGAGAGACAGTTCAGCTTTCTGACACCTTGCCTTGTTTTTGACATTTGGCTTGAACCTCCCAGTGGAGATAAGCCGAGACAGAACTGTGAGAGTAACTGATCAGTGGTGATGCTGATGATAGAGATGGCATGGTGAGAGAAATCAACCACTTTTCTTTTGGTCACTTGTCAATTTAAAACCTTCACTTTCAAATCTTTCAATCATGAGCGTATTCTAGTCCTGCTCAATGTCCTAAGTGTCCTGAGATAACTTCTGTTGTGATATGCCACTATAAATAATATTGAATTGAATTGAAATCTGGTTGCCTAGGGCAACAAGGCCAAACGTTACTATGGAGAGCCACCTGCCCGTACACCTCTCTATTAATGATGTTAACAGGAATACTTCATTGGACAAATTATAAGAATGTCTTCACAGTGAAATAGATTTAGGCAACAAAACAACTTATGATTAGTTGACGTTAACCTGACTGATTAACAACTCCATCCATCCATCCATCCAACCATCCATCCATCCATCCATCCATCCAACCATCCAACCGTCCATCCAACCATCCATCCATCCATCCATCCATCCATCCATCCATCCATCCATCCATCCAACCATCCATCCATCCATCCATCCATCCATCCATCCATCCAACCATCCATCCAACCATCCATCCATCCATCCAACCATCCATCCATCCATCCATCATCCATCCATCCAACCATCCAACCATCCATCCATCCAACCATCCATCCATCCATCCATCCATCCATCCATCCATCCATCCATCCAACCAACCATCCATCCATCCAACCATCCAACCATCCATCCATCCATCCATCCATCCATCCATCCATCCATCCATCCATCCATCCATCCAGCTGGGGGGGGGCGATCCCAGCTGTCATTGGGCGAAGGCGGGGTACACCGTGGGCAGGTAACCAGTCTATCACAGGGCCAACATGTCTATCCAGTCTCTCCCTAGTTCATCCACAACATATGGACGTAGTTTGCCTAAATCAAAGTGGTAGAGCTATATGACCATATGTGTTATCTAAGTAAAGAAGCATTTTCTTTGTTTCTATCTAGCTGAAGGCAACAACGTTGTTCTAAGGCTGATTTGTGCATGTCCTTCATATCATTCTGAAAACTATAATACAACCCTTTAAATCTATTTCTAGAGAATTCCTCAGTTTAATGCCAACCACTGAGACACACATCCAATGTATGGACTACAAGTCCCTTTATGATCCATCTTCATTCGTCCTTTCACTCCAAACAAAGGAGAAAATGACCAGATAATTAAACCAACGAGACAGGGGAGAACAAACATAAGCAACAGAACAAGAAAACAAATCAATAAATACATTCAACAGCGTCGTCTCAATGATTCCTCTACGATTCAGGAAGCCAAACATTGATGTTTCTTCACAAAGCCAGACAGAAAGGGAAAGTCAAACAACTGATTCCCTGGACGGCCTTGTGATGTCTGAACATATCGTCAGGCTTCAACGTCCCACAATCCCCTTCCCCTTTTTCCTGCAGTGCACTTCTTCACTTCCTGATCAATACACGTCCATTCTCCTCCCTGCGAGAGAAAACACCTGGAACAGGCTTGATAGCACCAGAGAGCATGAAACGCCTGGATTCATATTGCCTTTAACATCAACAGTCTTAGTGGCACCAAAACATGACTGTCGGAGAGAGGACAACTTCAAATCCATTGTCCACAAGCATGAAGGGAACCTTCCACACGCCGAGTCCCCCACACAGAACCTCAATATATAGGGCCCTAGTTTCGTGGCGCAGCGCAGGGCGGCGCAGGGTGGCGGAGCCGGCGCAATGCAAGTTTCGACCCGCGCAGCCTTGCACGCGGTCAGTTTGGCAGTTTGGTGGATCGCCTGCGCCAAGATGGGTGTGGCGGCGCAGCAGGGGGAGGCGTCACAGATTCAGCTTGGCGTAGTGGAAGTTTCGTGGCAAAAAGCCTCGCCGAGACTGCGCTGAAAGCTCGCCAGCTCGGACCTGGTCTACTCTCAGCACAAGGCGCAAGGCGTAAATAAAGTCCATTCATTCAAGGCGAATCACAGCTGGCGGAGTGGAAGTTTGGCTGACGGCGCGCAGTGCGTACACGTCACCGAGACCTCACAGGCAGGTTTCCACAGTTCCAGGCACATTTAAATGCAATACATAATCACAACAAACACTATTTAATGCAACTAATTGAATCAACACGTGAATTTATATCTATATAGATTGTCCCGTCACATCTGACGTCAGATCAAAGGCGGATGGCACGCGTAACGGAAACTCAGCCTCTCGGACCAAAACATCTCCCTCTCTGTCTCCTGTTTTTTTATAATATCGGCATTGTTATTATTATGATACACACACACAGCGCGTGATGCACGTGGTGGGAGCGCCGGCGCTGCTTCTGTCATCGGGTTGTCAAGTGACGGAACTTGCACTGAACCTCCCCTAACGCATTAAAGGTGAGGAGAGGAGCTCGTTTGATTGGTGAAGATCTGAATCGGCTGTATTAATCCCAGTCCACGCTTCGTCTCCCACTCACGCCTTCTTCTCCTCCCTCTTTCCCACTTGCGCGGGTGGGAGTGACGGGGGGTGTGACTGCGCAAGCCTGCGCGGTGCACGAAACTTGCAAAGTCCAGGCGGACACACCCCGTCGGCGCGGCGCAGGTGCGCTGAGAGCTGACTGCGCCTGGTCTACGAAACTAGGGCCCATATTGTTTTTAGTGTTCCACCTCTGTGGTGAAGGGAAGGAGCAGAGACGACTTGGTTAAGTTGATAGAAAGTTGGTGTTCATGATGAACTTCAACATTGACTGGTAGGAAAACAGGAAACAAAGTGGTCTCAGGTGTTATATAAGATACTTTTTATGCACACAGTACGTATTATTTATTGACTTATTTGGGAATTATCCTTATTGCCTCCACATTGATAATGGCAGTGTGCACTACTTGTACCTTTCACAATAAAAGCCCCAGACATCACTGCTTACAAGGGAAACTTCAATTCACTCCACAGCATTTAGATAAGAGGAGCAATATGTATTTATTACATTTAAATATATCTGTGTTTATTTCCACATTGTCCTCTACATAGTCCTCTATATAGTCCTCTATATAGTCCTCTACATAGTCCTCTACATAGTCCTCAATATAGTCCTCTACATAATCCTCTATATAGTCCTCTATATAGTCCTCTACATAGTCCTCAATATAGTCCTCTACATAATCCTCTATATAGTCCTCTATATAGTCCTCTACATAGTCCTCTACATAGTCCTCTACATAGTCCTCTATATAGTCCTCTACATAGTCCTCTACATAGTCCTCTACATAGTCCTCTACATAGTCCTCTATATAGTCCTCTACATAGTCCTCTACATAGTCCTCTAATATTTACTTTACTGTATTAACGTTCCTACCACATCTACCAGTATCGGAACAGGAAATAAGTGGTTAATTAGTAAAGCCCGCCTCTGGCTCGATTTGATTGGCTGCCTGAGTGGGACATTGACCGGTGCGACGCCTTCAGCTCGCCTGCTGCTGAAAGGTTAAGAATACTTTTAAAAAAACGCCTTAAAAATGTCTAGCATACAACAGGTGCACCGTACTGTAGGAAGACAGTATCATACAAATAGGAATTGGTTTGAATGATTTGAAGGAAACATTCTCATTATGTTTATATATAATGGAATGGAATCGTGAGGTGACTGACAATTCCCACCAGTGTCAGGTGACCTTTTCCGCTTGGTGTGATGATCACTCCTCAGAAATGTGGCCATTAAACGTCATTTAAACCTCATCGTTAACCAGAGCGCCTCTCTGCTTTCTTCAGCCCACGAGCAGTAGGAAGGAATATCTGTGTTATTTTTAAACCTTTTATCCATCCAAGCATCGTGACCTTACAGAGGTGCTGCAGTGACTCAACACGTTCTCTGTGTCCTTCAGTCCCAGTAGGCCCAACAGCCTCCCAGTAACAGTGACCCAGTATGACTCTGAGTGTCTGTGGATGCCAAGCAGGTGACCCTGCCAGCTCCGTTTTCAAAACGAAGCAGAACTAAATGTGTTTGTGTGACTTCTCAGTGCGCCGCTGTCAGACCGACTCCAAACGGAGCTGAGCTCCAGAAAAAGACATTTTGTGGGAAAACACAATGAGCTGCAGCAGCACAGAGCCGAAGCAAAGGTTACACATCCACAGCAGAGAGAGCCATAAAAGAGAGTTTCACGGTGCCTGGCTCGCCCTCAAGGGGGTTTATCAGAGAGGGGGGGGGGCTCGTCTGCTCACAGAGGTGGATATATTTACCAGACAAGCAGGAGTGGAGGTGTGAAACGCCCGCCGGGGGTCACATCAGCGGCGTCTGTCTCTGTTCCCGGGTCAAAGGCAGAGATGGAGCGATTCACAGCGATAGGAGGGGAGGGTGGAGGAGGGGGCGGGGCTATTGATCCTGAGGATGGTTTGAAGTAAATACAGTTTAAGATGAAAAGTGTCTTTGAGGAGATACCGTGCCTCTGGAGGGGAGCGAGCAGACGTCTCCTCGGCTTCACACCGGAGTCTGCTGTTTCTTTTTCTGCTTGCTCCGCTTTCATTTGACTTTATTTTCATGTCTCTTTGATGTCTACCTGTCTCACCCCGGCTCCCTCGCCGGTCAGGGAGACGGGTGGAGACAACGGTTTTAAGTCAGCTTTCGGGAAGCAGCTCAGTGTTTTCCAAAACTGTGCCTCTATCTCATTATTTGTGCAGAAATAGGGAGAAATACAAATGTTCATAGATGACGTGTATTTTCCAAACAATCAGCACGCGAGTGGAATATATTCCTTCCTCCTTTGCTGTTAATGTAAGAGTTAGGGTTCGTTAGTCATAATCTAAAATTAGTTCATTAGTTTAAGTACCTTATATTTCATTATGTGCGCTTATTTAATAATATATGCAAAAAAAATTTTTTTACAAAAACATTTATTCTCATATTAAAATCTAATTATGTTTTTTTCCTGTCCAACAGAATATGACGTGCGCTCATGTAAGCTAGTTTCAACCAATGTTGACCAATTATTGAATATCAATATCAATCAGTCTGTTACTTTTAGCCATGCTAAGCCATGAAATTTGGCCTCAATCAAATGTGGAGGATTTGATTCCCACTTGTAACTGCACACCGCCCAAATATCCCATTTCACTGGGGACACGAACTAACTGCTTCAACATTCTTCAACATATGCACTCCATTCAAACACAGAATATACATCTCAATTGGGAATCGACTGCAATTTTCCTAATTGATATCATTCATCATGTCAGAGATATTTGATGTTTTTCTGTCATTTTTTCCGATTCAAGAAGATTACGGAATCTTTGAAACATCCTCAATATTCACACCTTTTCAAACATTTTCAAAGCTCATCTTTTCATTCACAATTCCAGATAGAAACTTCACTCAAACTGTGAAACGTTCACAAAGATTAGGACTTTCTCACATGAATTCAACTTTGTCACAGCATTCATACTTTTTGCACAGTCGCAGTTCAAATATTGGTCACTTCGCTTTTCAACAAACCCTACATTATTTCACAGTTTTGATATATTCTGGACATTATTCAAAGTTTTAATTTAAGGCAGCAATCGGCAGTTGGCTTCATCTTGTCAACAGGAAGCATCCAGAACTTGCCTTCTCTAGTTTCTATTGTCATTCCTTTTTTCCTCTTGTTGTGTTTTCCTGCTAGAAATGAATCCTAATGATCGCGCTGACCTTCCCTGTAGTGCCAACCACTTCAGCCTGTGGAAAATAAAATAAAGCCAAGTGTAACGATTTGAGAATTACTTAAAAAAAAAAAATCTGCTTCTGTCCTATACGTTTGGCCAAATGTTAGAGATAACCATTTTTAAACCATCTTAAAGCTTTTTTATGGGTGATAACGTGTGCCCTCTGAGGCAAGATGAAGGCATACACTTAAAAACATCCATCACAGCTGCTCTACGTTTACCTCCAGCTGCGGCTGAAATGTCTTTTCTCAGTATCAGACATTGAGCCAGACAATCCCATTACAGCTTCCAGCATTAAGCCGCACATTCAGGCCAATTTAGGTGAGTAACTGCCCACCATCACACTTTAGTCTGCAGATGGGAGGCTTCGGAGGCTCCATTTAAAAGGAGAAGGTTTAAATATTGATATAAAAAGACCGGGCAGGAGGTGGAGGCTTTTTTTGTGGTTTTGGAGAAGAAGCAAACACCTCCTCTCTGCTCGAGCTCCAAGCAGAAGTTGTTGACATATTTATTTCTAATTTAAACTGTTTCCATGGAAGCGATATAATTGCGGTTTAATTTGTTCCACCGCAGCTTCTTCCATTCACTTGTTTTATGGCTCAGGCCCTGTGTGCACATAGCGTTTTTTTCAATTGATCTCAATGAGCCGAGAGCTCATGTGGCTGATTCTATAAAGTGTTCTTTCTATTGTGGGGCTGCATTTCATTATATCTGTACTCAGGATTTGACAGTTTAACAGATTTGTTTACCCAAAAGGAAGCAATGAGGTCCGTCTGCACATCCCTCAGTGGTCACTGTGCTGCTCTTCTCATACACAGTTAAAGGCAGACTAGGTCATTTAGGAAAACCACAGAGACTTTGATTTTGAATGCATCGCTGAACCGGAAAAACCCCGCCCCCTTGGTTCGGACCTCTGTTCAGAACGCCAAACGAGTGCTCCAGATCGGCAGAGTGAATCAGGATGTAAGCATCGACAGGCAAGGACGTCCAATTATTTTCTGTGGTCCGACTTTTTTGATTGGACGGGGTTTTACAGTCCTGCCACGGCCACGGATGACATTTTTTATTTATTCTTCCTTCTTCAGCATTTAATGTATACATTGCTGTTGGTATGTTATGAGGCTTTCAAGTATTATAACAGAAAGTGTTTCTGAATAGAATCACCTACTCAACGTTTAAGTAAACACCCAGCATGAGCTACGTTGGCTTCAGTACTTTTCACCCAGAATAATTGAGATTATATTGATTACACAATATATTGTCTCCATGATGTAAATATATAATACAATTCTCCTTGATATAAATACATAATATACTTCTCTTTGTGATATAAATATATAATAAATGTCTCCATAGAAGTGTAGGTGACGTTGTGGGATGTCAACCCTGTCTCCTACAAAACATGCTTAATAAGAAGCATTTATGCAGTCGTATATTCCTCTAGATGCAATTTTAAAACAATGTACCAATGTTTTCTTTTGTTTATTGTCTTAATATATCATACATCATCTTTTAATCCTAGATGATGTTCATTGGTATTGTGATCTACCAATCCAGGTTTTGTGCTGCCCTTACAACACATGGTTTGGAATACAAAGCTCGATCCTTTGGCACTGAAGACAGAGATTTAGATTTTCACACCACGACAACTGCAGCCAAAATACAAAATAAACTTGAAAAGATGAAGGGAAAACTTAAACCATGCATCAAATGTGGTCAGTCGAAACCAAAATCATCAAACCACCGACGGCTGGATTCAAATTGGCCCCAAAACTCAAAGTAAAACATTTTAATCACAGGCTGATCCAACTTGCATGAATTCTGTTGTGGCATCTCATCATGCAGGCATGCCTGAACTCCCCATAACATCTGGGCTCCTGATGAGCCGGAGGATGGTGTCCTGGAGGATCTCCTCCTACACCTGGATCAGGGCATCAGTGAGCTCCTGGACAGTCTGTGGTGGGACTTGGCGGCGTAGACCGAGACACTATGGCCACATCCTGCACCAGGAGAACTAACTAACATATATAGAACTATTTCTAGTATTCCACGCTTAACACTACATTTCAACATTCACCTTCACACACACACACACACACACACACACACACACACACACACACACACACACACACACACCAATGGCACAGCCTTTGGGAGCAAAGTGACACTTCAACATGCAGACTGGAGGAGCCCCAGTATCAAACCTCTGATCTTCCAATTCGAGGGTGACGCTCCTGGACCAAGCCTTCCCTGAAGCTATAGTCTTCAAAACGTTGTGGAACATTGGCTACTTATGAAACTAAAGGACTCGTGGAACAGGAGCCGTCGTTTCAGCTTCCCTTATTGGACTCTTTCAACATCTCACGTATATATCACAAATATCGTGGGGTAAACCTCTTTCCTGTACAGCTTTCTATCCATCTTACAGAGTAGAGTATGAGCCTTTACTCTCTCCTCTCACCACAACAATCCAATTAAAGCATGAAAACATCTCATTCTTTACACCGGGGGAGTCATTCAGGCCCGGTTAAACACAAACAAGGCCAGGAATGAACATCAAACACCATCGCTCTCCAGTCCCTTTTTCCCTCCTTGATAGAGAGGAGGGAGAGGGGGGGCTGATGGAGGTTGCCTGGCTCTGAGGCTCTGTGTTGAAGAAGGGGGGTGGGAGGGGGGGGGGGGGGTCACAGGGTGAGGGGGGGGGGGGGGTCTCTGAGAGTCGAGCCGAGCGTTGCTTCAGGCTCGCTATTTCTGAGCGAAAGGTTTCCAGGAGCTGAAAATCAATGATAATCTGAGGCCACCTGGGCGTGTAAACAGAACCATAATGAAAGTATATACACCCACACACACACACACACACACACACACACACACACACCTACAGAATGCAGCAACACACAACGCATGCACCTCCACATACACATCCTGACCAGGGATCATACGTGCTGGAGGCCTGCTTGTTTTTTCTGTTCACACTGCTGCAGGCGATCAAAGACAGAATGACAGGATGAGCCACGGAGGGAGAGAAGAGAGGGATTAGAAAACAGATAGTTAGAGAGAAACATAAAAGAAAAGAACGGGAGGGGAATGAGGTATAAGTAACTGTCTTCAGTGTGAAGAGGATACAACTAGACTGCAGCTTGTTCAGATGATGAAGTCAAGCTTCTTATTTGTCGTCTGTATGGTGATGTATTCCCAGTGAAACAGGAGAGGAGGCGGGGCTTAATGTTGGGAGGAATTTGAGTTGATGGATGAAAAGATTAGCCTAGCATCTCCAGCTCTGTGCCGTTTGCAGATTGATTGGTCGATGATATTATTGGTTGAATCTGGTTGGTACTAACAGATGTGAGCATGCGTCATATTTAGCTTTCCATGAAGCAAAAGAGATTTTGATTTAAAAAAATCAAACTTTTTAGGTTTTTTAACATTTATTGTTAAATCTGTGCACAATATGACCGGGATGTGATCTAAAAGGCTTAAAAGAATCAACTGTAAGGTCATGCCTTTCCATTTCCAGGAGCGTGGTGGAAGTGCAGCAGAAACATGCTGGAAAGATGTGCTATCTTATCATATTCTTTTAACCAAATCACCAAGCTTTGGCTACTGAACACCAAACAACTTTTTCAAATGATTTGTCTGGTTTTACACGCTGATATTTGGTGTAAAAGCTCTGACCTCGTCTCTCAACAATAGGGCACCTTTGTGTCTAGAAATGCAAAAGATGCAGCATTTTCATGTTGTACAAAGAAGTACTTAAACATAACTACATATAAATATAAATATTATATCAAAAAACAAAACAAACTTCCATCTGCGGGAGCCCTATGTACCCGCATAGTCCACTTATAACAAGAAAAGGCTCTGGACATTCCCGTACAAGTGTACTCTCAATTACGTTTCCAGCGAACAGATTGAAACACGTGGTTAACGAACCACATTTTATATGACGATATTTTCTCAGTGTCCGTCATATTTTCATCGACTTGGGAGTGAGAATGCGTGAGAGACAGAGTCAGAGAGAGTGAGAGTCAGAGAGAGAGAACATACATCTCAGCATTGCACTGATTCTTACTTTTAAACTGATAGTTGACTCAGTTCAATGTTCTTCTTTTATCTAAAGTTATCTTTACTTATCAGGATATAACCTACTGTATATAGCTGTTGGCAATGTATAGGAGAGAGAGGAGAGGGAGAGAGGAGGGAGAGAGAGAGGAGAGGGAGAGGAGAGAGGAGAGAGAGAGAGGAGGGAGAGAGAGAGGAGAGGGAGAGGAGAGAGAGAGAGGAGGGAGAGAGGAGGGAGAGAGGAGGGGGAGAGGAGAGAGGAGAGAGGAGAGAGAGAGAGGAGGGAGAGAGCAGGGAACATATGGAGAGACAGGTAACAGAGAGAGTGGGTCGACAGGTATACAAATAGAGGGAGGTCAGTCCAGATCACATCCAACCCTCTGGCTAAAGTCAAGACTAGTGCATCTTTCTACACAGACTCACACCGACACACACCGCACACACTCACACCGACACACACACACGCCGTGTAGTAGCCTTGGGCTAACACATTTAGTTTCCCTGAATAAAATATTAAGCAAAGTGCAGCGGCTCGGCAGAGAGGCTCCAGCTTAAACAAAGAGTCAGTGGAATCGGACGAAACAATCAACAAGCTGGAGCTTCAGGAGCAGCTGCCGAGTGGAACCAGACGGTGAATTTTTAAAAACATTGGTTTTGTCATCATGTGTGATAAACAAGGCTTATTTTTTTCTGCTTCAGCAGAGGATTGAAACCAAGCTTTTGGTATTTCATGGAACAAGCACTAAATGCAAAATAAAAATTAAAAAAAGACAAAAAAACAAACACCTCCATGTTTTCTAGTGTCTGTTTATCGTAAATATACATGAATTATCAGGAATGTCTTAATTATTAAGTGTATTGCACTTATACCAGGAAAAATGGAAATTCTATTGAAATATTGTAATCAGTAGCATCTCATGACTTAAGCTGAAGTGTGTTAATTAAAATCAGACCAAAGGATGGACCACTCTTTTTGAAACGTACTTAACTACATAGTAATGTTTCAGCAAGAAAACTACTTGGTAAGGTTTAGTAAAACACATCATGGTTTGGTTTAAAATGACAACAATAGAACTTGCTTTCCACGGGACGACGTACTCCATGACAGAAAACTTTTCCCTGAAACAAAATTCACAGTAGTTGTGTGGGATTCCAAGTCTCAGGGGACCAAGTTGTCCAATTTTGGCATGGATTTCAAAACAATCTGAGGGGGGTCGTGACCTTTGATTTGTGAAACATAATCTGTACTCACTGGACTGCGGCATCATGGAGGTGTACACCTTGGGGTCGATGGTGCCCATGGGCGGCGGCAGCAGCGGGTTGGTGAAGCTTCGTAGCGGGTGGGTGGGTCGCACGCAGGCTGTCGGTATGGAGCGACCGCTCCCATTCTGGGCCTCCTCGGCGGTAGCTGTAGTGGGGGCCCCCGGGATCGGGCCAACACCGGGAACATGGTCCACCGGCGGTGCTGAGGAGCCGGGGAGGAGTGGGGTGGCCTGCTGGGTCGAAGGCTGCTGCTGGAGGAGGGGATTGGTGGAGGAGTCTGAAGGCATCGCTGAGGAGGAGGGACATGGAAATTAGAACAAAGTTATTTACAAAAATGGTATGTAATCTCTGTAAAAAAAGATGTTGACATGACTGACAGACTCAAATACAACATCTGTGTGGAGAAAATATCATCTAACTCTACCTCTCGTGTCATTCTCTTTACTAAATGAATATCATGCTGTATTAAAGAAGACTTGAAACTACAGATTGAGACCACAAACTCATGTTTACAATGTTTACTGAGATAATATATCAAGTGAAATAATAAACCCTTTTGCCCCCTGTTGGCCATTAGATAGAATGCAAGATTAAGGCATTCCCGGATTAGCTTCACTTTTTAGGACAGATGCAGCTGCAGCCTGGGTACATGAAGGTATATTAAGTGATGCCTCATGTAATGGCACGTGACCTCTGCTCATGTCATATTATATCACACCACAGTCTCAAAGTAGAGAAATCGACTGATTTGTGACTCAAATAGTTTTTTTTTCTGTCAGCCGGGACAACATTACACATAATGTTAAAGTGGCAGTCTGTAACATGTTCATCTATTTGATTGTCTTCCTATTTATCAAAGAGTGAGTTAAAACAATGGTGGTTGATCATGTGACCACTAATGAAAGTACTTGTACTTGTTGCTTTGTCCAGAAATAGGATCTCCATGTCAGTGGCCACATTCCCTCTAAACTCTAAATGAGTTTGATCTTTTTCCGTCAGTCAGCAGCGGTTGGTCTGCAGGTGGAGCTACTCACGGAAGTATGCTGTGTTTACTGGTAATTAGAAATCAGTAACTTCCAACTGCTGAGTCAGGCTCCCTCTAGTCTAAAGTGTTTGACCAGGTACATTTCATTACTGCTGACTCAAGCCCAAGTTCTGCTTCCGCGTTGACGCAACGCAAGGGGGCTTACGGACCCCTTACGTCCTTGTGGACCCCCCTTACGTCCACTGCAACGGCCTGACGTGCACCTCCCAAAAATCCTAGACGTGCGTCGAGGCGACGCAACACCAACGCAGCGGCATTGGCTGTTATTGGTCCGCTAACTACATCCGCTGGAGACCGCTTTCCGGTTTCCACTCATAAACACCGCCATTTAAACTTTTAATAGGCTACTTTTATTGTTTGCACCTTGTTTTATTGTTTGCACCTTGTCGCTTTTGCACAAAGAAATAAAACACCAAGTTCTGAAAAATTGTGGATGTTTAAAGCCGGAAGGTAAACAAATAAGCTATAACGAGGCTAACGACGATATACGTCAAGTGTCTCGGTTGGTCGGTCAGTCTTTACAAAAAAACATAGCGCCCCCTACCGGTGTGGCATTGAATTGCATTTCGACACGTTAACCCACCGCAGAACCATCACGGTCTCCAAGCAACTGCCTGGCCATTGCGTGATCACTACGCGGAAGCATAACAGAGGCTTCACAATGGAGGATTGTGGCAGAGAAAGAAGACCATTCAACTTCCAGTCCAAGAAAAAGAAACAACAAACTAATGGAAGTGACGAATCATCAAGAAGCAAAGTGCCCGCCAACGAGGGAAAACCACGGACCTCCTTTCACTGTGGAGCATTTGAAGGCATCACGCCGAGGGAGATGATTCCCAGAGGCTTGCCTGCAGTTCAATCTACTGCCAGAGAGGCCGCTAGAAGCAACGCATCTCAAATCTTACAGACTGCTACTTTAAGCACCAAACCACTCAGTCAGGTTCGGTTTAGGAAAAACATCACAATTGAGCTTAAAAGAACTATGTACAGTTAGGTTGAGACAATATAAACATACGTTAGGCTCACTTTAGGACACACGGTGTGGAAATGCACACACACACACACACACACACACACAGATCAGATGCAATTATAAAACTATTTAGATCTCATAGACAACACACGTTTGTAATTATAGTGTAATTAACGGGTGTAATTGTATGTAGGCTTCTACCCTTTGTTCACCTGACTTTCATGCCAATGAAGCAAATTGAAATAGAATATTGCAAAGAATGGGGACAGAAAGTGGGAAGAATAAAAAAAACAAAATATCCAATAACTGTAGACTGAACACTCATGAAAAAAACAACAACAAAAAAAGAAAAGCAGAACATCAAACGTAAAGTATTTTGTCTCAACACTGTGATGTTGGCAGTTACAAGGAACTGAGGAGAGTGTTCCTGTCAGAAATGTAAATTAAAATATCGTCTACATAGAACTGTATGTTTTGGCACCTGTTGTGCATACTGAAAGGCTCACAGACCTTTAGAACTGGGTTCATCAACTCCATGTGAAACATGGGATCTTTTCCTCATGAGGAGAGAAACTCCTCACTTCTGCAAGGTTTGCCCCTTTTACTTTGTTGAGCGCCAATTCCGCTCTATGTTGGCGTGATGCTTTCATATCCCATTTCATCTTGTCCGAGATACATGTGTGGGATCGAGGAAGAAGAAGAAAAGAAGAAGAAGAAGAAGAAGAAGACGTGCTGAGGGACAGAGAAAGAAACCCATCTTGACTGTGTGCAGAAACAAGCCTCAGATGTGACATGAGAGACGAAACCCCTCATGTGGCTGCAGCCGGTCCGATCAGAGCGAATACAGCAGAGGGAAGACAGACTGTAATTACATATAGAGTAGCTGCGTGTTCATCAACCAGAGAGAGGGAGAACCACTCCCTTTGGGAGGGGAGAGAGAGAACGAAGATGAATGAAAATCCCGAGAGTCCAGGGAAAAAAGGAACAATAGCTCAGACCTCGAAGGTTTGGCAGCAAAATTACAAGCTCTTTTGTTTATCAGAAAAACAGAAGATTGCTCTTTTTTGTTTGGTTTTCTCAACTAATTAGAGAAGTGTGAACAAAATAATCATTAAATATGGTGGGACTGCTATCTCAACACACTGCACATAATTATCTTCTTAATAGCTCAAGTAATGTCTCCCTCTCTTAATCTTGCACGACTGTTCATCATTTTATTTATTTTTAAATTCATTGATCTTTTTTTTCTGCCTCTCTACTTTTATTGACATGGATCATATAATTTATGCACATACACATTCTTATCTCTTATTACAATCGTATTATTTTTACTTTTTACATAATTATTATTGTTATCATTACTATTGTTGACAGATTACTATGACTCCTATTACTATTATCACTACTACTACATTTATTATATGTATACATTTCTACTATTATTAATAGTATATATTAACTATTATTCTAATATATTCTATTATCATTATTATTACATGCTTTTGCTGTATTATTGGTGTTTAATAATTTAGGTTTTTTGGAGACGTATCTCCAATGATGGCAAGAGACGAATCCAGTTGCCTACGATAACACTTTTAAAGATGATACACCAACAAAAAACAACAACAAAAATACAAGCCACTTAATGGAATACAAGCAAATAAAGAAACATGTTTAACAATTGCTGAAGGGCTGAAAGAAGCTCACAACACAATGGAAACTGTTTCCAGGAGACACTAACATGTTGCTCACGGTCAGGACATTTATTTTGGTATTCTTAGTGCTTTTGCTTATGATGATAATATCTGAATCATACAACACCATGACGGATATGAGACTAGAATGACTTCTCATGCCACATGGCAACAACAAGCGTGTCTATAGCATCGGTCC
This sequence comes from Eutrigla gurnardus, assembly GCF_963514095.1. NCBI lineage: Eukaryota > Metazoa > Chordata > Actinopteri > Perciformes > Triglidae > Eutrigla > Eutrigla gurnardus. Next base: position 4,522,197 of record NC_139930.1, on the reverse strand, counting down.
GTGCTTACGTCCTCTGGTTCATTTTCATCAACGGAGGAATGCCTTGAGTAAATTTGTTCAAATTTGGCAAACAAATTCTGAACAATGAACAGCATAGAATTTGGTGGTCAAAGGTCACTGTGATCTAACAATACACACTTGTATCATAACTCAAGAATTCATTAGCTTATAATGATCATTGTACAGAAATCTCTTCAAGGATAAAATGATGGAGGGATGTGAACTGCAATATGACTGATTAGCGGATTTACTGGATTACTGGAAGGTGGTAGTTGTAGTTTTAATTTGCAGTGTGTTAAGCTCTCAGGGCTTACTATACATGTAACAAGCATTGACACACCATCGGGGCACGTTTAAAACTAAGACCTCTTGCCTCGATCTGCGATGCCAAGGAGCATGAACAAGCGTCGGTGATTCTTGAGTTGGGAGTGAGAATGTGTTGAACAATTAAAGCTTTGTAAGCGGGATTAAATATGGTAATGTTACCTTGCATCATAAATAGCCAGCTTCCTTGCTGCGTTACAATAAGCAGCAATGAAACAAGTTGAGAACACAGTGATGCAGATGAGATGGATGTAACTGTGTATGTTGCTGCAAGTCAACTTCTCAGAAATAGCAACTCTTACATCAACATATATTTTATTTATCTTTGTGAAAAATGTTGCCCCTAGCAACCACTACCACAACTTCTGTGTTGAATGGTAATGGAAACAACCTGACTCAAGACTGGCTATGGCAAAAGAAAATACCACCCCTTCCAGCAAGAAATCTGCTAACATGAGCACAATATCAGGCTGAATGTAGGAAGTCAAGTGAAATTCAGTCTGATTCTCGGGTTAACATATTACAATATACCCAGCAAAGATAAATCACACTCTAACACAACTAACAACTAACACAACATTTTCAACCCTTCTGCTTGGTGGGGCCATATCTCGGGTTGGGAGTGAGTGACTGCCCCAAACAGGGGAGTTCAAGAATCTTGAGGTCTTGTCTACGAGTTAGGGTAAACTTGTCGTGACTTCAGACTTCACCTCGACTCTACATAGCATGACCCACTAACACCCTCCCTCGACACCCCAGTACTACTTTACTCAGATGAGGACCTAACACTTGTTCTATTTTTAGCTCTTACTGCATCGGCAATGATACGTCGTGGTTTCTTTGTTTCCTTCTTTTGACAAATGTACTTATTGTAAGTCGCTTTGGACAAAAGCGTCTGCTAAATGACCTAAATGTAAATGTAAATGTCGTGAGGACAGGTGTTGCGGCGGCAGCAGTGATGCCAGCATTGTAATGGACCACTGTAGTGAAGAGGGAGCTGAGTCAGAAGGCAATGCTCTTGTTTTACCAATCATTCTATGTTACAACCCTCACCTATGGTCACAAGCTTTTGGTTGTGACCAAAATAATTAGTTTGCAGATACAAACGGCTGAATAGTGCTTCCTCTGTATGGTTGCTGGGCTCAGCCTTAGAGACAGGGTGAGGAGCTCAAACATTCGGAGAGAAGTCGGAGTGGAGCTCCTTGCCGTCTTAAGGGGTCGGTTGAGGTGGTTCGGGCATCTGATCAGGATGACTCCTGTTAGAGGTGGTCCAGGCATGTCCAACTGGAAAGCAGCCCCAGGGTAGACCCAGAAAAGGCTGGAGGGATTATATAGCCCATCTAGCCTGGGAACACCTCGGGTCCCCCAGAAGGAGCTGGAAATTGTTGCTGGGTAGATGGACACCTGGAATTCCCTCCTCTGCATGCTGCCCCTGCCACCCGGATTAGGGGAGGAAGGATGGATAACATTGTACTTGTTATGGTCTTGGGTTTTTGTTGAATAATTCCCTGTTTTATTTCCCTCTTGTGTCCTGTGTTTATTTATTTCCTATCTTTGTTTCTATCTTTCGTCCAAACTGTTTTCAGCCTGCCCTCATGTTTGCCCAACTGTGTCTTATTGTCTGAATAGTTTCTTGTGTATTCAGTCTTCCCCTGTGTCTCCGCAGGTCTTCTGCCTTAATCCTGCTTAAGTCCTGTGTCCATATTCCTGTTGTCCATGTATTCTGGCTTTCTTTCCAGTTCTGTCCCCATTGGAACTTTTCTCTCAGTCTTCTTCCTAACTTTTCTTTGGTTCCCTGTCAGATTAAAATCAGCTTCCTCATTAAAGCTCCTGTTTTGTTCTATTTAACCTATTTTCACCTTTTGCATTTGACAACCATGGCAATAGTGTTTAATAACAGTTAAGTCGTTTTTTTCTTACTAGGATATACAACACTGATACTGAACAGCTGACATATCCTAATGCATGTGTGGAGAGATAACATTTCCACTGGTTAGAGACTGTAAAGTAGAGGAAGCAGTGGGTCATTTGATCATCTTTTTATTTGCTGCAAGCTCCGAACAATGTAATCATTTCCTGGTTTTAGCAGAGAAAAACAGGAAACTAATTGAATTGCCTCTAATGAAACACAAACAAGTTCACAAATATCAGTCTAATCTTTACATTCCAGTGGTGTTTTTTCTTTGTACATTTTTTGGGGAGAAGGATATTGATGGGTGCTTTCACACCATGGATTTGTGCAGAATAGGTTGAGTTGTACCTATATTCATGAAACAAGGACAAAACCTTTCAACCTTGACAAAGACATCACAGGCCATAGACTGTGGACTTAGTCATGCTTTCACCCGTTGGTTTGTGGACAACTTTTTTGAAACCTCAAGTTTCGCATTTTGGCCGTCAACATCTTGGAATTTTTGCCATCATAGAACAGAAGTGACCATATTTGGACTGCAGAGGAGCGACTGGTGGAATACAAGCAGAGCTACAACTTCTGCATTTGGATCCACCTGGATTCTGGTGTGAAGCTGCTAACAAAGTTAGCTTCATAATCCATGGTCAACTTTACAGCTAAGTGTTAAAGTCATCTAAGCTCATTGTTTTGGTCATCACTCTAGTTGACTCTAAATGGGACCATCATTTACTAAATGAACATCACAAATGAAACTGCTGATCAGGTCGATCACAGAATGATCTTTGTGGGCGCGACAGCAGTAATGTGTGTGAAGAAGCCTGAAGATGCAACATGTAGCAAGTACATTGGGTCACATTAAAGAATCCACTGTCATAAAACAACGAGATGGTGAAACGCTAGAACTCATACTCAGAATTCTTCGTCTATGTATGTATTGATCCAAAATCTGAAATATGGCTCCTTTTTTCAGAACACATCCATCAAGCAGAGATCTTTTGTTGTCTCGTCATCCTCCTCATGGCGGCTGAGTCTGAAGCTTCCTTTTGGCTGTTTTTGACTCCTAATAGACACCGTGACGCATCCTTTCACTTTTCAATCAGTGAAGCGTGGTGCCTCATTGTTCGCAGGACTTTAAAGTTTATGTCATTTCCCTCATTAAGTGCCTCTCTATCACTAGCTCATTAACGGCTGCCTCTCTGTCAGAGCTGCTTCCCCCTCCCGTCGGCTCATTGTGAGTGTGGCTTTGCCATCAGGTCCCCCACTGTGTCCACTAATTCAATGACACTGAAGCTTCCCATCGTCTCTCTGCTGTTGTTACATCACTGATACAAGCCGACCGGGAATTAGCCAATTACTGAATTACTGCTCCCCTCCGCGTCGTTTAGCATTTAGCTCTGCAGCAAAATGAGCTTAAATGGGAGGGGGAGGGGCGGAGCGGCGGCAGAGCTGGTAAGAGGAAGACTTTGCAGTGTGAGCCCTGATGTTTCATCATTATTACAACGTCGTCAAAAATCGGCATGCGCATGTTGGCAACGGGACACACGACCCAGACATGGAACTGAAGTTGTTCCCAGCATCACAACGTCTGGTTGTCGCACACTCGATCAAGTTCTACAGAACTCTGACTGTTCCAGAGCAACAGGTGCTTCCGTTTAATGAGGGACTGTGTTAACTGGTGACTTTGTGCCCAATGCCTACTTATGAACATGGTCGACATGGATAAATAACCCAGATTCATCAAAAGGCTTTCACGAGGACACACACATGCTCCGTTCGTGTTTTTAACCCCATGTTTCTGCATGGACTTCATTGCTCTTTAGACTACATACTGTAAACCTTCCTCCTCACTCCCAATAATCACAGTTTGATGCATCGTGTCAGACCAAGCGGCCGTATTTCATAACTTTGCTTGCTAGCAAATATTAACACACATATGAACACAGACAAATATTGTTGTGGGGTTGCCAGTTATATTGCCTTTAAAAACCTGTTTGTTTCTAGCAACCTAACGTTACACCATACAACCTGAAAAGCATTGAAAGCAAAGTAGTGCTCCATTCTCCTCTTTGAAATAGTGGAGAAACTGACGGTGAAGACAATATTGTGTCTGTCTATACAGTAGTATCAGTTGTACTCTCAGAAGTATTAGTAGTGGTAAGTACCTGGTGTGTATCCTCGGTCCACGGTCAGGCTGGGGAACGGCATCGGCCTCAGGCTGAACTTGTTGTGAGTGAAGCCGCAGGAAGGTGAAGGCAGGATACCGGGATACTGAGAGGAGTCCAGGGCCGGCACCGGGATGGCACTGACCACCGCTGAAACAGGGACAGGATAGTCAGTAAACCAGGCTGCCACACCACAGACACAAGAACAAACCGTCAGTAAACCAGGTGAAACCGAGATGGAAGCTCAGGTAACCAAGGTATGACCTGAGGCTACTCAACTACCCAGCATGCTCCTGGCCGTCTCATGTCTGGTTGCAGGACAATAAGATGTCTGTTGATCTTTACAGAGACCTGGATCCCTCATGGACCCTGGATCAGGCTGGAACTTGACCCGGGACAGAGATCAGGACTCCGGTGGGACAAGAGGAGGTGGACCTTGTGTTTGGTGCTCAAACACACTCAGAGTTGATGGGAAATGTTTCCTTTTTAACGTTTAGATGTCGGCCATGTTATCTTTTACCAGAGAATTGTTTTTGTTGCTGCCGTTTACATTCCTTCTGATGGAAATCCCCCCAAATCATTTTTTGTTGTTTTCTTTTCCCTGAGTAACTACAACAGTATTGTTGGTTGTGTGCTCCTGTGTTGCACAATGACAGTAAATGAGCCTTGAGTCCTTGCAGCGCTACACGGCTGGAACAGAGGGGCCAGTAAACCAGGCACGTCAGAGCATGCAGCATAACTATGTTTTTACTATGATCCAAAATCCTATAAAAGATTCAATACTGACATAAATGAGTGCTGCTCATTGATTAACCACATTACCCACGATGACGGAGTTTGAAGAGTTGCTGAGAGGGAGACTTCGGTATAAACAGTACTGACAGAAAAGAATTCTATGGTATCGCAGTATAAATAGGTGTCTTGCCCGTGTCTGAGAAGCTCACACAGACAGCGTCGGACGAACAGAGCCGAGGAAGCATTCAGACAGACAACAGAGAGCTGGAGGAGAACCAGACAGGAGAGCAGTCAGACCAGACAGGGTTCACATCGTGACCTTGAGAGGAAACTGCAGGGAGTCCAACTCACCGAGACGGTTACACCGCCTCAGGTACACACACACACACACACACCCTGAATAAGGGCCTGTTATCTTCTAAACAGGCTTAAAGAGACAGGTGTGTGTGTGTGTGTGTGTGTGTGTGTGTGTGCATCCCATGTTTGAGTCTCTCTCTCTTTCTCGCTATGCCTTCTCAAACACACACACATCCAGTCAAACTCGAGGTTTTTCCTACATGGCGTTTGTATGTTCACCATCTGCGATAGCGACGCTGGTGTTGTTGTCACCTTGAGTGTGTGTGTGTGTGTGTCACCATGGAGGATGTGTTCCTGGAGACGCTGTAGCAGTTATGAGGAGTTTGCTAAGTGTTTCCCGTTGTTCTATCTGTCTGTGGACAGATGTTGTGTGAGGTACGGTCAGGAAGCTGAGAGAAGGAGCCATTGGCGCCCTCACTTTACGACCGTCACAGCTGCTGTGAACTCATCTCTAGATGATGGGCTCTGGTTCGGATGTGTTTTGGAGGAGTTTGGTTAACATTTGCAACCAGTCGATAGCCTCTGCAGCAATAACAACTCCTTCTTCCTGTCAAGCTCGGTCAGTCGGACACCGACCCTCAGTTAGCTTGTGAGTGTGTGTTTTTGACGCACCTGCCTGCTGCGGCTGTTGGAATGAACCTCGGGAATCAAATATAATTCGAATAGTAAAAAAATCTGTACTATTCTGATGCTGAAATTAGTATTATTTTTAGAAAGGTGTTTCTAACATTAGCAAATCTCGCCCTCCTCGCCTTGGCCTACCCGCATAAACAGATGCCTTTGACACCTGAAGTCTGATAAGCAATAAAGTTTTCTGAATCACCCTGACGGTGAGATGAGCCATGGCAACAGGGACAAGGTGTCCCCAGGTGAACGCAACGTGGTTGTTTTACTTTCTTAATTATTACTTAAGAAAGCTGCCACCTGTTGGTAATTCAACATATTTATTGGTAATGTTTTTGGAACGCCCTCTTGTGGACAGGATGTAAAACAACCACATTGCTGATGATCGGCAACGTACGCGCCTGTGTAGTTATTATTAATAATAGGCTCAATAGAGCATTAAATATTTTAATATAATTTGAATATTAAATGTAGCAGTGGAAATATTGTTGTGCTGTATTATGAACAGGATGGAATGCATTTAAAATGTTGACAGAGTTAATTTGAAGGACAGAGTTGTTCTTATGTACGTTCTTTTGCAGTTGTGTAAGTAAGTACATTTCAGTGTAATATTTAGGGTTGATATTGTTCCTGAGGGAATTGTTGAGGGTTATTGACAGAGTTATCATTTCTGAAAGGGAATATTGTATTAAATCATATTTCTCCCGTTAATTGTATTTCATTTGCTTTGTAAGGTTTCATTGACTCTTATTTCATCACTCTCTTCCTGTCGGGACTCTCTGGTGAAGACGATGAGCGTAATGTACGCATGTGCGTTAAATGTCTGTTAATGTTTTATTTCTCAGCGATGACGTGGAGAAATATTGGATGTAATGAAGGGAATGACATTTAGAATTAAACTATAGCCATGGGATCACAGAGGTGGTGAGTAACATGACTTAGGAGCCGGCTGTACGAAGCACATTATGAAATATCAACAAAAACATACTGAAAAGACTCTGTTGACGACAGCCTGATTGTTTGTGACACTGTACATAAAGCAAACTTCAATCCCACTGTTTGAGCTGAACTGTAACACTGACTGAAAAAACAGACTTACAGACACACACACACACACACACACACACACACACACACACACACACCACGATTCAACCACTATGGCTCTGATTCTACTAAACCATGATCAATACCAGTATTGACTGGAGAGTATTGACAATTTGGAAGCAGCAAGGCTGTGATCAGCAGCTTTAGGAAGTGTGTGTGTGTGTGGGGGTGGGTGGATGTGTATGAGGGGCCGTCTGGGACATAATTCAGAATTACCTCTCACACACACATGTGAAATGCTCTCATATACACTACTGAAAGACTCTCACATAAACAACTGAAAAAGTATTTGCTCACACACACTACTGAAACGCTCTCATACACACTACTAAAACGCTCTCACACACACTTCTAAAATGCTCTCACACACACTTCTAAAATGCTCTCATACATACAAGTAAAACTCTCTCACACACACTACTAAAACGCTCTCACACACACTACTAAAACGCTCTCACACACACTACTAAAACGCTCTCATACATACAAGTAAAACGCTCTCACACACACTACTAAAACGCTCTCACACACACTACTAAAACGCTCTCACACACACTACTAAAACGCTCTCATACATACAAGTAAAACGCTCTCACACACTACTAAAACGCTCTCACACACACTACTAAAACGCTCTCATATAACCAAGTAAAATCCTCTTACAAATTAAAGTGAAGTAGTGTGTACGAGAGCATTTTAGTAGTGTATGTGAGAGTGTTTTAGTAGTGTGTGTGAGAGTGTTTTAGTAGTGTGTGTGTGAGAGTGTTTTAGTAGTGTGTGTGAGAGTGTTTTAGTAGTGTGCGTGAGAGTGTTTTACTTGTATGTATGAGAGCGTTTTAGTAGTGTGTATGAGAGCGTTTCAGTAGTGTGTATGAGAGTGTTTCAGTAGTGTGTGTGAGAGCATTTTAGTAGTGTGTGTGAGAGCGTTTCAGTAGTGTGTATGAGAGAGTTTTACTTGTATGTATGAGAGCATTTTAGAAGTGTGTGTGAGAGCGTTTTAGTAGTGTGTATGAGAGCGTTTCAGTAGTGTGTGTGAGAGCGTTTCAGTAGTGTGTGTGAGAGCGTTTCAGTAGTGTGTGTGAGCAAATACTTTTTCAGTTGTTTATGTGAGAGTGTTTCAGTAGTGTATATGAGAGCATTTCACATGTGTGTGTGAGAGGTAATTCTGAATTATGTCCCAGACGGCCCCTCATAGATGTGTGTGTGTGTATGTGTGCGTGGGTGGGTGTGTGTGTGTGTGTGGGTGGGTGGGTGTGTGTGTGTGTGTGTGTGTGGGGGGGGGGTTGTGGGGGTGTGTTGTTTACTGTATTTGTGCTACAGGGTTTGATTACAGACAGCTAGAGATGAGCAAGTCTGATCAATTGCATTATTGACTGAGAATATTGATTATTTGGAGGAGCGAGCTACAGGTTAATGGAGGTGTGTGTGTGTAGATAGAGAGAGAGAGAGAGAGATAATAAACAGAAACACTGAAGAAATAGAAGAGAAAAGAATAAATGATTAAAGAAAAAGGTGGACCAAAAGAAGAGGACGGAGACAAACGTAAACTCAGAAGAGATAAAGAACAAACAGACGTATGAACGAAGATTCAGAGTAAAGGCAGAGAGGTGAAAGCAGGAGGGATAAAAGCTCTATTGCAAGAGGGAGAAGTCAGAAATGATTTTAAAAGACAGAAGTCGCCGGAGATGAAAACACTGAAGAGCTATAAACAGACGGGGAGAGAAGAAAAAGCAGACGGCGGACACAAAGACGTAAAAACAGAAGGCAGATGAAGAGATGCTTGGGCGTGTTGTTGGCAGAGCGGAGACGTGGAGGCAGCTGCTTCAGGACGGACAGAACGAGACAGAAACAGTGGAGACCCTGCAGGTGTGTTCAAATCAACACATCCACATGACCTGGTTCAGTTGTGGATTATTACACCTACAAACAAGACCAACTCAGAAAACCTTCCTACTGGTGTATAATAACAACTCACACATGGGGAGTGTATTCCTGTTTACAACAAACACACATTCATTTAAATGTGTGCATTAGCTTTCTCTAGTGATGACATCATCCATGGAAGGGTATGTGAATGTGGATCCACATCTTAATAAGTTAATGCTGATTTGTTGATATCCATTTACAGTTTTTTTCAGTCGCTAACAAGCGTTTGTCCAAACAGTTGTTACATTTTCAAAACTCTAAACACAATAAGCACAGCATCAGTCTTCTGTGGCCATACCATTCACACATTTCATGTCGTTTTCACACAATATGCAGTCAGTGAACACACTTTCACAATGCTTACATTTTCTTAACAGACAAGCTATACCTCCCAACAAAATTATGGATTGTTTTTGTATTATTTACGAATGTTTACACACCCTATCCCACAATAGCAAAAACAATATTCCAAACCTTAGATACAGTATTAAAACCTCTGATTCTACAATGATATCAGTTCAAAAACAATATATCTCAGCTGATAATACAGTTTTTCTCAATTGTTTACACACAAATACTGGTACTTGAGACACAATGACCACAACATGTAACTCATGCACCAACACCCTGAACTAACTCTGCTAAACTGCAAGCACAATTCCTGCTTTACACCCAAATTGCAGTTTTAAAACACACTTTTTTCAAAACACTACACACAATTCTCTGCATTTGGCACAATTTTCATGAAGAAAATCTCTTGTTTTCACAAGGAACACACTGCCATTCAAAATTCTAAAGTTAATTTCCCTACTATGCACACTGACTCATCACATGGGAAAACACCTGCAACACAGTTTTACAATTCGCAATCAGAGCATTAGCATAAAAGTGAAACAGGTGAGCTCTTCTGTTTTGGAGCAATGGATGCCAACATTGGCAACAGAGGCAGAGGAGTGAGAGTACGAGGAGGAGCCTAGCATGGATTTGCCATGCTAGGCGATAGTTCCCCCGCTGCTTGGCCTTCGCTTGCATTGCCTGTGATGTGGATGAGGTGCTGTGGCTAGACCGAAACAGAAGAGAGGATGCGGGATAGTTGTTGTTTTGTTTTTTTTGTAACTGTATACAGTCATTTCTTCTGGTTTTGTATGTAGACCACTGTATATGCAACTTTGTGTTGGTTGGGATGAAAACTATACATTACAGTATTCTTGTGGGAAAAATAAAATATATAAAAACAATATTCTAAAATATTTTACAACACATTTATGTATGTACTGTCTGTAGTGAGTGTAACACTGAACAAAAAAAGGCCAAAGTCATTATGGTAAATGGAGAAGAAGTGTTCATCGTGTTTTACATTGAGCACATCAGTGTTCAACTGGTTCTTATAAATGTCTATTCATATGATGGTTTGTGTGTGTCATTTGAAAACAAAATACCATTTTGAGAAGAAATAACATTGTTTTGAATGTAAAGTTTCATTTTGCAGGAGAATTGAGGGGTTTTGCCCATTGTGTGTGTGTTTTTTTTATTTGTGTGTAGAGTTCTGAGAGTATGAGGCATGCTTTCAGAAAATGTGTGTAAACGATCGAGAAAAACTGTAAACAAACAATTGAATAATTGACACATAGCTGATTTATGTTGGCTAAATTGGGCTGGTTTGGACTCAGTGGCAGGGGCTATTTTTCTATTACACTGACACTTATACAGTGAAAGGAGGACTTTGAGGAGTGAGGTTTTCGGAAACAGAAAAAGACAAACTTTTTATCTGGGCTTTTTGCTGTTGTTTTTTTGTTCAGAATGCTCTTGTGTGTTTCATGGATATTTTGTTCAATGTAAGCAATACTGTAAAACTTTTTCTGTTCTATCATACTGTTAACAGTATTTCTACTGTATCTCCTGTAGTAAAAAGTAAAGGAAAAAAAAACTGATTTGCTTTTTACTGGAATGCTTTTGAATGTGAACATTACATGTAGACATACAGTTCCCAACCAAGAAATGTAGTGTAAAAACAGTGGATTGCATGTTTTGCATGCAAATACCTGTAAAACCGAAACATAAAAGTCTATGCAGTTTTTGTAATGTCAACAATAGCCAGTATTTTGAAACCTGGTGTACTTTTATTGACTGCATGTACCTTGTGAAGTAAAAACAAGTGTTATTCTTTGACAGAATAATTTCATTTTGAGTCAGATTTCCAGTGTTTTGGTAAAGTTAGTGTGTGCAGAGAAAGATGTGTTCTATTTTGAAATGAAGAGTTAGTATATATTTAACAAAATGTGTTTTTGAGAAGAAAATTATCCATTTGGCCAATTGTGTTTTGTAGGTGTGAGTCTGTGTTAAGAGTTTAGAAAAAGTATCTGAAGAATGGGTAAGTGCTTGTTAGCGACTGAAAAAAACTGTAATAACTGAAAACTGAAAACATCACCGTGAATGTTGGGGACAATTAATAGTGAGAGAGGAGAGTGATCGAGACTTTAGTTGTCAGTATACTTCAGGATGTTCATGAAACATCTCCACGCCTTTCAAAATAAAGCTCTCTTTTTGTAAATTCCTATAATGACACATTCATGACACGTCGTACATTTCCCCACCATGGGACTAATAACCAATGATCTTTTCTCTCAGCTTGTCTTATGTTGGCAGGAAAACGACAACATAATATTTGTGATATATGAATATTGATCATGTGAGGCTGGGGGATATAACGATCTCCAAAATGTTCACGAGAAAAGCTGCCATGATAACGACGACACATTTATGAGATTTATTTCCGATAAGGTGACTTTTGAATCCGTTTTGCTCCAACTACAAAAAAAAAACGATGCTGATGGGTACATTTTTCTTGAGCATCACTTCACGAACTGACTTGATCAAATCACACAATTATGTTATATATGTCCGTTAAATTAGCCCTCTGTTGCTCAGCGCACAGTAACATTTATTTTAACAATTTACACTTGAACTGTTGAAGGAACTTCCAAATAGACAAGATAATACTTCACTTAGGATTTAAAGCTTGTAGAAGATATACAAATATGCATTCATGGTTTCCTCTATAGATCAGCTTTGACTCAATATATTGCAAACTTAGTAATGGTGTTTGATATTTTGAGAGATTAATTAAAATATTTGTTATTAACAGAGCAAAGTGAAAACAGAGAAAGTCTGAAAGCAGCAAAGTCATTGATCCGTGGAAGTGGAGGGCTGAATGAGGGAGGAAAGGAGGCTGAATGAAAAACTATCCCTCACTGACAAAAAAATGAAATGAAATAAAAGTCGTGTACATGACAGAAAGCGGTAACAGATAGAAGGAGAGAGAAAATAGATGAGAGTAGAGGACACGTCTTTGTGCTGGCAGAGGAAGCCTGAAGGCCTTTTTACAGTTTCACTGTGCCCTACATATCAGCCGATGCTTCTGCACACAGGACGGTCACATGCTGGAAGGAATTATCAGTCACCCGCTGACTCACACATGGAACAGAACACGCAGCGCTGGAACCTAATTGTTGCTGTTCAGTGCAGCTTCACTTTAGCACAGCTGCAGTAAACAAGTCAGAACTCGTAGAAAGGAGGACACAAATCCCTAAAGACACACTGGGAGCAGCTTAATTACAATATGAAACTTTCAGCTCAGAGTAATGTGCCTACACACACACACACACACACACACACACACATCACGGAGAGGAAAGGTGGTATGTAAATGATGCGTTGTTGCAGATGTTACACCAACAAATATCAAATATCAATATCTCTCCAAAAAGGTAAATCATTTTACATACTAACATCATCCCATCATTAGATACTCTACACCCTACTCATTCTATCCGGATGTCTGAGCTCCTCACCCGGTCTCTAAGGCTGAGTCAAGACACCCTACGAAGGATGCTCGTTTCAGCTGCTGTTCCAGCTCAGCTCCCTCTTCACCACAAAGGTCCGGTACAACGCCTGAATGACTGCTGCACCATACCGCCTGTCCATCTCACGCTCCACTCTAACCCTGACCAAACAAGACCCAGATATATTTGAAGTCCTCGCTTGGGCCAGTGACTCACTCCCACGAGAACCACGACCTCAGGCTTGGAGGTACTGACTCTGATCCAGAACGATTCGCACTTGGCTGCAAAAAGCCCCGGTGCAGCTGAAGGTCACATTCTGAAGGAGCCAACAAAACCACAGAGAACAGATCAATTGAAGAGATTTTTTGGGACGGTGGTGAAATAAATAGTCTGCCGGCTGCTTTAACAAAATGAGAACAAAAACAACCTGTATCAGCAGAGATGGTCCATTGATGATCAGCAGTCTGCATCGGCAGCAAAATAACTGAGCGGGGCATCTCTAAAAGTTATATTTACTCACCCCTTTCCTGCTGATTCGATCTGTGACGCGAAACCATGATACACTCAGAACTGGGGGTTTTGATCATTTGCAACCCTGAGAGCCACAGGTCCGTATTCATTAAGCTCTGCAGGACGGTTGGTCTTGGGGATAGGCCTCAATCTGGATCTTGGAATGTTTCCACGGTGCAGAGATAGTGCTCTCCCAGAGAGAGTTGTTGAGGAGATGAAGAAAAACGATGGCTAGTTTAACTGAGCATTCCTTCACCAAGCTCCCTTTTAACAAGATCAAGTCCTGGGACCTTGGATGGACTGAACCTCCTCGGGTCCTGCCTCACCTACCCTTCTGTGAGGGCAATTAGTAGAACTCACCCCTCCTTGATCTCATGCTGGAGTCCCTAGTGTCTAATACAAATAACGCCTCCTACCCTTCCCTCCTTACTGTGGATCTTGGCTCTGGTTTTCCCTGTGAGGACAGAGAGGCCTTGTTAGGCCCGCCAGTTTGAAACATGGTCTCCCCCTACTCCTTGTGGACAGTCTTTGTGGGTATTAGCATACTCCGATAATATTGGATGTTTGAAGTCTCTGCTATGAGAGAAAACCTGACAATCTGTGCAGGCCAAACATCCCTGCAGGCCCTGGACTATGTGAACTGTTCTCTGTTTCACCTCAGTGTTGTCTGTATGTGGGCATCAGCAGAACAGCAACATAGTCTCAGGTGTCTACAGGTGGTTTCTAAAGGGATCTGATGGCCTCTGATGTTGCCATAACACAAGTCCGGCTGCTTGCGGGCTTCGCAGAGTCCATCTATTTACAGACAGCTACAAGCAGCATGAACTCCACTCCATCATTCTGTTGATCAGCAGCCAACTGTTTCTCACATTCTACTCGGTGACTGTAGGGCAGCAAAGCAGAGTAAAATCATGTAATTTACTGGAGGTGAAGAGACAGGCAAAAGAGAAAGTGTTCACTCCTGTGGATTCAAAACACCACAGAGGACAAGGAACATCATCAGAGTCAGTACTGGAGAACAGAAGCTTTACATGTATCTGGACTCACACATATTTACGAACCCTTTCACACACTTCAACTTGACACTTGAGGATTTAGAGTGCCAGGACAGCAACGTCAGCAAAACTAAAGGGTTGATTGTGGTCTACAGGAAGTGGCAGGGAGAAGGACTCGCCCCCAACGCCATCAGTGGGCCTTCAGTAGAGTCATCAGGTTCAGATTGGGGAGGACCTGACCTGGACTTACCACACAGACACCATCACTGAGGCTGAGGGGTTTCAACATGGACTACTCGGCAACTTCTAAGGCGCCACACTGAGAATATCTGGACCAGGATAAAGTGCACCGCCCTTAAACCATAAGGCTCCACAGGGGGTGGAGAAAACTGCTAAAGACATCACCAAGCTGCCATCCATGGAGGACCTCTACACCCAGCTGTCCAGGAAGCAGGGTCATCAGAGACACCAATCATCCTAGCACCACCACACTCAGGGACAGCTTCATCTGTTCCAGCAACACCAGACCCAGCTTCATCTGGTCCAGGAACACCAGACCCAGCTTCATCTGGTCCAGGAACACCAGACCCAGCTTCATCTGGTCCAGGAACACCAGACCCAGCTTCATCTTGTCCAGCAACACCATGCTCAGCTTCATCTGGTCCAGCAACACCAGACCCAGCTTCATCTGGTCCAGGAACACCAGACCCAGCTTCATCTGGTCCAGCAACACCAGACTCAGCTTCATCTGGTCCAGCAACAGCAAACCCAGCTTCATCTGGTCCAGCAACACCAGAACCAGCTTCATCTGGTCCAGCAACACCAAACCCAGCTTCATCTGGTCCAGCAACACCAGAACCAGCTTCATCTGGTCAAGCAACACCATGCTCAGCTTCATCTGGTCCAGCAACACCAGAACCAGCTTCATCTGGTCCAGCAACACCAGACAAGGCTCAGCTTCATCTGGTCCAGCAACACCAGCCTCAGCTTTATCTGGACCAGCAACACCAGACCCAGCTTCATCTGGTACAGCAACACCAGACCCAGGGTCAGGGACAGGACTGAGACTGCTGAACTCTTAAGCTCTGCAGCTCACCAGCTTTACTTTACTATTAAACTGTTATTTAACCTTTAGATACTTTACTGTTCAGTTACATATATTTGACCGTCCCGACTGTGATTTGTGAGTTGCCTGTCTGTGTGTGTGTGTGTGTGTGTGTGTGTGTGTGTGTGGACTGCTGAGCTCTACTGATTGCTGGCACACTTGTGGCTCGTTCTCCTCACCAGGCTGTATTCAAACTCATCACTAGATCATTCCCTCTCTCTCGTCGGTGCCTGGTTGATTTTTTTGCTCCACTTAACTGCCTGTGTCTGTGTCTCAGGGATCTGCACTCAGCTCCCCAGCAACGCCGCGTCGCTCAGCCGACCTCGGCTCCCCTCGGTTCACCTGGCAGACTCCTCGTCTCCCAGCCTGCCCTCCTGAAACGCCCCTCCCCTCCTCCTCGCACATTCTCACTGGTGGTTAAACAAACGTCCCTCCGCCTCGCGGCCGGCGTCTCTCGGGTCCGGTTCACCGTTCATTATAACACAGTTACATTTACTTATACTTTATGTTTATTTTTTTAGCCTTATATTTCACATCTAAGATTCTCATTCTGCCTCGACTTGTTTGATTTTCTTTCTTTTATAATACATATTTAATGCACTTTGGTTGGAGGGGGTCTGAGATCCAAGTTTTTCCTTGCTGACGGCTGCTTCGCTGCTCACCGTATAATAATAAAGAACATGAAACCGAATTGAACTTCAGCTGTCTCTCTCTTCCTCACATTTCTTCTTCATCTCTCTCTGCGTCTCTTTGTCTTCGCCCCGCTCGTCCTCGACTCCTCGTTCACTCATCCTCAGATCTCCTCTCTCTCCCCCCTGTCCTCAGAGTCAGTCTGAGGGTACATACACGCTAATTATCTGTGTGTGTGTGTGTCATCTCTTCCCTCAACTTCACTTTTACATAAAAGACAACAGGAAGCACCCACAATGCAAAGCTTCATGTAAAATCTGTTCAGTTGAGGGTTGAATCCATGCAGGTATTTACAGTAGTAGTAGTAGATTTTATTTGGACATGGACATGACAATGTCATTGGACGAACCAGATGCATTGTTTACAGTGTATTAGCATAAATGCTAGTTTACAACACCTGTCCACAAGGGGCTTTTCAAAAACAACAAAAGAAACTAAACAAGACAGAAACAAGATCAAATACTGATAAAAAACTGATACTGATAATTAAAAAGAGTAAAAATGCAGTATACAGTAGAGTACAGAGCAGCAATATAATGAGTCGAATATATATATAGGCTACGTAGGGAAAAACAAAGGCAGCATGATCAAACAATAAACCAGTTGTAAATTATTTGTGTGAGCACTGTTGATTTGATTTGAGCCGTTGTTTAAGTTCTCTGTTAAAAGTGTTGCTGTTAGTCTCTAGTTTTAGACTAGTGGGCAAGAGGTTCCATAGTTTTGCCCCCTTTGCAGAGAAGACAGACTGACCGAAAGATGTCCTGTACATGGGAACAAGACAATCACCATTGATGGAGGCTCGTGTATTTGCCCGACGAGAGCTCTGACGTCTGATGGCCAATTCAGACAACAGTGGTGACACATGGTTATTTACACACTTGAAAAACAATTGAAGATTACTAAAATTAATAAAGTTATCAAAGGTGAAAAGGTTGTGTTTTTTTTAGAATGCCGCAGTGATGCCATCTCATGGGTTTCCGGTCCATGACTTTTATTGTCTGTTTGTATATTGAAAAGATAGGTTTTAATGCAGTAGAAGAAGCTTGTGACCATGATGTGATGCAGTATGACAAATGAGAAAAAAATCACAGCATGCATAAATAATTTGGCCGTTTGACATGACAAGTCCCTTCTTATGAAACGGAAACAGTTTAGATTTAGTTTTACCTTTTTTGCAACATACTTAATCTGCGTAACAAATTT
The DNA here is from genome assembly GCF_963514095.1 of Eutrigla gurnardus. Classification (NCBI taxonomy): domain Eukaryota; kingdom Metazoa; phylum Chordata; class Actinopteri; order Perciformes; family Triglidae; genus Eutrigla; species Eutrigla gurnardus. The sequence continues at coordinate 4,504,705 of NC_139930.1, read as the reverse complement.
TAAATTCTGATCCAGGATGATGCCCAGATATTTTACTTCATTTACTGATTCAATTAATTCATTTTTGATCCGTACCTCGAAAACATCGGTGATAGGCCTATTACGGATGGAGAAGCACATAGAGATGGTTTTCTTCACATTAATGGTCAACTGAGACAGCTCAAGCCATTTTGAAATGCTGAGTAATGCTTGTGTCAGGTGCTCACCTGCTTAGCTGGGTGTTTTACTGGACACATGGATAACAGTGTCATCAGCATACATTTGACAGTTGGACCCCGGACAGCAGTTTGGTAGGTCATTGATATACATAGAAAACAACAGTGGACCAAGTACAGACCCTTGCGGTACACCCATGCTGTTGGCACGCAGGTGGGACCTGACCCCATTGACCCTGACGCATTGCTCTCTCCCCTCCAGGTAAGATGCAAACCACTGCTGAGCTTCTGATGACATTTTGAACGATTTTAACTTGTTCATTAGAGTACTGTGGTTTACCGTGTCAAAGGCCTTTTTTAGGTCTAGGAACACTGCCCCAACAACATTTCCTTTATCCATTGAAGCTTTTATGTTTTCAAGCAAATAACAATTAGCTGTTTCAGTTGAGTATTTCTGTCTAAACCCAAACTGCTGTGGATGAAGCAGCTGGTTAGACTCTAGATGTTCCATTAGTTGCTCAGCTATAATTTTCTCCAGAACCTTTGAGACAACAGGGAGGATAGCAATAGGCCTATAATTACTCGCTATGTCCTTGTCTCCTGATTTATAAACAGGGGTAATTATTGCAGTTTTCCAGCTTTCTGGGAATATTTTGGTTTGTATAGACAGGTTAACTAAGTAAGTGATTGGCTCTAACAGGTAGCTCTGATGTTTCTTGATTAATGCAGCATGAAGATTATGAATATCTTTTGACTTGGAGTTACTCATGTTTGTGATCACCTTTTTAACTTTATCATGAGATACCAATTTAATATAAAAGGAGTCAGACTGAGCATTGTCAAATTCTTTGGTAGATGATTCCGTAGCTTTAAAATTACTCGCCAGCTCTTGTACAGACTCAATAAAAAAGCTATTAAAAACATTTGCAATGGACTCATTACTATGGATAAGAGTATCACCTACTTTCAGACTGGTTATTTTGGGGTGTTTATGCTTGCTGGAGTTGGTTAGTTTGTTTATATGTTGCCACAGTTTTGAACTATTACCATTGGCCTCTTCAATGAGTTTGGAGAAGTAATTGGTCTTGGCCTTTCGTAATTCAGACACTACCAGTGTTGTATAGTAACGAAGTAAAAATACTTAGTTACTTTACTTAAGTCGTATTTTTTTATATTTGTACTTTACTTTACTACTTCTATTTCTGACGACTTTTACTTTTACTTCACTACATTTTCCGAAAAAAAATCAGTACTTTTACTCCGTTACATTTACCTGAGCATCCTCGTTACTCGTTACAAAATAAGAAGGAACGTGACAGCCAATGGACAATCTTTGTTTTGTTGTAGTGGGACTAGTAGCCAATGATATTGGGAGATACAGACCGCAAGACGTTATCATTGGTTTACCCCGTTGTGCAGCGGATGAAATCAGCGGCCAAATTTCAAATTAATGGTCGCATTGTCATGCTAGTAGTAGTCTCAGACAAGTCGGGTCTCTAATGTTAGCCTACTTGAAGAGAAGGAGGAAGACAGAGAAGCAAAATGTCAGAGATGGAGGAGGTGACTGAATCGGTGACTGAACCTGCTGCTGAAACAACCAGCATAGTGTTACTGTCAATCAGGCCCGGAGTGGCTAATCGGGAGGACCGGGACAATTCCCGGTGGGCCGGTCTGACTTTTGGGCCGCGAGGGCCGGTGTTCAATTATTATTTTTATTTATTTTTGTGCCGGTGTTCAGTCATGGCACTGAGTGGAGTGGGTATCACGTGTATGCGTCGCGGGGATTCCCGCAGGTAAATAGACACAAGAACCCAGCCGAACTCTCGGCCCTGATGCCCCCAGACCATGGTGAAAAGCCCGCGGTCCTCACTAAAACACAGGCCCGCCCAGGTCCACAAGAGTCCACACAGGCGGACTCTCCGTCGAACGCGAAACGCCAAGACGCGCCGCTCGCAAACCAGCCGGGAAACAGATAGCTGAACACGGCCGAACTATGGGCACTTGTGCCCCCAAGGCTGTGTGAAAAGCCCGTGCAGCTCACTTAAGCACCGGCCGGTCCATGTCCGCGCCACGCCACAATTACGCACAGCGAAGCCGGACTTCTGCTCCGTCCGTACACACGTAAAACACTCGGGTGCGTTGCGGGGATTCCCGCAGGTAAATAGACACAAGAACCCAGCCGAACTGTCGGGACTATCACCCTCAGAGCTGGCTGAAAAGCCCGCGGACATCGGTCAAACACCGGCCCGCCCAGGTCCACAAGAGTCCACACAGGCGGACTCTCCGTCGAACGCGAAACGCCAAGACGCGCCGCACGCAAACCAGCCGGGAAACAGACAGCTGAACACGGCCGAACTATGGGCACTTGTGCCCACAAGGCTGTGTGAAAATACACGGAATTACAAGGCTTTAGAGAACAGTGCGCTATTGTATGCTTAACATGTAAAGTTATAATTACATTATTTTAATATAATAGGTCGTGATCTAAAGTGGGCCGGTCTGAGGTATGAAACTCCAGGGCTGAAAATGAGTCCCACTCCGGCCCTGCTGTCAATAGACTTTAATGGTGAAGCAAAGAGTGTGTTGTTCCACGCAGTGAAACTATACAGTCGAGGATTACGTTTTTGTTTGTTTGTTTTTGTTTTTTACTGCCCCTCGGCCCCTGAGCTTCTCCGTGGTCTAACGTGAGTGGGCTTGGCCTCTGCTAGCCAAAAACTGAACTCCTGGGTTATTGAATGATCTGTCTGTCTTTTTCTGGTGTTATTGGAGACCGTACCTGTGTTTGGAGAGTCCGAGTTTTGATATAGCAAACCAGCTGATGATGACAGTCAGACTAATTTACATAGTGGTAGTGTTATTAATAAGTTAGCTTTTAAATCATGCAGCTGAAATCGCTATGTTTAGTATTACCTGTGGCCACGAAGGAGTGTGTGAGTGGGCAAATTTCTGATTGCGTTTTATTAACAGTACTTTTTACTTTTGATACTTAAGTACAGTAAATACAAGCTACTTTTTTACTTTTACTCAAGTAATATTCTAGCAGGCAACTTTCACTTTTACTTGAGTAATTTTCCAGTAAGGTACTTTTACTTTTACTCAAGTATGGCTTTTGGGTACTTTATACAACACTGGACACTACTTTGTTCCTCAGGCCTGTAAAGACAAGGTGGTCAGTGTTGTGCTTTGTTATTAAAGACCTTTTAAGAGCAAGATCTCGCTTTTTAATTATCTGAAGGATATCACTGCTGACCCATGGAAGAGATAATTTCTTGGGTCTGCTTTTCCAGGTTTGCGTGTATTTATCAATTAGATCACAAAGGGTTGAGACAAAGTTGTTGGCACTGTGGTTTAGATCTTGCTCTTTAATTACCTTTTCCCAGTTAATTTCACTCAAGTCATGTTCAAAGTCACCAACTTTTTACTTGGGAATTGCAGTTGTTAGAATTAGATTTTCTGTTTTGTTGTGGTGTACTAGGCGTTTTTTTGTTAGCTTTCGTACCATCAGTGTCATATTATGATCTGAAAGGCCAGTTATTAGATTATATGTTTTTGTAACCCTCTCTGGCCTGTTTGTAAAAATCATATCAATAAGGGTTTCACTTTTCCTAGTGATTCGAGTAGGTCTACTGATCAGCTGTTTGTATTTAAATTTCTCCATTGTTGATTTTAGTTTTGATTTACCACTTTTATCCAGCCAGTTGATGTTAAAATCCCCAAACAACATACATTCATGACAGTTATCGACAACAGAGAGAAGATTCTTCAGTTCATTGTAGACACTTGCATCATGTGATGGCGGATTATAAAGTACAACGATATTAAATTTCATTTTAGGGTATAGCATTACATTCAATCCCAGGCACTCTAAATTCAGGTCCAGTTTAAGCTCTACACATTTAAAATGTTCCCTAATATAAATTAAAACACCCCCTCCCCTTCCCTTGGCCCTATCTCTCCTATGGCATGTGTATCCTGATATGTCAATTAGGTCAGTAGGAACATTAGGATTTAACCAGCTCTCAGAAAGGCACAAAAAGTCCAAATTAGAGTCATTAAGTACATTCCGGATTTGGTCTATTTTAGGCAGTATGCTTCTGATATTGATATGTCCTCCCAATATACCTTTAGGTTTACATTCAGAATTCCAGATGATTTGGGCATGATTCACAGTTTGAAAAAGTCTTAACTGCCGTTGTTTCTGGACTGCGCGATTAGTGAAGTGTTTTTTGGCCCTTTCGGGCGTCCGTCTTTGTTGACATTCATCAGCTGTCACAAACAGTTCACCGAGAGAATGACAGTCTATTGCTGGAGCACCACACGAATCAACACCAGGCGCCGAACTCACCCGAATGTTAGTGCCGCTGGTGGTCCCGGGCTGGCCAAGTACCATTGCAGCTGATGAAGCAGCAAAAAGTGCGGGATTATACAACTCCGCGCCTCCATCCGAGCCCGAAGGGTACGACTGTAACCGCCGCACTAGCCTGACAGGCTCTCCCAGCGCGACATCTCGATATCGATAAGTGGACTAACTCGTCCACCCATCCATGCCTCCCCAGTGGAACCGCAGCGATAAGAATCCCCTCCGGCCAGCCGACTCCCAAGGCCCACGACCTCCGCGGCCCCGCTAGGACAGACGCTATCTGGCATCAGAATCTGCGGAGTCTGGGTGAGTTGCAGCGGGGTTGTGATAATAACCGGTTGGAATGGATGAGTGACTTCGGACGATTCCGTCTGCATCTGGATGATATTTTGCTCGGTTGAAATAGCTGCTGAGTGAAATAGGGGTCCAGGATTTAGATGAACATCTCCAGATAGTAGTAGCAATAGAAGTAGTATTTTGACAGAAGACTGGCTGTCCTTCCGTCTAATTGTAGTTGTGAGTACTGGCGTGAGCAGCTGGGCCCGGCCGTCCTTGAGAAGCCTCGTGTAGGCTGCGACATATCCAAAACCAAAGAATTTCAACTGTGCTTTTGCTGATAAAATGCCCAGTGGATCTGCGGTTGTAGGCCTGTGGGGATGGTTGTCCTTTGCGGCCAGAGTCTCTGGTGCATCGCAGGTGACCAAAACCGGCAACAGTAGTAGGAAGCCACAGGTGAGGAGGTACAGCCCGGCATTGCTTTGTTCATGCTGGCCTTTGTTCTTTCTGAACAGTTTCAAAATACCATGCAGAATATAGTTTAAAGGCCAGATAATCTTAAAAAGTAGGTAGAAAAGATTAAAAACAGCGATGTTAGAAGATATTTGCACCTGAGTGGAGCCTGCCAAACCACCCAGAGCAGCTGCTGCCATCTTTTTTTTGGCACATGCAGACATGCGTTGGCAGAGAATCTGCGGACCTCTTTAAGGCACAAAACAATCCTTACACATTGGAATTTGTCACACTCAACATTTTTCAGCTATTTTCCATCGAAAGCAGCACCATCAGGACTCAACGTGTTGAAAATGGAAAGATTCAGTCATAACTTGTCAGCCATCAAACTCAAAATATGAAGGACATGATATAAACACCTTATCTATACTAAAAAGCTAAGGCAACAACCAATCATTATTGGGAGTATATGTGTCAACCATAGAAATAAAATAGGAGTAGAGGTCCTCCGTGACCTCCACTGGCTCCCTGTTGCAGCACGCATCTAATTCAAGACGATGGCACTGGCCTTCAGGGCCATCAATGGAACGGCACCCATCTACCTTCAAACAATGGTCAAACCACACGCCCCGAAGCGAGCACTTCGCTCCTCTACTTCAGCTGGCCGGCTGGTACCACCATCGCTGAAATCAAACAAATGTCGCTCAGCAAAGTCCAGACTCTTCTCTGTTCTGGTCCTCAGTGGTGGAACGAACTCCCGACCAACGTCAGGACAGCAGAGTCACTGCCATCTTCCGAAAAAGGCTCAAGACTCACCTGTTCAGACTTCACCTCGACTTGGCATAGCATGACTCAGTGCCACAAAAAAAAAACAAAAAAAACAATGCAATTTTATGTTCTTATCCATAGCACTTTGCTGAACAGCTACTACTTTACTCAGATGAGGACCTAACACTTGTTTCTACTTATTCGCTCTTACTTTAATGATATGTTTCTTTCTTTCCACAAATGTACTTATTGTAAGTTGCTTTGAACAAACCGTCTGCTAAATGCCGGAAATGTAAATGTAAAATGGACAGCTGCCACTGTGACTGTTTCAGCGAGCCACTTCTGGGAATAGTAAACCAACTTATGGCAAGTCACTGACCCTCTCAGCTTCATCAGTGGAGGAATAACGTGAAGCATAGAGAGAGCAACTAAATTAGTAAAATGTAACAACCAACTGCTTCATCCACACACTCTTATCACAAGTACATTTTGTTCGATGGGTGACACAGGGACTGCTAGACCAAGATATTCATTATCCAATGTCTTTTTGTTCCTGGGAAATAAAATATGACCATCCTTTGTCTCCTCCAGGCTGGACTATTGTAATGCACTCCTCATCAGGATCTCTGGCATCCAAAGACGACAATACATCCAGAACAGCGCTGCCAGGATCCTGATGAGGGTGTGCAAACCTGACCACATCACCCCCATCCTGAAATCCCTTCACTGGCTCCCTGTCCCACTCAGAATTGAGTACAAGGTCTTCTTCCTCACCCACCAGTGCATTCACGGACATGCCCCCCTTTACCTCCAGGAACTCCTCACGCACCCTCCGTTCTGCCACCACAAACACCCTCCAAGCCCCCACAACCAAGCTCTGCACCATGATCGGGCCTTTTCCTCTGCTGCTCCGAGGCTGTGGAACGCGCTTCCTTTTAAAAAAAACATTCTGCTAATGTCTTTTATAGGTTCTGCTGTTAACTATTTTTGATCTTGATACTTTGCTTTTAATTGCATTCGTTTGTATTGTTTTACCTGCTCTGTAGCACTTTGAGATTGCTGAAATGTAAAGTGTAATTAAAAAAAATGTATTATTATGCTTACATCAGCTGGTACCAACCCATTTCAACCAATAATATTATGATATCAATCCAATCAATCAATCAGCATCATCTAGCGAACGATAAAAACAATTTTCTCCCAACTGACTGTGCCGCCTCTCTGTCCTGTTTCACTGGGGAATACGTCACTATACGGAAGATAGATCCTCTTGAAATGCTGTTTCAGCTGGATTTTAAAACAAAAGAAAGAATTAGCTAGCTAGTTAACTTGCAAACAGCTCGTTAGTCCGTCTGCTGATTCTGCCATGCATGGCAAGTTTTAAATTTGATATTTGTTTATTTAGGGTTTATCCTAAATAAACAAATACCTTAAGATGTATCATCTCATTTTCTAGGATGTCCCAACATATAACACAATCACTACAAATAACAGAGAAATGACATAAAAAACTAAGTAATAATAACACATTTGAAAAAAGAAAAGAAAAGACAAACCATATGCATTAAAAACATTACAAACACTAGGTGGTCCAAAGGCCAAAACTATTTAATAAGAATGCTACACTGGTTATAGAAATTGAGCAGCAGCCTGGTGAGCAGCGCTCCAAAGAACAAGCCAACTAGCAAACTACCTAACAAGGTGAGCTGCGACAACACTTCCCGCCGGCGCACGCCATTGTTTTCATGCAACTTAAAAAGGCCACTGAATACAGTTCAATGTCCTTGTCATTTTTGATCATGCTAACATGCTAAATTAAGACACTAACATTATAGCTGCTTAACGTCAGCATGTTAGCATCATCTAAGTAAGCATGCTGATGTAATGCTAGCATGGCTGTTTGTGCAAAGAAGAACTCAGGAAACGGAGTTCCTCAGGGCCAGGAAAGGGATTAGCGTTGCTTACGCGTGTTGATCGGCTGTGAGTCCATAGGAATCATCATTTTGCCCCGTGTTCCCCTCCTGGCAGCCAGGGAGCGCTCCAGAGTGGAGATGCTGCTGGACGCCTCATCGCCGTCAGCGCCTGAAACGTCAAAAACATCCACATGTGAAAACAGGGATTGAAACATTCTCTCTGCCTTTTTTCAAGGCTGTCAAAAGAGAATCTGAAATGTGCTCAGCAAACTCATTTCCACAGGGAGGGAGAAATTATTTCTATATTTAATACTGAATACAGGCTTCATTATACAGCTAATGTAATCAAGACTCATCATGGAGATACAGGAATCAGTTACCATCACAAAATGAATACATTTCTATTTAGCATGCAGATTTTAAATTGAATTTCCAGTGTTGGAAGTGCCAGGCAACGTAGAGATGAAATATACATCTACAAATATCAAACTACACTTGATAAAAATGACAAAAGCATAAAATAGAACCACTACAAGTAAACAAACTCCTGCAATTCTAATACCAAGTGATTGGTCAGATAAATGAATGAATCCATCCTGTACCCGAGTGGCTGCTCTTGCTGCCCATCTGGCTCTCTGATTGGCTGTGTGCCACCTGTGGGAGGTCCTGGCAGGACTGGATGGGCGAATCGTGTCCTGAAGGGGCCACGCTGGGAGCCTTCTCCATGTTCTTCATCTCCATCTCCTCGTGATGGATCCAGAGGTCAGGAGGTCGCAGGTCCTTCTGGCTGCCCTTCCTCTTACTGGCACTGTGGCTTGCTCTCTTCCTGCACAGAGGACGAGATAGGGGAGGAAGTCAGCGGATGGATGTTAGCGGAGGAGACTTTAGGGTCACGTGAAATTAAATAAAACCAATACAATTTTCGGCAATAGCCATAACATGCATTTACATTCTGTCTTCACCTCTCTCTGTAGTTGTCTGTAAGTAGTGAGAGAAAGTGTTGTAGGTCTAATGAGAGCTGCTTAACAAGTATTTGCTGTAGTATTAGATGGTATTACCACTCCGTAACCACAGGAGTCAGAAAAATCAACCTGAAAGATTCTCATTTCATGCGGAATAGAATATAACAATGATGAAAATGTCAGAAACTGGATTCTAAAATAAAAAAACACTGAAACCTGATGAACAGAATGTTAAAGTAATCAGGTCCATGTTTGATAGTCCCAGATCCTGTTTGACTTGGTACAGAGTTTCAGACCCGTGTCAGGTGGAAAAACATCAAATTCTCTGAAAACCCTAAAGACCCAGAACGGATCATTTACCATCTGCCTGGTTACCATGACAGCTGTTTGCTGCCATCACACAGACCAATGAAACATCTTACTTCCTCTGCTGGGCGGAGGAGCGCCGAGTGCAGATGAGTGCCACCACCACCACCACCACCACGGTGATGGCTCCCACGGAGACCACGATGATGACCAGGAGGTTACTGTTCTTCTGAGGCGTGGCGCTACCGTGTGGAGGACGCATCTGACCAATGGGAGACTCTGAAATACATGCATGAGGATACATATAAATATAGATGACTGGTAAAAATCAATCTATAACAAAATAAAATGATTTTTTAGCCAAAGAATTAAATGTTTCTTGAAATGTCAGTGGTGCACACAGAGAGCTACAAAATAAAACCCTCCAGAATTTAACCCCAAGTGTTTCTTTGGAATGAGAACACAAAGCTGCTGCTGCACCGATCAATACACAATGAGTGTGAGTGTGTGTGTGTGTGTGTGTGTGTGTGTGTGTGTGTGTGTGTGTGTGTGTGTGTGTGTGTGTGTATTTGACAGGTGTAAAGGGAGAAAAGGGAATTGATGACAAGCTCTGTCATTCATTAACTCGACCTTGGAGCACCCAGAGAGAGAAAATGGGAAACACAGGAGGAGCACATAGTCTGGATGGAGAGGGGAGTGTGTTAAAGAGGCAGAAGGAGAGGGAGGGAAAGAAGGGTGAGTGGGGGAGGAGGGGGGAGGTGATAGAGAGGGGTAAGAGAAAGGGCAGAATGATGGGTGGAAGAGAGGAGGGATGGAGGAAAGACAGGTTAAGAAAAAGGTCCCCCCCCCCCCTCTCTCTCTCTCTCTCTTCAGTCTCTCTCAATGAAAACCACAATCCATCACAGCTTACAACCGCAGCACACAAACCACAGCATCACCTCCTTTTCTTTTCCTTTTTATAAAGTTAGACTTCATCATTTCATCTATGCTGACATTTGTTGCCGGCATGAAGGGTTCGACCTCTGGGGGGCAGGAATGTGATCGGGGCAATGAGATGCCAATCGGAAGTCAGTTTGTTGACAGCATCATTCTGCTCAGGCCCAGAATACAGGACACACTATTATTATTAATACATCATAATGAGGGAGATTTAACTGAAATCCTACAGATATGATCCTTCCGCATGCAACTCCCTCACCCACGTAAAAATCAATACAGGTTAAATAAATATATCACGCCTCTCCCGCATTTCCTGCAAATGTAAACAAACTTGTTGTAAGTGGTTGTATATGATGGGTAATCTTGACCCCCACATCACATTTGATTGGATACGTTTATGTAACCATGCCAGAGTTTTAGAAATATGTTCATGTCTTACAGGAAGGGGGATATTGTGATAATAAAATACAAACAAATAAGAGATACATGAACAATCAATATACGGCAAAGGATTAGAGGTTGGAACATTTAATTTAATTGTGTTTTTCAGCTGAATTCCATTTAGCTGCTTCAGGTTCAGGTCAATGTTGGTAAAAAAATTATACATTTCTGGATACGTTGAATGTCCACGCTTCTGTGTCGAAAATCTCTTTCATAAATCTGTTTCATATCAGTCTTGTATCAAGCTAGCAGAAATGCACAATGTTACGTTGTTAACGTTGCAAAATAATTGGTTAACACAACTCAATGTAACTACCATAAATACATAACTTCCACGCTCAGTGGACTTTCTTATGTAGCCTCATTTTGGTTTCACACAGGACTAGAACAACGGTCTGGTGGGTGAACCCCCTGTGTTTGTTTTACCCTTCTGTCCCTTACTGGACCTTCTAGCTGGCTATTATACCTCATGACATTCAATAACAGCTGCTTCATAGTTGGTAGTTTACAGAACTGACAATAGCAACGTTTGTTTCCGGGTGACTGAGCTGAGTATATATAGTGCATGCTGGCTAACTGACTACCTGTCATGGCTTTCTAGGCCTGTTACCGTTATTAATAAGACCGATGCTTTTCCTAATATAAACTACGGCTGAGAACGTTGATGACCCCAAATTTTCTGTAAATTTGCTGGTTTAAATTCTACAGCTAAGCAAGTAGACATGGTTCATTTTTGCTGGCTTTTTTTCAGTGTTTTTATAATCAAAATAATACATATTGTGCTAGTCTGCAAACATATTCATTAAGGATGCAGCGTCTCCAAAACATAATTAAAACAGTGTTCCGATTGGGGGAAATACGTATTTAACTAACTTCCTAATAATATATAGATATTATGTTATTATGTTATTTATGCTCATTACAGGGACAATGGCGACAAGGACTTTATAAGCAATCCTCTGCTAAGCTGCTTATTGGCCCTTCATATGTTCAATATGAATCATAAGAAAAACATAAAATAATTAGAATTCAAAAAGTAGTTTGTTTCACAGAATAAATCAGGATGTGGTCATTGTAGATGAGTTCTAGAAGCTACAGGAGCAGCAGCTGATGGAGAGGAAGTCAAAGCCGAGCCGCGAGCAACGTGTATGTCAGTGATGACAACATCACCCAACACCTGTGCCGGGATGCCCTTGAGCATGGCACTGAATCGCCTGTGGCTCAGAGACACCGTGTGGAATAAATCACAAGCTCTCAGCTGCTCATTGAAATCCACGAAAGGCATCAACAGATCACATCCTGGCGACAGGAAGTGGTGTAGAAATCCCCCAAAAGCCCAGAAATCCGGCGGGGAAACTCAAAATAGCACCAATGTTGCAGGACCGATCTCCTCTATAGAGAAGGCAGAGGAAAGATATCCACATTATCGGGTTTTGTCAATTCTGTGTGATGATTTCCGACTAACCTTCAGGGACAAGCCTTTTCTAAGTCATACCATCTCTTCAATGAACCCTGTGAAGAATCAACAAATGTCCTCCAATGGTACAGACCGTCTCAGCAGCAGGTTGCAAAGACGGTTGATGGGATATATAAAAACATTTTGAATAGGCAGCTCCAATCAAGCAATCCGATTCATGGCTGTGACCATATTCCAATGCTATGACATCTTATTCCTTTGTACATACAGTATCACAGGTCTGTACACTGAACACCAGAGACTCTCGCTGTGAGTGTGAAGCCTCTCTCCAGAGCTCCAGAGTGGAGAAAGTTGGGCAGCATCCCTCCCACGCCAAACAACACACCTCCACCTGACCAACAAAGGCAAGCAGCATTTAAAGTCCGACGCTGGACAGATTCTTAGTGGGTCACAATAAATGGCAACACATGGATCATTTAAATGAGGTGCCTAGTTGAAGTGCCCTTTTGAAATCAATACAATGCTAGTCTGTGCTTGATGCTAGTATACATTCCATAGCAACTTCCCAGGTGGATGTCGTCATCGTCACCTCACCCATTGGTTTGTGGACTATCGCTTTAAATCCCAAAGTTCTTCATTTAAGCCGTTGCCATCTTGGAGTTTGTATAACAAGTGGATGTAAGTGACCATGTTTGGACTGTGGAGGAGTGACAAGTGGATCTGACGAAGACAAGCAGCAGAGCGGCACGCTGACTGGATCTAAACAGCCAGTCTTGAGCTCAAAGCTAAGATAGTTTGTTTGCTTGAATTGCTAGAGATGTTTGAAGCCCAGACAACTCCTCTGGAGAGAATGAAGTCATTCTAGTGAGGTGCAGCCAAACTGCTCTGACCGTAGTTTGTACAAGGCGGCAACCTCTGAAAAATTCTAAAGGGCCTTTAACTTGAATTCTCTCGATTTAGTCAAATATGGTCCCAGTTAGAGTCAAATAGACCATAAAGCCACAGCGGACTTGATACCATCGCTACCACGCTACCGATGCCATTAGCTACTAAGATGACTTTAACAGCTGTAAAGTTGACCTTGAATTATTGAAGCTTACTTTGTTAACAGCTTCACACCAGAATCCAGATGAATCAGATCCACCCATCACTCTTCTGCAGTCCAAATAAGGGCACTCCCTTTCACTGATTGCAGAAATTCCAACATATTGACAGCCAAAATGCCAAATTGAGGATTCAAAACCATAGACCACAAACCAGTGGGTGACGTCAAGATGACTATGTCCATTTCTTATATACAGTCTGTGTTTATATAGAAGGACATCATGTCTCCCATTGTACAGGAGTGAACAGCAGTGCTCTGGTATCAGTTTGCTGCCCAAACACCCGTAAGCACATTCACAGCTTGTTAGTGAGATAGAATCACATCTCTCGATCAAAAATCCACGCCCCTTTTCATAATAGCATCAAATATCCAATTCAAACTACAATGACAGTAAACATGTCCTATCCGCCTAACATAGAAGGGGCAAAGTTACTGCAAACAGCCACTAGGGGGCAACCAATATATTTTGGTTTAACTTTTGAGGACCTGTCATGTCATCTAATACACAATCTATGGCTCAGACACTGGGACACTGTCGGTGGATGAGAACAACATAACAACCTGAGTACTGTACAGACCTACATCACCGTGACCTGACGGGAAATGTTGGGGGGGGGCAATATCCTTTAAAGGTTGTTTTTTTTAAGTGAGAGGAAGCTCTGCGACATAAAGGACGACATGCCGTTAAAGATGAAATTCGGTGGAGGTGATGAACGAGGCATTGCCCTCGCCGACCAGCCGTAAAGCACGAGGAGGTCGGAGGTCAGAGAGGACGGATTTATGATTATCCTCGGGCAGCAGAAGCAGCAAAGCGGACTCAATGTTGGAGACATGCACACACACACACACACACACACACACACACACACACACACACACACACACACACACACACACACACACACACACACACACACAGATGCTTCTGAACTGTCCTCTAATGAGACGCTGAATCACTGCCAGCTACAGACCCTGACCTCTGACCTCTCTCTGGAGGAGGGGGAACCGGACAGTTTTTCTTTAAACGGAAATGAGAGTAGACACTTATGGTCATTGCCATGATTTGTATTTTTAGCAATCGCGTGAGCGGTACTTTCAGTGTTAGTACCAGCAGCAGTATTAGTAGTAGTAACATAGTGTGAAGCAGAGTATTTCCATTAGCTCAAATATTAGCCTGAGTATAACCACTAACAGTGACATTAGTGTGTGTGTGTGTGTGTATAACATTTAGCTTTAAATATGAATTATGCTGCAGGATTGGGTCCTAAAACCCAGAAATGAGTTTATTATAAGTTTATTGTAGTATTCCCTAGCCTCAAAGTCACAGGGCTTTTGGAAGGGTTTTGGTCGGATACCTGAAATGAGGTCTTTGATTAACAAGTTTGAGAGATTATAATGTTTTGTTCCATGACATAAAGTACATAGTAAATGTCCCTCTCGTGAATTTTTAATCTTTTGTGCCTTAAGCACTGAATGGTTTAGGACCAAAATACATTCTGATCTTCTGCTGAGCTACGAACCATCCAGACCTCTCAGATGGTCTGGGTCAGGTCTGCTCTGTGTCCCCAGAGTCAGAACCAAACATGGAGAGGCAGCCTTCAGTTTCTATGCACCACATATCAGGAACCAACTTCCAGAAAGCTGCAGGTCTGCTGCAAATCTCAGCTCTGTTAAAGACTTTAGACTTTTTTTACCGCCGCCTTTCAATAACCAATACTTATTGTTAATTTATGAACTGCTTATACTGTAAGTTCTTTGATATTCTTGTTTAAATTTTTTTGCTTGTTTTAATGTTTTTTTAGTAAAAAATATTTTATCTTTCCAATGCTTTTAATGTTGTACTTAAAGCGCTACCTATGTGCAAGTTTTATTTTTACTACCGTCTTTGGTATTATGAGCATATCATTTGTGTAGAAATAGCATTAGCATGGGTATTAGCCTACCTTCAGTACAATAGCAATCAGCATTAACAGTAATAATAGTTTGAGTATTGTCATGGCTGAGATTAAGGTAACTATCAGTATAACGGATTACTAAATAAATGAATGCAGGCCTCTCTTTAGGAAATATCCCAATATATCAGCATAAATAAACTAAATAGCAAAATTGTTCTCATATAAATATGCACTGCTGTAATGATAATCATTCACTGTCCCCATCAGGATTATCATACTTTAATTGCGTATTCTTCATCATAAAGACTTGGAGCTCATGTTTTCTCCATGATGCTCCTGTATTTGTCTGATTATGATTATCAGTAATGTTGTTGTTTCTGGCATCATATTAAAAACTACAAGCCGTTGATTGACACCAAACTCTTTTAATCCTGTTTCTGCATAAAGAATATTTCCTCCAGTTTGTAAAAAACACTGATTGACGGTGAGATAGTGAACCTAATTAATTTTTTCCCCCCGCCGACACGGATACGACAACAAACAGGAAGCCGAGCTAACAGACTGTAAATCAGCGAGCTGCAGCTCCTCGTTGGGATGCAGCGAGTCGTTAAACTAAGTTTAGACATGACTGAGCAGAGTGATCAAAGAAAACAACTAAGTCGCTGTGAATTAGCTCGTCTCCCAGGAGACATTTGGTTTCACGCAGTAAGTAGAGCCCAAGAATGAACCCAAATGTAATTCTACTGTCTGACGGTGGGACTCGGTCAAGCAGAAGAACAGGGTGTGTGTGTGTGTGTGGGTGTGTGGGTGTGTGGGTGTGTTACCATTGCCGATGCTGCTCCTGTCGATGAGATTGGTGTCAGACGGCCAGTAGGTGTGGTCAACCCCTCGTCCTGGAGATACGAGAAATAAAAAAAGGACATCAGGAGTGAAAGAAGGAAAAGAGGCAAGTTGTTTTGTAACGGCTTCAGGACAGAGAGATTGCTTCCTTGATAAGGAATAAATTGCTTTGTTAAGACGTGTGATGTGTGCTCTCTCTCATTTTTTTTTTCAACCTGCCTGGATACCAACACTTAATGGTTATTTGGATTGGTTCCCATAGCGAGGACTTCCAGGCCTGTGGTATTATTTCAGCAGGAGAACTATTTTGTCTCCTGGAATCTCTGGGAAAATAATGAAGCAGACATGTATAGTCTGCTGTTTTACTTAATGAAAATGTGGAGGTCCCAGGGTCCAAACACAATGCAAAGAGAGCGAGGGAGGGGCTGGAGGGGAATAAACAGAGGCCTGGAAACAACTTTTTGCTTTGGAGCCCCCCTTAAGGTGTGTTCACACCGAGTTCACTGCCTCGATGTAGACCCCCAACAATTCCTCAATCACGGCTGATCAATCCACTATTGCTGCTTTGTACATGCTGTGAAGTCGGTCCGTCTGTCTGCGAGACCCCCAAGAATGCTTAAAATGCTTGTTTTCTGAATGGACTTTGGTGCTAGGCAATGCTAACTTTGTAGTCCCTCCCCTAACACTCAAAATAGTGTCTTTTAAACATAAATACGGCGGCGACCTTGTTGTTTTTACCATAGATAGTCTTTGGTTTGTACTCATATATAGTTTCTTAGGTATCTGTACATGAGGTTCTATCGTAGAACTCTGGGTGACCAGTGCAACAATATGTTCCCCTCAATTTCGGATTCGGATCAGTGACGACAGGCGGTGGTCTGGTAGACCTTCGCAAAACTGATTCACACGAATGTCTTGCTTGAGTTGAAATATTCCAACTCATGTGAATACGTGAATGATGCATTCATTGCAATCGTTCAGCACCAATATGTCCCTTCATGGTCAGTGTGAAACCAGCAGGGAAGCCTAGTGAACTCTTCGCTAAAGAACAATCAGCAGAGGCAGGATGGTGTTTTTGCACCATGTTGGTTCATATTTTTGTCCATTTTTAGAGTGTGAAGGACAAACACACAAAGACTCAGGGCTCTTTGTATGAATGTCTTCTCGAACTGCATCGTGTTGAATCCTAGCCCAGTGCTGTGTCACAAATCTAAGGTAAATTAGTCTGGTTTCTCCTTCAGGGTCAAACTGAGAGGGCCGAGACTAAATCACTGTTGTGGTTTGTCCTAGAGGGTCAAAGTGAGCCAAGGAAATCTAAATCACTGGCTTGGTTTCATTTCCAGGGTCTAATAGATCTTTCCAATACCACTAAATTGAGTATTTTCTCAGATCAGGCTGAACCACCGTCCAATAACTCAAATACTGCAGGTCTGGTGTTGTGTCCACTGTCGGCTGTTAGTCCTTCCTTCCTAGCATTGTCAACACACTTCATTGTTTTCTACCTTCTACCTTTTATTTCTCTACTGTTTTCCTCTCATCGTCCTCCATCTTTCCAAACAATCTAGATCATTTTAATTCTCTGTAAGTGTTTTGGTCCTATGAGGGGCCGTCAGGGACATAATTCAGAATTACCTCCCACACACACATGTGAAATGCTCTCATATACACTACTGAAACACTCTCACATAAACAACTGAAAAAGTATTTGCTCACACACACTACTGAAACGCTTTCATACACACTACTGAAACGCTCTCACACACACTACTGAAACGCTTTCACACACACTACTGAAACGCTCTCACACACACTACTGAAACGCTCTCACACACACTACTGAAACGCTCTCATACACACAACTGAAACGCTCTCATACACACTACTAAAACGCTCTCACACACACTACTAAAATGCTCTCATACATACAAGTAAAACTCTCTCACACACACTACTGAAATGCTTTCATACACACTACTGAAACGCTCTCACACACACTACTGAAACGCTTTCATACACACTACTGAAACTCTCTCACACACACTACTGAAACGCTTTCACACACACTACTGAAACGCTCTCACACACACTACTGAAACGCTCTCATACACACAACTGAAACGCTCTCATACACACTACTAAAACGCTCTCACACACACTACTAAAATGCTCTCATACATACAAGTAAAACTCTCTCACGCACACTACTAAAACGCTCTCACACACACTACTAAAATGCTCTCGTACACACTACTTCACTTTAATTTGTAAGAGATTTTACTTGGTTATATGAGAGCATTTCAGTATAGTGTGTGAGAGGATTTTCAGTTAAACCGGAAGACATTTCAGTCAAAGCGGAAGGTGTTTCAGTAAAACCAGAAGGTCTTCGGTTCAACAAAATTGCGCAATTAACAGCACGATTCACGTGTTGATCGTCAGCCACGTTGTTTGCAACACTAATGTCTGCCCAACAGCATGCACGTAGCCTAACCGAGGCAGCAGCGTTACTTAACACTGTACTGGCGTCAGCGGAGACCATATGAACCTTGTCAAATGCGTTGTCGGGCAGCAACTGACGTTGCAAATCCATGCCGCGACACGCTGGACAGTCACGCCTGGTTCACACCGGACGCAGAAGCGCCGCGAATAGGCGCCTATTCGCGGCGCTCCGCGTCCAAAGCAAAAAGCGAAGCGATCGTTTCGGCGTCTGCTCTATTTTTTGCGCGTGCCGCGAGCGAACGCGTTAATTCTGGCAGGAAATCACACAGAGAAACACGAGACAATCCGGTCAATTTTCAAAATAAAAGCAATTTTTAAAATAAAATACCGCGATTGACAAACGCGATCATATTTGTGTATCTAAACCCGCACTGGGAAACAGGAAGAGACAATACATTTAATAAATGTGAAGAGTAGATAAAAAAATATGTGTATTTCAACGGTATATCTGCACTACTACTGTCTACTACCATACACACTCTCTCTGTGTGTGTGTGTGTGTGTGTCCCTCTCTCTCTCTCTCTCTCTCTCTCTCTCTCTCTCTCGGAACGGATAAATACAAGAAGTATTCAAACTTCTTGGTTACAGAAACATGGCGTATTAATTTTATGGGGTTATTTACTTCATAATGGAAAAAATAGCTCTGAATGAACAACAGCTGAGCAGAAGCGCTTGACGACTGGCGCGGAGAAATACGAGTCTGGTGTGAACAGGGGGGCAGTGGACCGCGGGCGATTTACGTTGGCGCGCCGCGGCCAGTGTGAACCCGGCATAACACTGCCAACTGCAGCTCCAGTCCAGAGAGAGTGTGCGCCGCGTTATCACGCGCAACGCTTCAGCTTCATCAAGGAGGAAAGGGTCATTATAAATGTTGTTTTTCTAAATTATTGTTTAATCGAACGTAACGCAACGTAATATGGCATGGTAGTGAGCTAAACAGTTAGCTGTTTGTGCCACCACTACAAACATGCGGGGGATTGAGCCCTCACTTTCTGCTCAGTTGTTGTTTATTCAGAGCTATTGTGTGTGTCTGTGTGTCAGTGTGTGTTTGTTTGTTTTCATCTCTCTACTCTGTTTAGATACACAGATATGATTGCATTTGTCAATCGCGGTATTTTATTTTGAAATTGCTTTTATTTTGAATGAATTAATTAAATTGATCAGCTTGTCTCATGTTTCTATGTGTGACTTCCTGTCAAAATTGATGCGATCGCTCGCGGCTCGCAAACAAAATAGACCAGACGGCGAAACGATCACTGCATGGCGCTTCGCCTCTTGTCTGAACTACACGGTTAACAAGGGCCCCGAAAGGAAGCGGGCTCCGTTCCGTGGCTATTCGCGGCGCTTCGGCGGCCGGTGTGAACCGGGTGTAACAGGGTTTCCGCAGGTCCTAAGAATCAGGGTGCCCAAAGAGGTACACTGTCGAATTAGGTGCTTGTAGGTGCCAGCTAGTATTGTTTGTAGTGTTGTAGCTGTTGCTATGATAACATACGGGAATGCGAATCACGTGGTGGGACGTCAGCAGGTAGTAAAATCAGCTGTTCTTCACCTGGTGTGTGAACTGTCTCTTAGACAGTCTGAGCAGCCTCACAACAACACCAATCAGAGTAAAAGAAAAATTATAACACAATGTCACTGCTTGTGTTTTAGCTGCAATAAATATACACAAACCAGCATTCCTTTGGAGATATGTTTTATTGAACAGCCAGTGCATCCGGCAGGTAAAGTTTTCCGCTGCTTAGCCTCGTGGCGACTGGCTCCTGTTTTTTTTTGTTTTGTTTTTTTGATAGTCACTTTACAGTGCAATTTGGACACATGACACGTTCAATATTAATACACCTGGAAATCAAACCCGGGACCCTCTTGCTGTGAGGCGACAGTGTGACACTACACCACTGTGCAGACAGTGTTTATCATGTTCATTTATTTTTCATAAAATGTTTTACAGTGTTTTAACAAAACTTTAATTCACGGAATACACTGCACAAGTGAAGAAAATGTATTAACAAACCTTAACATAACTCCAATGTTATTCACTGAAGACATCTATTCCATGGTTCCCATCATTTTCAATTAAAATGTTCCTGCATTATTAATTAGACCTGAATGCCACAGCTGAAGAGGGGTCTGTTGTGTGAAGAGGCCATTGTTTTTCCATTGATTTATGAATTATGTTACTGCTCTTTCAATCCTTGGTAAATAAACATAATGCAGACAAAATAAATGTAGTTCATTCAATGAATCCAGTACACCCTGTTCCTCCATGATGTTAAAGATGTTTATAAAGTGTCTAGATATGACTCTATTGCGTTCTACCCATAGTCTCTCAATCCTTTGGTTGTGTACTGATACACCTGTAATAACACTGTTCAATCCTCTTCTTTCCAACATAAGACGGGCAACATTTATATTTTCCATACCATGATCACATCTGACCCTTAAGGGCAATCCAAAGTTCTGTACTCCTCCTAGAAATAATGACAAGACGGTTGAGGCTCTGTTGTTGGACAAGCACCGTAAGTATATAATAGTCTGGCTGAAGCCATCCACACAGCCATGAAAGACCACCTGACCAGCTTGCGGTTGCCATGCGGTTGGTCGTAAATACATCTGCATACCTTTGTCCCCATTATCTAACTATTAAAAAAAAATTGCTGGAGAAAAGTGGCAACAATCATGGAACCATCTGCAGTACATCATCTGCAAAAAAAAAAATAGATATGGAATGGTGAGGCCACCCAACTCTTCACTTCGCACTGCACTTAGATTGTGTCCATGGCAATCAGAAAGAAAATGGGGGACGAGAGACAATAGAGTGCACAGAGAACAAAGTGCAGTTGAAACCTCTTCACGTATACTCGCCACCAGAAGGGAGTGATTCAACATGTCTCAAGAGTACCACAGCCTCAGAATTAAGAGCTTGATATATCCTGGTTCATATCTCTAAATCACCCAAACATCCATGATTCATTCATTCAATTTAAAAAGATATGTTTTGCCCACAATTAAGCTTAATAAATGTGATTACCACTATTTCTGCTCTATATCTAATTTTTTTTACATGATAGTTTCAAAGAATAGTATATCATATTTTTAGGTATTGTATCTGCTGTTTCCTAGCCAGCAGTTGAAGTTGGAACACTAGGGGAGAAGATTTGAAGAGGAATTCAGAAACAGATCATCACGGAGGCTGCCATAGAACAGAGATTGGAGTCTGATGAGAGAGATTTCCAAAAACCTCCACGTTGTTGAGCCCATCGCAAAACTGATTCCTCCGCAACTCAAAGCCACTTACAGCCCAGCGCAATACATAATTCTCCCACATTTTGAAAGCTAAAAGCTGGTTTCTTACTTTCCACACCGAAGCGAGAGCAGCTGCCGTGGTGAGATTCACTTAAGATTTTAAAATAGTTGTGTTCCTGGACACACACACACACACACACACACACACACACACATACACATTAATTATCTTTCTTCTCACGTCTTTGTATATGTGCAATAGTGTGTATACATTTGTGTGTTTACACTGTAAGGTTCACTGAAACAAGGCTGGACATCAATCGCCCCTTCTCCCCTGACAACACTTCTGATTTATATGGAGAGGGAGAACAGTGTCCACACACACACACACACACACACACGTCTGTCAGTGACAAACAGCACCATTTAACACCCTGACACTGACACTGACTTACTGCATTTAAGTTCAGCTGTACTGGAGATTCCCAGAATACATTTGGAGAAAGCCCTGAACACCGTGGACAAAGGTTGTCTGACTCCCAGTTCCATCCTGTGTGTAATGTTGAACTATACTGGGAACCTGCAATGACTCTTGATCATAAAACATCTGGCCAGAACAGAACACCGGTACCCATCTACTGAGCATCAGTAATGTTGGTGACAAGAGGTGCCCGCGAAGAGCCCAGAGGCTATTTAGACAAAACCCACCCAGCCACAGCCTGTTTATCCTGCTTCCATCTGGCTACAGATACATATATAAGTATCAGCTATGCAATGAAGTCCGTCCCAATTTACACTGTAACTGATCACGTTTAAGTGATTTATCAAATATCAGCACGACGAATGAAGCATTTCTCTTTCTTTCCCATCAGCTTCAGTTGCACTTACGTTTAGTGCTACTTCGCAAATGTTAGTATGCACAAAGGCGGAGCTTCAGATGGTGATTTTGGTAAAGATTACACCTTCGTAGCATTAGCATGTTAGCCTTATGGATGTGGTTAGCATGCTGAAATTAGCATTTGGTTCTAATTCCCGCTATGCAGGCTCACTGAGCATGCATTTCTGTTGGTTACCAGTATGCACTGAAGCACTAATGCTCATCACACTTAAACAATACATGCTTAAAAAATACAATTAAGGATTACAAACAAAATGGTTTGTCATGTTCTCTAAGCTGCAATGGATTTTCAAAGTTTAGCGACGCAAATTAGCGCTTGGTCATTAGCATCATATCCCCTTTCTGCTTGCTGTTTGCTGCAGCTGATGAATAGAACCACGTCAAAGTGTCCTTGGGCAAAATACTACCGAATTGCTCCTGAAGGCTGTTCCATCGGTGTGGGAATGAGCACTTATATTAGATCCAGATGAGCAGGTTGGCATGGCGGCAGCTTCAATCAGAACATAGGAATGTGTGTGTGTGTGTGTGTGTGTGTGTGTGTGTGTGTGTGTGTGTGTGTGTGTGTGTAAAGCTCTTTGAGTGACCAGAAGACGATAAAGACACAATATAAATGCCATTAAATGCCAAATCCATTTACCGATTGAGCTGTCAATTATTGTGCCAATTTGGTGACGTTTGCATTCATGCTGCCACCACTTGGAGTAGCTGGATGGACAAAATGATGCTTCACATGATTACTGTTGGCTAAATATAGCAACCATGTCTTAGTAACAGCTAACTATTTCAAAAGTTTGTTGATTGCTTTCAACTTCTCTGCTTATAAACTAGTTTTAAAACCATCCCCATGAATTCTATCTTAAACATTCATTCAGAATTTGCATTCACAAACAAATTCCAGAAACAAGCACATTAGGACATTAGGACATGCAGCAAATCTATGAGGAACTTGATTGTATTTCAAATATACAATACAATATAAATACTTGAGTGTGGACTCTACCAGAGGGGTATTCCACCAAACTCGCTAATTAAAGCTGCGCTTACCTGGTTAAGCCTGGTTAGAACTAACGCCAACTTCGACTTGCGGCTAAACCCATTCCATTAACGCATTTCAGCAGCGCCTTGTTGAGGCTTATTCAAGCCAGGTTAAAGTTGTCTTGCGTTCACGGGATATGAAGCCAGACCAGAACCGTGAATGTTGAATCATCGAGAAAATGGCAGAAAAGACCAGCGCAAAAAATATTGATGGAACTGTATGAGGAGTACGAACCCATCATAACCAATAAAGGGAATACTGTAGTGATAAATAAAAATTGCGAGGCTGCTTGGGCAAGAATTGCCGAACGATTAAATACGGAAGTACCGTTAAGAGTAACATGTTCTAATATAACTCTGACTACAATCTCTCGAATGTGACGATAGCGTTGAGGTAACGTGCCGGCTTTGCATGCGGCCGGTCATGGTTCAATTCCCGACTATGGAAGTTTGAGGAACTTCTTTCTTTGTCCGGAACGCTCTCTCTCTCTCTTTTTTTTTAGATAGGCCTAGTAAATGCATCTACATTGACCAACTCATTTATCTCAACAATTCAATGAACACATTCAATGAACCTATTAATGAACTCACCTGAAAGGAATTTATGTGGCTGAAAATTGCATGTAGCAATGCCTTTGTCATTGGGATCTACAACATGCTATTAATAATAACATATTTATGCCTATCATGTTTTTGCAAGTTATATTTGGGTTCTGGGGAAATTGTATGACATATTTATCATAGTTAAGGTAAAATGTTGGTCTAATTCTCTGATCTAAAGACAATTATACAGGCAAAAAAACAAAAAAAAACACACATGAGATGTCTTCACCGGGATGTGAACCTGGGATGCCCACATCCGGGGGCAGGAGCATCACCACTCACCCAACTGGGGGCTTTAGATAATGATATGGCCAGTCGGTCTTAAACAAAATAAACGATTTATTCATATTTTTTTAATTGCAAGCGTGTATTCTTAGACAATATAGTCTGTTTGTACTTGATATTTGTAATTTTGGTAATTGTTGGTCTTTCACGTGACGAAATCACGAGGACTAGGCTTGGCGGAACCTTCTGCTGGTACAGTTGTTTCCGACAGACGGACTTCTCTGAAACCCCCACTAAAGTAAGCCTGATGGTTAGCCTGCCCCGGAGCAGGCTAGTTTGGTCGGATAAATTCCCATGGTTACTTAGCGGAGAGTGCCTCAAGTCACATTGATGGAACGCAACTCTCGCTAAAGGTAGCGAGGCTTATCGAAATTAGCCCGGCTTTGCACTTAGCGAGTTTGATGGAATACCCCTCAGGTGTGTTGCCCTCTTCCCTCCCAAACAAAGTAGAGTTGGATCTTGTTCAATTGGCCCTCCTGACTCCCTTAGTGGACAAATTCCAAAATGTAGCCTAACAGACTAGGTCAGGCTTTCTTTAGCTCAGCCGAACAACAGAAATACCTTTTGCTATTGAACCATTTGTTGATAACTTGCGATCCCTACCGGCTGGTTAAGAGCAGTCGGTCGAAAACTCAATTAAATATCTTTTTCCAAAGTCAATTGAATATTTTTTTCCCAAAAGATATTCATGACACAACCAGTGAGCTCCTTGAGCATACAGTCAAAAAGGAGCACAACAAATACTAGGCTGATGGGTCGAGGAGTATGTGAGATTAGCTATGGACAGACGGACAGATCCACAGATGTGACCAAACACATCATCTCCCCACCTTAGCAAATTTCAACTTCAGATATTTCACAATTTATCAATCCTAAAACATGATTTGCACATTCATGATTTACAAACCATTGGGAGCGATCACGCAGGGAAGACTGCGGCGGAAACTCAACTTCAGAATCAATGCAACGCCTTGCTGTAATTCACCCGTCAATATGTGATGCCATTCCATAATGATCTGCTTATGTAAAGCAACATCATGAATCTCGTGAAACACTCGCAACACATTTCCTTCAGGAAACATATTTCATCCGGTTGTCTGGCAGCGAGCGAGGAACAAAACACCCCGATGATTTGAAGGTGTCAAAAACCAAATGAAATAGAGTCGAGTATTATTGGCTCGGATTTCAGGATGATTTGAATATCAGACGGGATTTGAAGACGATTTGACGAATGGGTACTTGAATTAGAAGTGATCTGATAAGAAGATGTGACGAGAAGATTTGAAGGATTTAGAAATCAAGAATTGGAAGCGAGTTTGAATCCACAAGTATGCAGACACACACACACACACTTACACACACACACACACACACACACACACACACACTCGTAAGGGAAAACATCCTACCTTGATCATTGGCCATGTTGTCTGGATGTTCCACTGAAACAACAGAGAGAGTCGGCAAACATTATTAAATATAAAAGAAAGGAATACATTTACACACACACACACACACACACACACACACTCTGGCAGACCTTTGGCAGTCCTGAAGTGGACCGGCTCAGACAGCGGGCCGACTCCTTTGGCGTTCTTGGCCTGGATCCTGAAGTAATACACCGTGTCGAGGTTCAGATCCACGACCTGATGGGTCAGCCGGTCACCAGTGATCGTCTCCATCACCCAATCATCTATCGGCATGTTCTTCTCCAGCGTGTAGTACAGGATGTAACCTGACATGCAGGAAATGACACAACATGAGAGCAATATGCATAACCAAGTAGCAGTGTGGATATTAACTTCATACTTCCTCACTTGAACATGTTTATGTACAGAAAGTTTCCCCACATGATTAGAACACACTCATGATTAGTATTGTATAAGATCTGAATCTGAGTGTGTGTGTGTGTGTGTGTGTGTGTGTGTGTATTGGGCACTGTGTTGTTATCTCTGCAGGGAGCGTTTGATTTGTCCTCCAGGACACTGCAGGAGCAGCAGAGCTCGTTAAAACAGACGGGTTTACAGCCGGGTCGATCGCCCAGAGGAGGAGAGAGAGAACAATGGACGAAAGTATGTGTGTGTGTGTGTGTGTGTGTGTGAACACACAACAACAACTGAATCCTTGTGTCCATGATCAGAGTTTTGAGAGGACATGTTTTCAGAAACGTTGCAGATTACAACGATGAATCTGTTGGAAATGGAACTCACTGACTATGTGTGATGCACAGCGTGTTCGCCTGTTAACTAACAGTGTATCTCGGGTGAGTGTCTGTGCGAACCCTCACCTGTGATCCGTCCGTTAGCCTCCATCGGCGGCTGCCAGCTGATTAAAATGGCGCGGGGTCGTCCCTCGCGACTGATCACAGTCAAATCTTTGGGGGCGGAGCTAGGAGCTGTCGATTACGGATGAGCAGGGAAAAGCAAAGAAGAATAAATGTCAGCAGTGGTAGGATGAGAAAAGCTAAGGGAAGTTTCATTTTCTAAATAAAAAGCCTTTTTAACCCTTTTAGATCACATCCCTGGTCATATTTTGCTTCCATTACACAAAATATGCAAATGAATAAATAAATATATTTTCACAGTCATATTTTCTTCCTGTAAAACATAACAAATATATGACGTGTGTTTACATCACCTTCCAACCACTTTCAACCAATAACACCATGCCATCATCCGTAAATCAATCCGACACTTTTAATGATAATTGAGTTGTGTGTGGCACCACAGTCCTCTGTAGTGCCGTATCAGACTACAGTCTAAGCCTGCCCACATTTGAGCGGTCCAATCAAAAGGAATCCCTCTTGTAAGTCTACATCGCTGAAATACTGTTAGACTGAGGAATCCTCAGTACAGAAGCTAACCAGCGTAACCATGGTTACCTGCAACTTTAATTGTTCTCTAATGTGATTCATAATAATAATAAAAATTTATTTTATTTATAAAGCGCTTTTCAGGATACTAAAAGGCACTTTACAAGGGTTAAACAATAAAACATCATGCATCTAAAACAATTATCAGGGGTTAGAACAGAAGAAGAGCAAACGTGATTAATGGAAGACTTCAAAATTCTTTAGGAAATGCTGTCATTTTCTTTCTTGCGGAGACCAAGTCCTGCAGACTCGGCACCCGTCCATTAAATATGAAGTGAGCAGAGAGAGAGAGCAGCATGACTGAGACGAATCTGAGTTGTGGCCCAAAAATAATATTTAATGAGCAAAAAACTTTCTGTGTCTGAAAGTGTTTTTTTCATTTCCTCTAAGTAGAACTCCCTGGATAGGGAATGACTTGGACACAGCATATTCATTTTACTTAAAGACTGGAAGCAGGTGGAAACACCATGTTAGCAGATAACACTAGCATGCTAACATTCTCCCAATGTGAACATGCTGACGATCATGTTGTTTACATTCATTGTAATGTATAATGTTAACATTTACGGATTAGCACTAAACACAAAGTGCAGGCCGTGCCGATGGGAATATCATTAGTTTTGCAGGTATATGGTTGTGAACAAAAGTATTAGCCAAATATACATTTTGGCCTGATGATGGCGCTCATGAGGGGTCATGGAATTGAATGAATGTCTCTATCAAAGCTTCATGGCAATCCGTCCAATAGTTGTTGAGATTTCCCTCAAAAACTATAACAGTTAACCTTGTGACGGCACAGGTGGCTGATATCATGGTGGTTCATGAAATAGTTCATTTATTGTTATAATGGGCCTCAAATTGTCAATTTTTCAAAATATTGATCAGCATTAATGAAACTGGAAAATCATTCAGCGTCTATTTACGTTTCCTAAACCTGACATTGGTCGTGTAGCATAATGTCGTCCTGATTTACAGGTAAAAATAAACCTTGGTGCTCTTGCTGTGAAAATGTCAAGCACTTCAGAACCAGAACTTTTTGTTTCACAACCGCTACCATGGAGTTTTAGATGTGATTATAGACACAGCGTTTTAAACCAGACCACCTCATAGCTCACATCCCAGCGCTGGCTAATGAAAGCGCTTGTTAAATATGACATGACACGCTGGAGGAAATCACAAGTTCCAGCTGAAGCTGTTAGTGATGGTGACAACCTGCACTTCTCATAAATACTGGAACTCTGAAGCCGTGAATATACCTGTTGGGAAAGTAATGTTTCTTTGAGGGATCAAAACTGAAATAATTATGTCCGGTTTATATTTACTACTGAATGGTTGATTTCTCAGCCTGATCTGCATTGATAAAATAGTCTTGTTTAGCCAGGCACATCTGCACAGCACTGTGTTAAAGAAAGGCACCTCGGTATTTACCTTAAAAAAAACATTTAAATGAAAAAGAATTGAGGCAGGTGTTATCCACCTATATGGACTACACCATAGACCAGGGGTGTCCAATCTTATCCAAGAAGGGCCGGTGTGGGTCCAGGTTTTTGTTTTAGCCCAGCACTTCCTCACCTGATCCAACTCATCAAGGTCTTGATTGAAGACCATGGTTAGTTAATTAGTTGAATCAGGTGTCTGAGTGATGGGCTAAAACAAAAACCTGCACCCACACCGGCCCTTCTTGGATAAGATTGGACAGCCCTGCCATGACTGTATAGAAGAAGTGCACGTAGTCATCATGACATCACCCGTTGGTTCGTGGACTACGGTTTTGAAGCCTTGAGTTCAGCGTTTTTGCTGTCGCTGTATTGAATTTTTGCAACCATTTAACGGAATGGCCCTCAAGGAGTGATGGATCTGATGAATTAAAGCAGCAGAGCAGCACCCGTACAGGATCTGGATCCAGCGGGCTTCTTTTTGTGAAAGATGTTAACAAAGTTAGCTTCATAATTCAAGGTCAACTTTAAAGCTAAGTCTTAAAGTTATCTTAGTAGCTAACTGCATTGGTAGCGTGGTAGCAACCAGTCGATCACAAGGTAGCCCCGCCCTAAAGCATCCACTGCTTTCTGGTCTGTTAAATGGACCATAATGTACTAAATTAACATCATGCTTGATTGAAGAAGACTTGAAACTAGAGATTGAGACCATAAATCAAGTGAGAAGTACGGTCAATTTCTCATGAACTTCCATGCAGGCGGAGGAGTCGCCCTCTGATGGCCAGTAGTGTTTTCAGAACTGAAAGTTAGGTGACATACCATGGTTTTACTGACAGACTGCCAGCTTCTTAGTCATCAAGAAGCTCTCAGGAAAAGGAAACCACCGTGTGACATAAAGATGGCGATCAAACACCCCAACTCATTGTCGCAGCTTGGTTAGTGCTCCAGAGGAACTGAACAAAAACTGTTCTTTCACTCACTAATTGCTTCTGTTGCCTCGACTGAACTTCCTGTTCAGATGGAAGTTTATTTTGAAAAGACTATGAATGGAATGAGGGTACATTTAAATGCAATGTGCAAAAGTGACGCTAGAGGGCAACAGAGAGTGTCATGGTTAGTACCTTTGGAGTGCTGATCAAGCTACATTATTTGACACAGCGGAGTCAGAACGAGTTGGATCAAAGCTGACCATATAGGAATCCAGTATTATTATGTTTTTCATTCACAAGGCGCTGATCCTTCTGGTATCGGGGAAAATGCTGGCTTCTCTTTACTTCTTTAAGACGATGACAGTTGTCTGTGCTAAGCAAAATATTCAGGGACGGTGCGATATGGGAAAAGGGAATTCCAAAAAGACAACCTCTACTGAAAAACCCAGCTTGGATTCACATGAGACACCAATCATTTCCAAAAGAGCGAGCATACATCTCACAGAATCACTGTTAGCACCAATTAAAACCCCGGACCTCCCACACAGAGTCCTCTGTCTGATTTGACAGGCTGGAAGAGCCTCATTGGGAATTACATAATAGGCCTCAACCACACTCTCCAAAGTAAGAGCTGCTGGTTACAGTGAACAGCCATCAAATGGAGTTATCTCCAGTGATCTCACAGGTGTATTTTGAAAATGGACGGGAGTCTTTCCACAATGTCCCCTAGAAGTATCTATCTATCTATCTATCTATCTATCTATCTATCTATCTATCTATCTATCTATCTATCTATCTATCTATCTATCTATCTATCCATCCATCCATCCATCCATCTATCTATCCAGATTTGTTTAAAGGTGGACTACACATTAATTACAGCTAATTCTGTGCGTTCTATTTAGAGACAGAAATAATAGTATTTATGCTTTCTGTAAATTCCCAAAACTGACATTATGTATGACTGTAGGAATTGTAGGAATTCTGACTCTAAAAGGAAAGGAGGAAGTCAGGTAACTGTTAAAGAGGCATTATTCAGTTGGTTGCAATATTCAACCTCACCACTAGACCCTCAATTCTACACCGGTCCTTTTATATCAATATTTTGTTCTAATCAATGTCTATTTTTAGGCAAATATCCTCCAGCGTGCTTTGCACCACCTGTCTTCTAGTAGCGGCATTATGAGACAATGCTCTCTTCACTGGTTGGATATATGGGAATATAATGGAGACCATCCAAGTACAGCGTCTTCCCTTCAGTCTCTAGGCGGCACGGAAATTGGATGACAATCTGCCATTATATATCCATATTTCTACCTGTAGGCTACAATAAGGGAATGTTGGACTGATAGTGGAGTGCTGGTCTGGGGAGTACTAAAATCATTAGGATTCATCCTCTGGGGAGCCAGAACATCCACATCAAATGTAATGTCCATTGGTGTGGTAGATGTGGAGAGATTAGCTGTGGCCAAAGTGTTTAATTGGCAGATTTCCATTTCCAAGACTCTGCCTCTGTGAGAGAATGTCCCCTTGGCTGGTGTCCTTTGTGGGCGCAGTAAGACGGCGGTGGTCCAAGCTGCAGCGACGGCAGCTCCGTCTTCGTCTGTGCTTTGCTGTGAAAATGTGGTCAGCGTTTGCGCGTCCAGAGCTGGTGGATCCCTGCTGGGGACTGAGTGGGCTCAGTCCGTCTGTTCGCTCTGAATGTCAATGTATTCCAGCCGGGGCCCCGGGGAGCCGGCGGGGGCAAAGCCGTTCACACTTAATTGGGTGACAAATCTGACAAACATGATTGTAAACATCCTGAAAGGGATACCTTGACATTTTGATTTCCCGTCTGCGGTTTGGGTTTCATTGTCGCACATTTATTGTGTCGTTGCGGGGAAGAGAGGAGGGTCCACGTTACACCTCACACATTCTTATTTAACGGAATCATTGTTCACGGAGGGAAAATGAGAACGGTCCACCCCACACATTGTTCCGGTGAACCCTCATTTTCCTGAACCTGCCTTCACTAGTTTTTCCCAGAATGACTTTCAACCGACCCTCCAGAGAAAAATGGTGTTCTTCTGTGTTAGTGAAGAGGAAGTGATGGAGGAAAATCTGATAATATGTGTGAGTGTGAGTCCGGGAGACCTACCTGCTTCGTACGTCGTGGCGTGTGCCGTCATACTCCAGGTGCTGGACTTGCGGCCTTTGGTTACCATGACAGCAAACTCATACATGGTGTTCGGCTTGAGGCCGGTGACCGTGTGGCTGAGTGCCGTGGTGTCTGCAGACTGGACGCAAGAAAGTAGCATTTAGTTGGTTTTAATATGAAACTGAAGACGGAGAAAGAGAGGAAGATCGACAAACAAACGATGCACAAAAGGAAAAGGTTGGTTGTCAAGACGACAGACGAAAGCTGCCGTTATTTAGCAGATGTAAAATAAATATATTGGCCTTTAAAGAGGACGAAGTCAAGTTGAATAACAGTTTGAGAGTGCATCTTATTTCCTGTTTGTAGTCAGTCCGTCCTTGTGTTGTGTAAAAGATGATTTCTATCTCAGTCGTCAGTATCAGTGCATACACTCAGGAGTGTTTTCACTTTAAGACCAGACAGATGTCTCGCCTTGTGGTACCAAGAAAATGTCTTATTTTAAGTCAGAAAAAGAAGAAATCTCTTCTCTGTGTCTGCCAGTTTATTAGGGTGAGCAGACCGCCTGCCCTTCTATAGAGTTCCCATTTCCAATGTTTCTGAAGTTTCTCAGAAGTCCAAAGAAGAGAAGAAACTCAGCAGGTGAACAGCAGAACACGACGAGAGCAGTGAAGCATTTTGTCTTGTTAACAGAAAAATCTGAAATGATTTCGGCTTATGTTGTACTTCTGTTCTGCTAAACAATCTAAACTGTTTCCATCAGCTGTGAATCAAGAGACGTTTTGATCAATAAAAGCTTCTGAAATGGACACAAACAAACACAGAACCATTTCCGTTCAGCTGTTACTGTGTGAAGCTGCTCGATGGCTGTTTCCAGCTATACTGCAGGTTTGCTGAATCTCAGCTGATAATCAGTTGCTGTGGTTTGCTTCTTTTTGAAAAGGAGTATTATTAAGGTGTTAGCTTGGAACATGGGTAGCATGTAGCAACGTATTAGCTTGTTTAGCTGCTTCTAAGAGAGCGGAGGTGGGACCAAGCAAAGTCACACATTGTTAGTCCAGAGTCAAGATAGCTAAGTCCCAAGTCAAGTCTAACTCTTATGCTGTGTTTAAAATTCCAAACTAGTATTTTTGTTTTTAAAGAAAGGTAAATCCTAAATCATGCACCAAGTCAAGGTAAATCCTAAATCAAGTCTCAAGTTAAGACTGGCTGTCCCAAGTCAAATCTGAAGATTACACAGGCAACTTCCAATTCAAGTCTGGAGCTAAGAGGGACCCAAGTCAAATCTCAAGTCAAGACAGATAACTTGAGGCACCTGCCTTGACTTGGTACTTTTGATTTAAGTTCAAGTCTAATAAATAAATTACAAAAAAAACAAAATAGAATCTGGTCTGGTGGTTGTCAAGTCAGTCCAAGTCAAAAGTCATCCGGAGTTAACCTCATGTCCTCGAGGTCACACTAATCGAAGAAGTTCTGTAAAGCAGCTGCTGTGTTCACCTTGTACTTCCCACTGGTGGAGTAGCTGGTCTTCCACTTGACGGAGTAGTACCGGACCTCAGACGCCTTCTGGTTCTTGGTCATGGAGTTGTCGGCCCAGGAGACCCGGACCGAGTCCGAGGACAGAGCCACGGCTTGGACCCCCACCGGGGGGATCATGGGAGTGCTGGTGTCTGGCATGGGAGTGGGGTATTTATCAAAGAGGTGGAAGAGGTCATCCTCAGATGGGTCTATGGGGTCTGAGGGTGGGTGTTAACATTAACCAGGGGGGGTTGGGGATAATTAATGAAATCATTCCATGTAATGAATGTGTGAGAATGAAGATTTATACAAGCAAGTGTGACACAAGCATATTCACATTAATATTGATTTGTTACGGGTTCATAGACACACAGGTGTAAAAAACAAAACAACATAATAAATACATGCAAGTGAGATGCAGGAGGCAGCCATGTTTGTTTGAGAGGAGGGAAGAAGGGAATGAGGAGTGGATGAATGAGGCAGTGAAAAACAGGAGAGGGAAGAGGAGAGAAAAAGAGTAAGAGGAGGAAAGGCGTTACTTTAAACAGGAAGTGGAGCGTCAGATCCACAGAGGGGCGAAGGAGAAACAGAGCAAGAGCTGAAACACGACACCTGTAAGTCTCAGAAACCTGCACATTTTACAACTCAGTTTGGAACCAGGAGTGCGTTTTTAAAACATTTCGGCCCAAACTTTTCACGTAAAGCCTGTGAGGGTTTTGTTCCATCCCACCGTCTAACCACCGAGCGCTTGAGGATTCTCTCGCAGACATTGTGAGCCCTTTGTGGACACTTTCCGTAAGTCCGCATTTCTGCAGACTCGGCCTGAGGGGATTACCCACAAATCATCACTGTGACGTTAAACGCAGGGTTAACGGGGGAAGAAGGTAAACAAAGAGACTGCAATGTCATATTTACACAAAAACATTAACATTAACACTTGAAATCAGAGGCATGGGCCGTATTACACCTATTCATCATCACTATTGATTTAAATTTTTCTTACTGAAGCTAATTAACTAAAACATGCCAATAGAATATTCAACAATTCCCTCGTTTATCTCGTCTGGGACGACAAGAGCATGGAGGAAGTTTCAAATCAGGCAGTAAAACATGTATTTTAGACGTTTGTATTTGTGTGTTCAGACCGTCCCAGCCTCTCACAAGTCACGGAAGTCCCTGAGGGTCCAGGATCCAAGGCTTCAGGGGGGACTAGGGATCGGGCATGAACCAAGAAAATAAACCTTAAATCATGACTTGAATGTGTAACGTGTGTCACGTCTGGAAACGATTGCATACTTTACACTTCGGATTTAAAATCCCAAACAAAAACACCAGAATTTGAGATACGTGCTTTTCATCTGACACTGTTAACCATCTGTGTGGATCCGGGTCTCCAGCCAACGAGAGAGAAAACGCTGCCTTCACGTGCTTCCAGAAAAAAAGTGTCTTTTAACATTTAGCAAGTACTTGCCGTTAGCTGCTCTACTGTGAACACAAATCTATTTCAAATGTATATAATTTGAATAGTTAAGTAATGGTTTCTGACACGCAGCACCAGGAAGTAAAGACTGAAGGCGGACTTGAAGGCAGCGTGAAACGGATGCTGGACAGCTGGAATGAATAAAGATACAAACATCAGCCGTGGAGCGAGCAACGCGTTGTTCTGGTTCACTGTCATGAATTTCAACTGAAACATTATTTTCAGTTTAATATTCAATGAGTAGAAAAGCCTTCTGGAAATCTCACAAGAGGTTTTTTACTGATTGTTTCACTTCATGTACCAAAGTATTATTGACGGGATGCTGCAACTAAATAACACAAATCAATAAAACTATGCAAAGAAGATAAATTGAACAACAGAAGGCATAAATGTAAAATACAATTATACCAATAAATCTGAGAAGGACTCAGCCTTGGCTAGAGTTGGTCTCTGCGTGGCCCTCTGCAGCTATTTTCTGATTCGAACATTGATCTGGATCTCAGTGCCGTGATCAGTCACGTTCATTTCAGAAGTGGAACTGGAACAAATAATGTGGAAGTCTGCAGAGGATTGCTCAGCTTCTTCACGCTCCACATCATCAGCCCTCTAATCCACCTCTAATGTCCAGACTGTTGACAAATGGGATCTCTATCGGTCCCCATGTAAACCACCTGACCAGTAATGCCTGTGGTTATCCATGTAGTCCAGTGGACTGGTTTAGGACCCACCTGTAGCCAAAGACTAGTCTTGCGGCCCAGAACTCCGATTTGGGGTTTTGGGGGATTGAGTGTTTAGTAGACCGGATTAAGAATGGGGGCTATGGAGCTACAAAACAAGACCATATCCATCAGCAACAGTTTCCCACATTCGGACATGACAGTATGTACATCAGAAGTGGACACATTCATCGTCACCCATTGGCTAGTGGACTACAGTAGCCAGTCTCTACTCCACCACAGTCTCTACTCCTCCAGTCTCTACTCCTCTACAGTCTCTACTCCTCTACATTATCTACTCCTCCAGTCTCTACTCCTCTACAGTCTCTACTCCTCCAGTCTCTACTCCTCTACAGTCTCTACTCCTCCAGTCTCTACTCCTCTACAGTCTCTACTCCTCCAGTCTCTACTCCACCACAGTCTCTACTCCTCTACAGTCTCTAATCCTCTACATTATCTACTCCTCCAGTCTCTACTCCTCTACAGTCTCTACTCCTCTACATTCTCTACTCCTCCACAGTCTCTACCTCTCCAGTCTTGACTCCTCCAGTCTCGACTCCTCCAGTCTCTACTCCTCTACAGTCTCTACTCCTCCAGTATCTACTCCTCCAGTCTCTACCTCCACAGTCTCTACTCCTCCTCAGTCTCCTCCAGTCTCGACTCCTCCAGTCTTTACTCCTCTACAGTCTCTACTCCTCCAGTCTCTACTCCTCCACAGTCTCTACTCCTCTACAGTCTCTACTCCTCCAGTCTCTACTCCTCTACAGTCTCTACTCCTCCACAGTCTCTACTCCTCTACATTATCTACTCCTCTGCAGTATCTACTCCTCCAGTCTCTACTCCTCTACATTCTCTACTCCTCCACAGTCTTTACTCCTCCAGTCTCTACTCCTCTACAGTCTCTACTCCTCCACAGTCTCTACTCCTCTACATTCTCTACTCCTCTACATTCTCTACTCCTCCACAGTCTCTACTCCTCTACATTTTCTACTCCTCTACAGCTTCTACTCCTCCAGTCTCTACTCCTCTACATTCTCTACTCCTTTACATTCTCTACTCCTTTACAGTCTCTACTCCTCCACAGTCTCTACTCCTCCAGTCTCTACTCCTCTACAGTCTCTACTCCTCCAGTCTCTACTCCTCCAGTCTCTACTCCTCTACATTCTCTACTCCTCTACATTCTCTACTCCTTTACAGTCTCTACTCCTCTACATGCTCTACTCCTCCACAGTCTCTACTCCTCTACAGTCTCTACTCCTCTACATTCTCTACTCCTCCACAGTCTCTACTCATCTACAGTCTCTACTCCTCTACATTCTCTACTCCTCTACATTCTCTACTCCTCCACAGTCTCTACTCCTCTACAGTCTCTACTCCTCCAGTCTCTACTCCTCTACAGTCTCTACTCCTCTACATTCTCTACTCCTCCACAGTCTCTACCTCTCCAGTCTGTACTCCTCCAGTCTCTACTCCTCCACAGTCTCTACTCCTCCAGTCTCTACTCCTCTACATTCTCGACTCCTCAAGTCTCTACTCCTCTACAGTCTCTACTCCTCCAGTCTCTACTCCTCAAGTCTCTACTCCTCCAGTCTCTACTCCTCCACAGTCTCTACTCCTCCAGTCTCTACTCCTCTACATTCTCTACTCATCTACAGTCTCTACTCCTCCACAGTCTCTACTCCTCTACATTATCTACTCCTCTACAGTATCTACTCCTCCAGTCTCTACTCCTCTACAGTCTCTACTCCTCCACAGTCTCTACTCCTACATTCTCTACTCCTCTACATTCTCTACTCCTCTACAGTCTGTACTCCTCCAGTCTCTACTCCTCTACATTATCTACTTCTCCACAGTCTCTACTCCTCCAGTCTCTACTCCTCTACAGTCTCTACTCCTCCAGTCTCTACTCCTCTACATTCTCTACTCCTCTACATTCTTTACTCCTTTACAGTCTCTACTCCTCTACAGTCTCTACTGCTCCAGTCTCTACTCCTCTACATTATCTACCCCTCCACAGTCTTTACTCCTCCAGTCTCTACTCCTCTACAGTCTCTACTCCTCCACAGTCTCTACTCCTCTACATTCTCTACTCCTCTACATTCTCTACTCCTCCACAGTCTCTACTCCTCTACATTTTCTACTCCTCTACAGTCTCTACTCCTCCAGTCTCTACTCCTCTACATTCTCTACTCCTTTACATTCTCTACTCCTTTACAGTCTCTGCTCCTCCACAGTCTCTACTCCTCCAGTCTCTACTCCTCTACAGTCTCTACTCATCCCGTCTCTACTCCTCCAGTCTCTACTCCTCTACATTCTCTACTCCTCCACAGTCTCTACTCCTCTACAGTCTCTACTCCTCTACATTCTCTACTCCTCCACAGTCTCTACTCCTCTACAGTCTCTACTCCTCTACATTCTCTACTCCTCCACAGTCTCTACTCCTCCAGTCTCTACTCCTCTACAGTCTCTACTCCTCCAGTCTCTACTCCTCTACATTCTCTACTCCTCCACAGTCTCTACTCCTCTACAGTCTCTACTCCTCCACAGTCTCTACCTCTCCAGTCTGTACTCCTCCAGTCTCTACTCCTCCACAGTCTCTACTCCTCCAGTCTCTACTCCTCCAGTCTCTACTCCTCTACAGTCTCTACTCCTCCAGTCTCTACTCCTCTACAGTCTCTACTCCTCCAGTCTCTACTCCTCAAGTCTCTACTCCTCCAGTCTCTACTCCTCCACAGTCTCTACTCCTCCAGTCTCTACTCCTCTACATTCTCTACTCCTCTACAGTCTCTACTCCTCCAGTCTCTACTCCCCCTACAGTCTCTACTCCTCTACATTATCTACTCCTCTACAGTCTCTACTCCTCCAGGCTCTACTCCTCCACAGTCTCTACTCCTCCACAGTCTCTACTCCTCCAGTCTCTACTCCTCTACATTCTCTACTCCTCAAGTCTCTACTCCTCCACAGTCTCTACTCCTCCAGTCTCTACTCCTATACAGTCTCTACTCCTCCAGTCTCTACTCCTCTACATTATCTACTCCTCTACATGCTCTACTCCTCTACATGCTGTACTCCTCCACAGTCTCTACTCCTCTACATTCTCTACTCCTGTACATTCTCTACTCCTCTACAGTCTCTACTCCTCCAGTCTCTACTCCTCTACAGTCTCTACTCCTCCACAGTCTCTACTCCTCTACAGTCTCTACTCCTCTACATTCTGTACTCCTCCACAGTCTCTACTCCTCTACAGTCTCTACTCCTCTACATTCTCTACTCCTCTACATGCTCTACTCCTCCACAGTCTCTACTCCTCCATTCTCTACTCCTCTACAGTCTCTACTCCTCCACAATCTCTACTCCTCAAGTCTCTACTCCTCCAGTCTCTACTCCTCTACATTTGCTACTCCTCTACATTCTCTACTCCTTTCCAGTCTCTACTCCTCTACATTCTCTACTCCTCCACAGTCTCTACTCCTCCAGTCTCTACTCCTCCAGTCTCTACTCCTATACAGTCTCTACTCCTCCAGTCTCTACTCCTCTACATTCTCTACTCCTCTACATGCTCTACTCCTCTACATGCTGTACTCCTCCACAGTCTCTACTCCTCTACATTCTCTACTCCTGTACAATCTCTACTCCTCCAGTCTCCTCTCCCCCAGAGTTTCGGCTCCTCCAGAGTCTCGGCTCCATCATGTTGACCAACATAAATGCTCTTGTTTTTTTATAATTATTAAAATATTGGGAACCCATAGGTTTGTGCATGATTCTCCATGTTGCATGAAATATTCCCCAATGCCTTTTCACTGAGGCTGAAGTTATAACTTATAAACAACTACATTTCCCAGGATTCCCAGGTCAAAAGCTCATTTCGGGACAGAGCACGGTTATATGGATCAGGAGAGGGAGACTGCATGCTTGACGTGACAAAGAAGGTCAACGTTTTTAAGTTGTCGTACTTAAAGTCACATATTTCATTTAAAAATACACACAAATACTATTAAAGTTGTTTAATCACTGAATGTCAAGCAGTTTTATGTTTTGGAAGCCATACCATACCCACTTCCATCCCAGTTTAAATACAGCGTACATTGAAGGATTGGAAGCTGCAATGATCAACCGATCAGTTTAACAAACTGTATGCAACAAGAACTCCTTTGGCAATTTGGAAATATGTCTGTGGATTTTGCATTTGTTCAAATTGGTTTGTTTGTGGATGTGAATGTGCATTTAAACACCACAAGTGATTCACAAATCATCAAAACCACAATTTGTATTTCTAGATCATGAAACATCAGTCTCATGAATTCAAACTTAATCTCTCTCTGCGGGGAACATTACTGCTTTATTTTGATCGTCAGACTTCTTTTTCATCCTGTGACCGAGTAAAAGGTGAGTAGTTGAGATCAACATGAAGGTCCAATTAAAGAGGGGCAGAGTGGGGACCAGT
This sequence comes from Eutrigla gurnardus, assembly GCF_963514095.1. Classification (NCBI taxonomy): domain Eukaryota; kingdom Metazoa; phylum Chordata; class Actinopteri; order Perciformes; family Triglidae; genus Eutrigla; species Eutrigla gurnardus. The sequence goes on along the minus strand of NC_139930.1, from coordinate 4,464,786 downwards.
TTGGCATCCCAGCTGGTGTGATGGTCACCAGTTTCCCTCCGATTCCATCATTTCAAGCACACGAAGGTGGAACCTGTTGCGGTCGTGAATCTCCATGCGAGGTCACGTGACTCTCCTGCGAGGTCACATGACGGCAGAGTTGAAGGAGGCTCGTCCCGTCGTGTCTGCGGTGTAAACCAGACCGCTGAGAGAATCAACACTGACATCTAATGTGCTGCTGTTGAAGAGAGATGTACAGCTGCAGGCCAACACACACTCAGAGAGAGAGAGAGAGAGACACACAGAGAGAGGGAGAGAGGGAGAGAGAGAGAGAGGGAGAGAGGGGGAGAGATTGATGAAAGAGGTGTTTGGGGCTGCGGGGCGAGTCGTGGTTAAACTGGTCGTCCAGCATCACAATAAAGTGCCGATCAGGACAGAATACTGATGAGGACCCCCCCACCCCCCTCCACTCTCTCCTCCCTCCATCCCTTGTTTCTTTACTCTCTACGCCCCCCCTCTTTGTCTGCTTGCTTTTCTTCATCCTATCCTGTTCCCATCATGCATTTCTTCCTTCCTCACTACCTCTCCTCCTTCCATCCCTCCCTCTGTCTTTCCTCTTTACATTTATTGCTCATCCCCCACACTTCTTCTCAGCCTTGCTTCCTCTCTTCTTTCTCCGTACTTCCTTTCATATTACCCCCCCTCCCAGCTCCTCCAAACCCCATCTGCCCCCCCTCCTCTCTCGCTCTGCGGTCCTCTGGTCCTTGATTAAATGGCGGTGTGGCGGTTGGTTGAGGATCAGTTCCGTCTCTGCAGTGTGTGGGCGGCGAGGCGAGGGACGAGGCAGTATATTAACGAGGCTCCCAGCGTTAACGAGACGTTTTTTAAGGCTCTCGTAAAAAACTCTCCGCCAGCCTGCCACCATAAAGTGATGGAGAATTCAGCCTGTCCCGGCATGACAAGACAGAACGTGTGTGTGTGTGTGTCACTGTTGATGACCTTGTCAGAACAGTAATGGGTTTAGTTTCTGTCTCAGCCCTCAGGTTCGCAGCTTATCAACTCCTGTCTGTCACACTTGGGCTCCGCGTGAGACTCTATATCTCTGGAGAACTCAACACGTGTCCTTGGAAGTCTGTGGAGCTCCACGTGTTTTAGACTGTGCTTCCATACGTCCTCACATTTTCACACGTTTCCACAGGGCTCCAGATGTGTCCGTGTACGCAAATACAACTCCACGCTTGTTTCCATATTTCTACAAAACTACTTTATGAAACTCCTGACAACCCCAGATGTAGTAGACCCGGGGATGTGTTGGTGTACTTCTAGAATTCCAGATGTGCTGACATATATCTACAGAGCTCCAGATGTGAATGTGCATTTCTAAAGAACTCCTGCTGCGTCTACCTGTCGCTGTGGAATTCCAGATGTGCTAATGTATTTCCGACAACATTTTAAATTTGCATTCAGATTTCCAAAGATGTTTCCATATGTATTTCTAAAGAACTCCAGATATGCGTATGTATTTACAAAGAACTCCAGATGTGTATATATATTTCTAAAGAACTCCAGATGTGTATATGTATTTTTGAAGAACTCCAGATGTGCATATGTATTTCTAAAGAACTCCAGATGTGTATATGTATTTTTGAAGAACTCCAGATGTGCATATGTATTCCTAAATAGCTCCAGATGTGTGTCTGTATCTCTATAAAAGGCATTTCTACTTGTATAGATGTATTTTAAATTCTTTCGACATCCCTCCCATCATTCGTTTGTTTCTTTTTGCTTCCCTTCTCTTTCCATCAGCTCCCATTAAAGTCATCAAAATCAAATCTCTCTCTCTCTCTCTCTCTCTCTCTCTCTCTCTCTCTCTCTCTCTCTCTCTCTCTCCATATCCACCCTTCATCTCCCCTCTCGACTTCATCTCTCCTTGCTCCCGTAGTCAAAAGACGAGCAGTAAAAACACTCTCCAGTTGAAAAGTGTCCATCACAGAAACTTCCTTTAACGGCTGACAAACCGCGGCGAGTCTTCGCCGCTGCCGGTGTTTCCTGCGACTATCATCACACCACGAGGGCCGAAAAACCTCCGAAAACGTGGCATATTTATGAGCGTAATAAAGGATTTATGTCCGCCACCGGCTGCCGGGTGAGCAGAGGAGGGCCGGCTGTTTAATTCATAAGATGAAACTTGGCTGAGAGTCGGATGCGTTTCATTTATCTCACTTCTCCAGCCCCATAGTCTGCAGGAAACGCTAATGAGTCTCTCACTCACAGACGCACGCGCCGATCGCGCGCCGATCGCACGCCGTCACGCGCGGCACGTTTGAACGGAGCCACGTCCCTCGCTGCCACGGGTCACACGGGCGGCGCTGGGACTCACAGTGTGTGTGAGGATCCTCTGGGGGAGTATTTCGGGTGCTGCTAGATTCAGATGGAGGCCTTAAAGCTCTAGTCTACGATTTTTCACTTGAGCCAAACTTTAGCCAATAGTAGCCATCCGGTCCGCTGTGGCGAACGATCGCCGAGCAGTTTGGGATCGGGGACGTTCTGCAGTCGGGGTGAGAGAGAAATCCGACCGGCGCCCGCTGCATTTACACCGATAATGTTTCATCATTCGTGGCCGTAATAAACACTATTACTGCTTTGTATGTTGTGGAAGTCCCGGACACACCGAGTTCATCCTTTACCCGGAGGGAATGTTCCCATTCATTGTCTATGTAAGAAGCCGTGCAATGCCGTCGTCACGGCGAGTTTCGAGAGACGGCGCCGCCGCCCGCAAGCTCTCGAAAATCTTTTAAAGTGACCATTGTCGATTTAAAATAAAGACAGATTCAGCAGCTGCATAGCTTATTTCTCACCTAAAATGTTTTCAGAAACACCTTTCGGTGAACTATTTTCGTAAAATAAGAGGGAGGTGGGAGGCTGCGAGGGGAGAACGATACGAGCTCGGAGGAGCACAGAGGGGAGGGGTGTGTGTGTGGGGGGGGGATGCTTTTTTCAAACCTTTCAAATCGTAGAAGACCGCTTTAAGTGCCGGTTTCTGTCGTTTCCTCTCGAATCGAGTGCAAACATGAACATCGACTCAAACCGCCGGGAGACACGATGGATCACCTCCCTGAAACCAAGACACCCATCCCAACTACTGCTGTTACTTAATGCTGCTGCTACGGTTACTGCTGCCATTACCCCTTCTAGAGCAGAACCGTGTCATGACTTGAAACCCTACGAACACGGCTGCTCGTATAAATAGTGACAGTGTTAGTGGCTTAAACCGACGTGTTGCTATCACTGCTGCTACTCTAATAATTATATGTCTACTGCTAAAGCTGCTGCTGCTGTAATGCTGTGTTTACACGGATCAGACCGTCTCTCTCATGAGGCTCTGTGTGTGTGTGTGTGTGTGCGTGTGTGTGTGTGTTGTTCACACAAGAGCAAACTGAAAGTTCAGTTCGCACAGATCCAAATGAATTCGTGTTTATTGCTTCTTTTTTCCTGTTAAAGTGGTCGGATGCAGCTTAAAGGGGACATATTATGCAAAACTGACTTTTTCCTTGCTTTAGTTTGTATATTTGCGTATCCGGGGTGTCTCCCGACCCCTTAAACATGAGTTTTGACAACTAAGTCAATATTTAGTAACTGGCAGAGTCAGGAATTTAGTCTCTAAACGAGCCGTTTGGATTTTGACCGTATTGTGACGTCACAATCCGGTCTTTTGCATATTCTTGCATAGTCATTGCATATTCATGGCATATCCCCGCCCACATTACGCCGGCTACCTGAACAAGGATCCGCCATTTTTTCTTACTCGCTTCACTTGTACTCGACAGCCTAACCGCCACCATGTACAAGCCGAAAGCCAAGCACTGCTGCTCTGTCATCGGATGCACGGGTCCTCATATGGGTCCACGGGGCCGCCTGGTGCCGGGGTCGTCTGGAGCTCGCCATGAGTCCGTCAGGCCCGAGAGTTCGGCCGGGGTTTTGAGCCTATAATCGGGGGGGGTTACCGGCAGAGTTCCCGGTTCTCCGGTGCGGACTCTTGTGGCCCTGGGCGGGCCGGTGTTTAAGTGAGGACCACGGGCTTTTCACCATGGTCTGGGGGCATCAGGGCCGAGAGTTCGGCTGGGTTTTTGCGTCTATTTACCTGCGGGAATCCCCGCAACGCGTCCGAGGGTTTACGGGTCTATGGACGGAGCCGAAGTCCGGCTTCGCTGTGCGTAATTGTGGCGTGTCGCGGACCTGGACCGGCCGGTGCTTGGGCGAGCTCCATGGGCTTTTCACACAGCCTTGTGGGCACAAGTGGCCAGAGTTCGGCCGTGTTCAGCTGTCCGTTTCCCGGCTGGTTTGCGTGCGGCGCGTCTTGGCGTTTCGCGTTCGACGGAGAGTCCGCCTGTGTGGACTCTTGTGGACCTGGGCGGGCCTGTGTGTTAGTGAGGACCGCAGGCTTTTCACCATGGTCTGGGGGCATCAGGGCCGAGAGTTCGGCTGGGTTCTTGTGTCTATTTACCTGCGGGAATCCCCGCGACGCGTCCGAGTGTTTTACGGGTCTACGGACGGAGCAGAAGTCCGGCTTCGCGGTGCGTCATTGTGGCGCGGCGCGGAGCTGGACCGGCCGGTGCTTGGGTGAGGTGCATGGGCTTTTCACACAGCCTTGTGGGCACAAGTGGCCCGAGTTCGGCCGTGTTCAGCTGTCTGTCTCCCGGCTGGTTTGCGTGCTGCGCGTCTTGGCGTTTCGCGTTCGACGGAGAGTCCGCCTGTGTGGACTCGCGTGGGGCTGGGCGGGCCGGTGTTTGACCGATGTCCGAGGGCTTTTCAGCAAGCTCTGACGGTGAGAGTCCCGACAGTTCGGCGTGGTTGAGGTCTCTATTTAACGTCTGGATTCCCCGCAACGCGTCCGAGGGTCTACGGGTCTGCGGCGGAGCAGAAGTCCGGCTTCGCGGTGCGTAATTGTGGCTTGGCGCGGACCTGGACCGGCCGGAGCGTGACTGAGCTGCAAGGGCTTTTTTCGCCCGGGTCTGAGGGCACGGGTCCCGACATTCCGGCCCGGTTCGATTGCCTGTATACGGGCAGGATTCTCGGTGGCGAGTCCGGCAGCCATTTCTCCCCCGAATCAACCGTTGTTATGGTTACAAAATGGCGTCCTCACGTCTTACGCCCGGCAGGAAGAGGTGGGCGGTGCCAAGACCGTTTGGGCGGCGCACGCAGTAGCTCATTAGCATTTAAAGGGAAAGTCACTGAATCCGGCCGCTGAAAGCAGGGCTGTGAAACTGGTATGTTGAGAACCCTGCTGTGCTCAATCCTTGGGTTTTTTCGACCAAAGCATGTTACTATCATTCCATTCAGACATCAAAGACCCATGTCAACAAGCAGAAATGAGCATAATATGTCTCCTTTAATTAGTGCTTCAGACTTATTTTCAGTGTGCGCTCCGGCAGCAGCTTCATAACATGCTAGTAATTTATCATATATAATTGTGTGTCTATATATATATATATATATACAGTATATACACACACACACTATATTGTCAAAATTATTCACTCAGCCATCCACATAATATAAATCAGGTGTTCCAATCACTTCCATGGCCACAGGTGTATAAAAGCAGCACCTCTGCATGCAGACTGTTTCTACAAACATGTGTGAAAGAATGGGTCGCTCTCAGGAGCTCAGTGAATTCCAGTGTGGTACTGTATAGGATGCCACCTGTGCAACAAGTCCAGTCATGAAATGTCCTCACTCCTAAATATTCCACAGTCAACTGTCAGTGGGATTAGAACAAAGTGGAAGTGATTGGGAACGACAGCAACTCAGCCACACGATATGAAGCCACCCGTGTGGTTATTTAATGGCCAGAGCTAGCGACGTAGCTTTAAGTGTTGAGAAAGTCAACATGGTGGAGGGATGGACATAACACTTTCAACCATGAGACCAGTGTTTGTCCCCCACGTGTCGCAAAGTGTTGTTTTTTTGTTGTGTAATGTCTTCCGACTGAAAGAAAACAAGGTGCAGGCATGAACGATACTTTGTCATGCTGAGCGCCATGAAAAAAAAAAAAGAAAAGTCTGTGTCCATGTACACGAATCAGAAGATTTCTACTTGGACGATTTCACGCACTGCGGTGAGATTGTGTCTGGGGAGGAGGACAGGGCAGGGCACCATTTCTACAACTGTTTTAACTAGTAATGCTACTACTACCCCGCTCTGCTGCTACAAGTAGGCCTGCTACTCATAGTAATGCCGTTAGCATCAGGTTTGATACGGCTGTCACTGATACACTATGACCCTGTTTACTTTTGGGTGATCAGATCACCAGGGCAGATTGCGCTCCGATCACTGTGGGGCATCTAGGGACACACTTTAATGCCAACAGGGCCCGGGTTGTACTTAAATGTCACTAGGACTAATCCAAGTGCTCCGGTCACATCACCATCAAACTCCCAGCAGTCACAGTGCTCTAATCATCTTACGGATATGGAAGCTGTTATTACGGTCTGCTACGCACACATCATGTTGTACGTTGTGCTGCAAACGCAGGATTACTGTGATTATCAGCATGGGGTCGTACCTGTCAGCGATCGAGTGACAGCGCTCTCGTACAGAGGGACGCCCTCGCCAGCATTGTTGAACGCCTTCAGGGAAATCACGTAGTGTGAGCTGGGCTCTGAGGTAGACAGGGAGACAGGAGAAAGGGGAGACAGGCACAGAGAGTTAGTTATTATGACATTCAGCAAATACAAGCAAACACATCTTACTCTTGTGAACATTTGCTTTCTTACACTTGAATTGTTTTCCCTTCCATGTGCTTTTATTTCAATGTTAAAGTTAGGACAAATTCAAAGAAAGTTCAATATGTAAGGGAGGTTTACTCTACAATCAACGTGCTGCGCTTCATGTCTCATATCAGCAATCATTAAAATCCTATAAAAGAATATTTACACAACAGTGTCTTTGTAGTGTAGGGTGGTTGTTGTTTACCATTTACATTGTAAACACTGTTACATTGTTACCGTATGCTGTAACATTGTTACGCTGTTATGTTACACTGTAACAACATTGTGATGCTGTTTCATCGTTACGCTGTTAATTGGCTAGCTGTGCTTGTTTAGTTACATTACATAAGAATGTCTGCTAAAGGTGGATGTTTTTGATTTACACTAGTTACCTTGTTACATTATGATGTTAGATTTCATTGTAACATTATGTTGTTATAACGTTTCACAATGTTAACCATGTTGCAGTGTGGGTTTTTGCAAGATGGAGACTGACATGAAATGTATTCATGAACTCTTGAACTAAATGCTTCGGCGATACATTATTTAGTTGTTATTCCGGGGACAATTCTAAAGAAAGGTCAAACGTTAACCAAGTTTTACTTTGACTTCACTATGAACCTGCTGGGCTTCATTCATCACATCAGCAGCATTAAAAACCAGCATCATACGTATTCCCATAACATATCTGGAGTCGTGTAGTGGACATTAGCAGTCAAACACTTAGACCTGGTTTATGACTGACGTTGAAGTTTAAGAATGCAATGTGAAACAGAGAAGGTTATTTCCTGGAGGTGTAAAGGTAAGACATGTGAGCTGCTTGTCATTCTGCGGCTCGTCTTCATGTGATGATGCTGTTCTCTCCATGTAGCGTCCAACACTCACATCAGTTAAACAAACACGCCCGCTCCGCTCCCCAGACGCCAGCTGCATGAATTAATAATCACTATGAATTATAAATGACATGTACATATGTGCGCTCGCTCCCATGTGTGCGTGCAATGCAGCGGCTGGATTTTTATTTTTCCATTACTCCTCCTTACGAGACCTGAGACAGGAATTTTCATCCGTGCGTAAAACTCCACCCGATTTGTTATTGTCTTTTTGTGCATGCAGATCGCTTGTCGCGGTCGCTGGGGAGGAAGTCTTCCCTCGTTCCTCCTTTCACAATTAGATTTCCACCTCAAGCTGCTTTCTTATTACATTTCTTTAAATTATTGATGGTAATTAAACAGGGATTTCATCATTGTAATGAATTGCTGGAACAGGAAGGTGCTGTGTCAATATTGGCACTTTGTCGGCAGGAGCAGCTGGATTTATGGGGGGGGGGGGGGGGGGTATTAAATATTTGGCGTTGATAAGTACGTTGGAAAGGTAAACTCATGGAATGATGTATTATTTCGGTGCTGAAAAGACACATGTATATAGAAAAAGAGGTTAGTAGTTAGCTTATCACAAAGACAAAAGCTGTGTCGCTATTCAGCGCCCACCCTTCCCACCCCTGAATGCATCACATTTCAAACATGCCTTCAAATGCAGCCTCCTTTTCCAGATTAAGAGGATTCGGCTGATGGATCCTTCACAGCCCAACCTAGAACCAAGATTCATTGCGGGCTGGCGACATGGATTTGAATGGCGACATTGATTTGAACCAACATCAGCAGCGGCAGATGCAGATGCAGATCCCTTCTATGCTTTTTTTTGTCATCCAAAAGTGGTTGCTAGTTGATAGGAGCGGCAAAGGGTGGGGCCAGGAACAGGTGGTCACTCAAACAGGAAATCCTCTGTCGACCAGACAGTCTCATCTCAGTGACCACTCGCTGACTTCAAGGTAGTCAAACAACGTGACCTTCGCGGTCTACGTCGGCCACGTCTTATGAAGACCCTGAGGGATGCCACCGCTGAATTGGGACACAGCTAAAGACCGGTTCCATCCCCCCGTCACCTCCCACCCCCTCCTCACCTAGGTTTTCGATGGAGTAGTATCTCTGCTTGCTGTCCACTCGGACCGTCTCGGCGTAGGGACTCCCCACTCCGTAGCCGATGATGTAACCCCGAACGAGGATGTTTGGGCTGAGGGGCGGAGTCCAGGACATGATGATGCTGTTGGGCAGCGGCCTGACGTGTAGAGAGCTGGGCTGGTCGGGGACCTGACTCTCTGCAAAGACACGAAAGGTGACACATCACACAGAAGAAGTCCTGATCTCCAGCACCGGCGGCCCTGCAGCTCACCCCGTTAGCAGCAGCGGTAGCAGGTACTTAGATCAGCCTTGGCTAACAGATGCTAACCCTGTTAGCAGTGTATTAAGCCCTAATGAGCCCTGACACTTTGTGTTATTTCAGCATCAGATTGGATCAGATTAGTGGGCTCTCTGGCCTCAGGGGGAGACGCTTCATATCACTTTATTGAGTGATAATCCATTGAAATGAGATTTGCGTCTCCCTGTGTCCCGGCCTGCAAACACAGTTAGCATGGATGTGTTTGTTTTCTTGATCTCGGCTGCTTCCTGCTGACCAGGACGTCCTCCAACTGAGATTCAGCCCGAGGTCAGTTTTTCTAATTATTCTGCTAGGAACCATTAGGTGACAACCCAAGAGGTGCCAGCATGTTTCTCTCTCTCTCTCTCTAGCCATTCCTACATCTTTATCTTTTAAAAGCACTCACACATATTTCTGACAATAACACATACAAGTTTATAATGTCTTGTTAAATAATACTTCGGGGTTGCTCAGAGGGGTTGCTCTCTGATATTTTGTTCAGGATCAAGTCGTAGTATAATTCCCATGTTTATAATACATTTACAGTTTTGTAATACTCTTTTGTACTCTCATGTCTCATTTTTTATCAAAATGTAATGCATTATAACATGCATTGAAAAATATATATTTGAATTAAAATATTGAAATCAAATAACACCATGATTCTTGCAAAAACACATTTTAGTGAGTGACCAGCAATTATGAAGGATTGACGTCATAATTGCTGGTCCAGTCTTAATAAGTCGTCATATAGGCTTTATATGATTATTATTCTTACTAACTAATAATTATGAAGTGATATAAGCAGATTTAAATGCATTAAAAGTATGGTTGTAGAATAAATATAATTAAAGTACAGACGTGTCATAGAAAGTGTAACGAGTGTTAGACATTTAAAAAAAATATTTTCTCGCATTTATGATTAATATAAGGTTACAGTTTAACTTCCTGTATTTAGCATTTATAACCGCTATATAATCATTTGATGAATTGATTGAAAAGAAAAAAAAAGAAAAAAAGAAACATATTTTATATTCTTAATTAATTAATTGAGTTTCAATTCAAAGTGTTTGTTTCTATAGATTTTTTTTCAAATTCTTTCATTCGTTGCATATTTTGATGATACAAAGAAAATGTCTATTACTATTGCTCAGTACTTAGTAGTACTTCTCCTTCTTCTGACCTCCCCATCCCCCCTCCCTCCCCCCTCCCTCCCCCCTCCTTCCCCAGGGTGAGACTTCCGTCGATCTAACTGTCTCAGTGTTTAAATATTAATGTGCGTGTCGGGACAGTGGAAGTATTTACATGCTGCTGTACACATCACTGCTTCCACTTCTCTCTCTCTCTCTCTCTCTCTCTCTCTCTCTCTCTTACCATCCAGGTCGTTCTCCGGAGTCTCGGCAGAGTACCAGTCACTGGCTGGTCCCGTTCCATTGGCTGTCATGGCGGCTACCTGGAAACTGTACTGGCTGCCCTTCTCTAGACCTGGAGGGCAAGAGAGGGAGAGAGGGAGAGAGAGAGAGAGAGAGAGAGAGAGAGAGAGAGAGAGAGTGAGAGAGAGAGCACCTTGTTATAACTGACATTTAGCTACATTCAAGTGTCAATCTCAGATATTTGCACCCATCCACAGTGGTAATCTACGGCGTTCCACAGGAGTTATTGTTGGGGTCTCCAGGGGTTCTGCACTGTTCACTTCGTAACAGGGTAGATTATGCTGCACAACTATCCTCATCGGGAGCAGATTAGGTTTGATTCAACAGATCAACTCGTATAAATGCCCCGCCCAGTGATCAAATGGCGATGTGTTGATCCTTATATAATATTACACAAACACAAAGAAGGTTAAGTCATAATCTAGACTAAATTGACAGCTGACTGTGTGAATGTGTAAATTAATGGAATTATAATATCACTGCCCCATCCAGAGCTGATAGATCTAATTACATGTGTGTATTCCATTACATTTATGTGTTGCTTCTTATGGCTATTTCACAGTATTTTATTAAAAGTATTTTAATTTCTTTCAGCTGTGGTGTACAACAGACTTGGGTCATTCACAAGATAGCCACGCCCTCAGTGATACCCTGTCATATGGTCTATTTGACTCTAAAGGGGACCGTAATTGACGAAAGAAGACTTGACCATAAATTCCCATTGACAGTTTACTGAGATAATTAACCAAGAGAGAAGTAGGGTCATTTTCTCATAGACTTGCATGCAATCAAACTTCTTTGTGCGACCAGAGGAGTCGCCCCCTGATGGCCAGCATAGAGAATGCAGCTTGAAGGCACTTAGCTTTGGCTTCACTTCTCAGAACCGGAGGAATAAGAGCATGTTATACGTTCTGATGCCTCTGTTTGTCAGTATATTGGAAAAGTAGCGTTGACAGCGCATTTATGTGTAAACATGTAAAAAGTCTCACACACTCTTTATGAGCCCAAATGTTCATTTTTTTCATCTACACATCAACACAGAACATACATTTAGAAGAAATCTTCACCCCGGCTGGAGTTTTACAAAAGCTCTGTTTTATGTGAGCTACAATGTTGTTTGGGTGTACGAAAGTCCCAAACACATAAAGATATCTATTTATAAAAATATCCATGCATTTGTGGACAAGGAGCACTTTAAAGCTTAGATGAAATATGAACAACTGTGTTGTTTTTGTACTTGAGGAAAAAAAGTGAGTCAAGGGAACAAGCCTGTGGGTGTGAAAACTGCAGGGGGAGAACTACAACTCACTGAATTCAATCACAGAGCTTATAATGCTGTTCACCACACACTGGCTGTGAGCTGAAACATTAGGAACCTGATAAAACATTCAGCAGACATCAGACTGGATCAGGTTTAGACAGAGGTAGGACCAAGTCTTGTTTTGAAGGTCACAAGTAATTCTTTGAACACAAATTTCAATCCAGTCCCAAGTCAATTGTAAGTAAGCTCCACATCAAGTCCACAGTCAAATCCTAACTCATGTCCTTCCTCAAGTCCCAAGTCCTAAACTTTGAGTTTTGAGTCAAAGTTATAATGCAATCGTGAGCAAATGTGAAAGTGCTCTACAGTTGGTTGGCAGCTTGCCATTGACATCCATTTTGAGAATTTTTTAATTTGTGGCCATTGGTTGCCATGAGTGGCAATAACTTTTTAACATAAAACAATTACAGCAAACAGAAACACATATTCATCAAAATAAATATAGTATTAATATATTTTGTTGTTTCATTCATAGTTTATATATATTTATCGAAATATTACTATGAAAGTCAGAACCAGAACCAGACAAGACAGCATGTGCGTTTGTGCATTTACTTATGTGCACAAAATAATCTGCTTTAGAGACAATGGCGAAGCAAATTAAGTTGTTCAACTGTGTGAAGCCGTATGAGCAGGCAACGGGCAAGATAATGAGGTGGAGGCTGCAAAGCTGTCACCCGGTGACAGGCTGATGAACACCAGCATTCACAAGGTTTTCATTATCACACTGTCTTATAACGGCAGTGTGTCTTCATTACTCAAAATGTAAGGTGACAAAAAATGTCAATCATATTTTCATACAATGACATTTCAGTACCCAAAAGTTGGTGTTGAGTGTTGAGCCCGGAGTAATTTAACAATAATGATCTGTGCATATATATATATATATAGGGCGCGCTCAGGTTGAAATATTTCAACTCACATGAATGATGCAAATTTCACCTATTCGCATAATTTGCTTCAGGACATTTGCGTCAATGCATTTGTCATAGCATTTGCTTGATTGCATTTGCCTCATTGCATTTGCGTTATTCCATTTGCATCACTGCATGCATTTGCATCATCGCATCAACTTTGAAATCAAAATCTTCCCTTTGCATTTAGGCTGAACAAAGCTTGACCCACCTACTTCATGGAGGAATAATCTGTTTGCACACGCTCCAGTCCCATCACTTCCAGCCATAACTGGAAACACCCTTAATCATGTGTTTACACATTCATCCTACCACGTGCTTCATCACTCCTTAGTTCACAAAAGCAACAGGACCGAATTGTCGTTATTCCACCTGTTTCGCATCAGCCAGGTTCCACAACAAAGCGCAACCATTATGAATAACTGTCCCAATTTCTACAAAAGCTACTTGGCAACACGCTGTTAGTTCTTTATGCTTCTCGCCTGTAAGTTGCTGTCGGATCGGTCCAAACAAAGTGGGTGCGGGGAATTAATTGTCGCCTTGCTCAACACCGACTTCCAGTGTTTGTTGAATTAACAAGCTCGAGAGCAAACAAACGGACGGGTTTAATTGGAGACGCTATTACCTTCGTCACTTCAGTGCGACGTGAAGTGTGAATTAAAGTGCTAATAAAGGTTTAATGTGTCGTCCTCCAGTCTCCTCAGCGAAGCCGCAATTTGTCGTGTTATTTATTGAAATGCAGTTTGTTATTCCGAGACAGTGTAAAGGAGTGATTACAGCTGACAGCCGGGCTTGCAGCGGGTCGATCCGACTCAACACGCACGCACACAAACACCTGCCACCGGGGAATGAGTTCCTGCACCGACGGACAGATGAAGATAACCATCAGTGGGAAATAATGAAAAGGTAGATCAGTTTCATTCAAATCCCGTAAACCTCAAATTGAAATAATAGCTGGTGGCAGTTTGAATGCTGACACACACACACACACACACAGATTTAAACTCATGCAAATGCAGTTTTCTTCCACTGAAGAGAACAAAGAAAACAGACACAAGCTGCTGCTGTGTTACCCACCAACATCTTCAGACATTATAAACCACAATCCGCTAAAAATCAAACCAAGTTTTAGAATCAAGATAATTTTTTTGAAGTTATAATCATAATCTGATTGTGACCCCCCCAAAAAAAGAGTCCAGTTTCCTCACATTTAATGTTAAAGTCTCACCTGTGAAGAGATACCAGAAGTTGTTGGGTTCAATGGCCTCCTGGTCTCCACGGCGTCCAGTCTTCCTGTATTTTATCTTGTAGGCGGAGATGACACCGTTCTGGGTACCACGCGGCGGCGGCTGCCATGACACCTTGATGCTCTGAAAGAGACAGTAAATAATAAGTCAACTCATCGAGCGGAAAAACATTCCTGGATTGGATGCTTAGAAATGGAGGGCCCCCGGACAGAAGTGAAAGGTGAATGTTGCATTTCAGTCTTATTTCCCATGAGTATATACAGTATGTATATTTATCTTGCCAATTCAACTGCGATGGCATAAGAAAAACAAACTGAAAAAAAACTCCAGACTTTGATCTTTGCAATCATACTATGGCCAAGCATTCACCTCAGGAATTTGAAACTACAGTTTAAAACAGTCTACCAGCTGTTATCAGGAGGCGTCACAGAGATATGATGTGAAAGCAGCATTATGTTTCATCGTGTTTGTGTGTCTCCTCACAGCGAGGTACAAAATGTGACTGCAAATCTGACCTGAAATCAACCGAGAGGAGCATCTTATTGTCTGAGTCTTTCTATTTTTGACTGAAAAAGGTAGGATTTCACTGTTTGTGAGTGTGTATGTCCCATGTGTCTCTGTGTGTATTTGTTTGTTTGTGTGTGCATGTGTGAATTGCATGAATTTTAATTGCTTTATTTGCATGTTAACAACCCACCTCTGACACACACACACACACACACACACACACACACACACACACACACACACACACACACACACACACACACACACACAGCAGATGTTTGCTCGGCTCCCAGTGAGCTCTGCTCTGTGAGGCAGCTGCCAGCATCCATTCTGCCAATCCTCAGTACGACCCTGGACGTGTTTGTGTGTTTGTTAGGTGGGCTGTTAACATTAATGAAGATTAATGAATTAGAAAAGGAGAGAAAAAAGATTCGACCCACCTCTCTCTACCTCTGTCTCTTGTCTCATCACGTTATCTCTTTCGTAGCTTCACTTGCTCGTTTTGTAAATACTCTTTTCTACTAGTCCTCCTCAGACGTACATCTACTGATAAGGCAAATTTTGTTGCACTTAAATTGAATCATCAATGGTTAGATGAGAGGAAATAAAAAAAAAAAATTGCACCCTGCTCTACCCATTATGGGTAGAGCAACTGATGTAGTATGAAGAGCGATATGGTCCACACGGGGTGCAACAAACCCAGGACTTTCAACCAGGAGACATATGTAAGTGTCGTTAACGTGAATCATGAGTCAGCCAAGTTAACATCAACAATGCTATTGACCTAAACCTAACTTCCTGTGAAGATGGAAGTTTATTTTGCAAAGACACTATGGCTGTAACAAGCATATGTTGACAGGCTGAGACCAGGCGACAACCTCTGGTTCTGGGACCATAATGTACTCAATGAACGTCATGTTGTTGAGACCATAAATGTTAACAATGTTTACTGAAATAATATATAAAGAGAAGGGTCATCATAGACGTCAATGTAATCTGACTTTGCAACCAGAGGAGGTGTCTCCAGCAGAAGGAAAGAATGAAAATTTAGGTTCACTTTTCAGAACCGGAGGTTGCTGCCTAGTGTATCAATCAACATGGTCTCCTAAAAATAAAATTCCCACGAAACAAACCCACATTGGGAATATTTTTTCAACTGAAACATATTTTCTCGTGGATTACATCTGCTCTTGACTTATCACAAACAGGTTTCAGATGAGTCCACTGAAGTCGACATCAGGAGGAGGTCAGGGTGGGGGAACGCTCAAAAGACCCAGGGCTTCAGTCCCAGTGCTGTTCCTGTCCAGTTTAAACCAAGAAGATTTGTTGCCTAAACATAACAAAGTACTCATTTTTTTGTTTTGTACCAATTTCATCATATATATTTAAACGTAACTATGTAGTTTTGGAGCATTTGTCTTGTTTACACATGTTGTTGGAGCCATTTAGAGCATTTTGGTTTATATTACTTTTAAAGTAACTTTGTTTCGAGTTATGGCTAAAATTATGAATTATAAAATTAATGAAATACGTACCTAAGTTAGATTCTGGACTATTATTTATTGTGTGGTGATTGTTACCTGTGTTTCACCAGCCAATTATGTGTCGGTCCAGGTCCTGCTCTGATCCAGTTAATGTCCTTATAAGGGAGGCATAGTTCCTTTGTTCAGGTGAGGAGAGATACAGAGCAAACAGTTTTCTGACCGCATTTTAGTACATTTATCACATCTAGATCGACTGCTTTGTTTAACTGGTACTAAGTCATTGTTTGTAACGTTAGAAGTGATCTTGGTCGCATAAATAGCGACATTTTTCTTTTGTTATTTCTTATTTTTCCTGGAAAGTCAACCGGAGATTATTGTTTTAAATAAATATGAGAAATCAAGACAACACTCTCTGTGCGTGCTTCAAACGAAATGTGTGTCGGACAATCTGTGTCTAAAAGGAAACAACGGTAGGAAAAGGACTTGTCGTTTCATCGTCAGAAAACTACGCAAGTCTGACAAACTTTTGGAGAGGACAAAGGAAATGAGGACGGGCGCGCTCGGCTCGTTCGGATACCTGAGTGAGTAAACCAAACAGTGGATAAGCCGCCGTGCTTGTGGATATGGATGTGCGGATGAGATCCGCGTCTGAAGCTTCGTTCTGTGAAATGTCTGGTTAAGATGTTCTGATGTGATAACTGAAGAAAGGTGTAACAGGCCTTCTGTGCCAAAACAATTACGCGCATCCCGCGGACGCGGTGAAGGCGAACGGAGCAAAATAAAGGAACACAGGAGACGCGATCTAATAAAAGCAAATCAATAAATAAAACGTCAACCTAAACGGGACAATGACTGAGCCTAAAACGGCCGCGGAAGCGGAGGATCGTTTAAAATCTCTAATTGCAACACGCAGAGGAAAACTTGGAGTGTGCACAAGGAGAATAAATGAAACAAAAGCCCTGATGACTGAAGGTGGAAATGTTGATGATGTTGATAAATGTATGTACCTGCTCAAACAAGCTGTGGATGAATTTAATAATGTGCACGATTCTGTTCAAGAGCTCTTAACACAAGAGGAAAAACAAATTGACTTGGTGGACTGGTATGAGCCAAGAGTGATGAACTTCAGTTACTTTTCAAAGGAGGTTAAGGCATGGAAAAAGGAACAGAGTGCACAATTAAAGGTTGACCCACTGGACAGTATTTCAAATGTCTCAAAAAGGACAACTACATCAAGTACTTCTTCTGCTGCTCGGATGGCTTCAGCAGAAAAGGCAGCCCTGGAGGCAAAATCAGCTGCATTAAAGGAGAAGCACACCTTGCAGTTGCAGGAAACCATCATTAAATCAAAAATGGAAAAAGTTGAACTGGATGCACAAATTGCGGCAGCGGATGCAAAAATGAAAGTACTCCAAGGTCCAAATGTGACAGATTCTTATGGTGATGCTATGAATGAATATTTTGAGGAAACAAGCAAACAGGAACATGTGGAAGAAACATATGACACATCTGCTCTGGAATTCATTCAGTTAGGTGCTCTGCCTAAAACTCCATTACAGAGGACGGTTGGTGACATTCAGAATAGCACTAAAGTGGCAACAAGTGCTCAAAGTCCGCACCTAGAAAATACTGCAACCAGTGATATCACTCAGACAAACATCAGCACAATGGTAAAGAGTCAAAAGGATATTACAGAACTCATGATAATGCAACAAAATCTATCGCTACTGCCTAAAAGAGAAGTGCCAGTGTTTAAAGGTGATCCACTATCATACCAACCTTTCATGCATGCATTCAAATACTTAATAGAAGACAAGACAAGCAGTTCCCAGGACAGGCTCTACTTTCTTGAGCAGTTTACTTCAGGTCAGGCCAAAGACCTTGTGCGTAGCTGTATGTACATGGATGCACAAAGAGGATATCCCGAAGCAATGCAACTATTGGAAAAACATTTTGGTGATGAGATGAAGATTGCAAATGCTTACCTGGAAAAAGCACTAAGCTGGACAGCTATCAAATCAGATGATGGCAAAGCTCTTCAGGCATATGCTTTATACTTGAGGGAATGCCACAATGCCATGCAGGACCTGGAGTACATGGATGAACTGGATGTTACATCGACCTTAAAACTGATTGTATCCAAGCTTCCTTACAAGCTCAGAGAGAGATGGCGGTCAAAGGCATATGAAGAATTTCAAAAAAGAAACATTCGAGCCAAATTCAGACATCTGGTTGAATTCATTGAAAATCAGTCCAACATCTTACTGCACCCAGCGTTTGGAGATATTAAAGACCCAACTCCTGCTCAAAGGATATTCCCCAAAAACAAGAGCACTGAAATAAGGGCACCTAAAAGCAGAAGTACATTTGTGACAGCAGTGGCAGCACCTGTAGAACAAGACACTAAACAGCATGCATTTAAAGGGCAACAACACAACAACTTTAATACTGCTGCTTCAGCTGTCTGCTGTTTCTGCGAAGGCAATCATGCATTACAGGACTGCTTCAAATTCAAATCACAGTTACACAATGAAAAGGTTGAATTCTTGAAGATCAATGGATATTGTTTTGGTTGCTTAAAAAAGGGTCACATGAGCAAAGACTGTAATAAGAAACTAGACTGCCAGACATGTCAAAGGAAACATCCAACCCTGCTACATATCGATGCAAGAACCTCAAATAAGGAACCCCTGCAAAACCGCAATTCTGCAGCACCAAAGCAAACATCGATCAACAGTGTTCAAGTGTCAGCTGATGTTGTAACAGGGGCCGGAAAAGAATGTGCTCTCGCTATTGTCCCGGTTCAAGTTAAAGCTGCAAAAGGAAGCAAGTATATTCAAACTTACGCTTTTCTTGATCCGGGGAGCTCGGCCACATTTTGTACCGAAAAGCTCATGAACCAACTAAATGTGAAAGGACGCAAAACTGACATTATGCTGCAGACAATGGGACAGGTAAACCGTGTGAGGAGCTATGAGATCACAGGACTGGAAGTCGGCAATCTAAATGGAGATAAATTTATTAACTTACCTGAAGTTTACACACAAGCTAAAATCCCTGTTTCAAAGGAGAACTTACTTACCCAATCAGAACTGAGAAAATGGCCTTACCTTTGTGGAATCCAAGTGGAAGAGATTGATGCTGATATTGGGATGTTGATAGGAATGAATGTTCCTAAAGCGCTGGAACCCTGGCAGATAATCAACAGCCAGAGTAATGGACCATATGCTGTGAAGACACTTTTCGGATGGGTGGTGAATGGGCCCCTCAAGTCTCCATCTGCAATGGATGAATGTGGAACATCAATAACAGTCAATCGTATTTCAATGGAAAATCTGAAAGACCTGCTACTCAGGCAATACAACCAGGACTTCCCAGAAAAGGAATCTGAGGAGAAGAAAGAGATGTCATGTGAGGATAGGAGATTTATGGAGCTGGCCCAAAGTTCAAAGGTGGTTGAAAGTGGACATTACATCTTGCCCCTGCCTTTCCGAGACAAGGAGTTAGTCATGCCAAACAATCATAACATGGCACTGCAGCGGATATTAAACCTGGCTGGGAAATTTAAGAGAAATCCTACCTACGCCGAAGAATACAAGGTCTTCATGGAAAATGTGCTGCTGAAAGGCTACGCAGAAAAGGTACCACAAGAACAAGTCCAAAGAAATGACGGCAAAGTTTGGTATATACCTCACCATGGGGTTTACCATAAAAGGAAGAAGAAGCTCAGGGTAGTATTTGATTGCTCCTCAACCTACAAAGGGAAATCTCTAAACACAGAACTGCTCCAGGGTCCAGATCTTACAAACTCACTTCTGGGCGTCCTACTTCGGTTCCGTCAGGAAAGGATCGCAATAATGGCTGACATTGAGGCGATGTACTACCAAGTGAAAGTACAAGAAGATCACCGTGACTTCCTCAGGTTCCTGTGGTGGCCCGAGGGAGACATCAGGAAATCACTAGAAGTATACCGAATGAAGGTGCATCTCTTCGGCGCTGTATCTTCACCAAGTATTGCTAACTTTGCCTTGAAGCAAACTGGAAAAGACCACTCGAATCAAGACAGCCAGGAGGTTCTCGATACCATCAAGAACAGCTTCTATGTCGATGACTGTCTTAAGTCTGTGGCCTCAGCTAATCATGCAATCAAGCTAATAAAGGACCTTACAGAAGCATGTGCCAAAGGAGGGTTTACTCTTACTAAATGGGTAAGCAACGACTACGAGGTACTTACAACTGTCCCTGAAGGTCATAGAGCCAAGGCGGTTGTGCAGCTTGACCTAGACAAAGAGAAGCCACCTCTTGAAAGGGTTCTAGGTATCCAGTGGAACATCCAGAGAGACACATTTAGCTTCATGGTTGACATCCAAGACAGAGTTCCTACACGAAGAACTATCCTCTCTATTGTCAGTTCTATATATGACCCACTTGGATTCCTCTCACCCTTCATCCTCAAAGCCAAGCAAATTTTACAGAAGCTGTGTATGGACAACTGCGGATGGGACGAAGTGATCCCAGAACATCTTGCTAAACCATGGAAACAATGGATTAAGGAACTTGACCAGTTGAGCAGATTTGAAGTGGACAGGTGCATGAAGCCTGAAAGTTTTGGACTCACAAGGACTGCTGAGCTGCATCACTTCTGCGATGCTAGTGAGATAGGATATGGAACAGCAAGCTACCTTCGTCTCACAAACGACAAGGCAAATGTTCAAGTGACATTTGTACTAGGAAAATCCAGGGTTATTCCACTGAAGCAGATCACCATCCCTAGGCTGGAGCTGGCTGCTGCTTCACTGGCTGTGAAAGTAGACAGGATGCTACAAAAGGAACTCCACATGGAATTACAAGATTCTACCTTTTGGACAGACAGTACATCTGTCCTGAAATACATTCACAACAAGACAAAACGTTTTCATACTTACGTTGCCAACAGAGTTGCCACGATCCACAACTTGTCCAAAGAAAGTCAATGGAGGCACGTGAGTTCAAAGGACAATCCGGCAGACTATGCTTCACGGGGATTGAAGATAGAACCGTTTTTGAGTTCAGCAACATGGCTGAAGGGCCCTGACTTCCTGTCACAAAGGGAAACTGAATGGCCTAAATTGCCAGAGGATATTCGCCACATTCCATCAGACGATCCAGAAATAAAAGGGGACATTTCCGTGAGTTGCTTAAGTATAAGCAAAAGTGCAACCAGCAACTTCATTGAACATTTCTCCTCCTGGACAAAACTACAGAGGGCTGTTGGCTGGATGCTAAAACTTAAAAGACTCCTGCTACTTCAAGGCCAAAGGGCAAAGGAGTGTGTGACTTACACCAAACCTTCAGATGAACAAAAGGGCCTATCTGTTGATGACTTGGACGAAGCAGAGAAGTCAATAATATGCTACGAACAGCAGCACTACTTCGCCTCAGAACTCACACTCCTGAGGAAAGGCAAACCTGTCAAAACTGATAGTTCCATTCGGAAATTGGATCCGATTCTCGATGACAGAATAATAAGGATTGGAGGAAGGATAAGTAAATCAGCTTTACCAACAAGCTTAAAGAACCCGATTATACTTCCCAAAGACTCACACATCTCTGAGTTGATCCTGCGTCACATCCATCAGCAGGTTGGACACGCAGGAAGGAACCACATGCTCTCCAGGCTAGGCCAGAAGTTCTGGTTACCCTCTTCTAACTCTCTTGCCAGGAAAATCATAAAGTCTTGTATTTTCTGTAGACGCATGCAAGCAAGAGTTGGTGAGCAGAAAATGGCGGACTTACCTGAGGATCGTGTTCAGCCAGACCTTCCACCATTCTCTCATGTGGGCATTGATTACTTCGGACCTATTGAAGTGAAAAGAGGTCGATCACAGGTCAAACGATGGGGAGTCATATTTACGTGTCTGGTGAGTCGAGCTGTTCACCTGGAAGTGGCGAGTACCTTGGATACCGCCTCCTGCATCAATGCCATTCGGCGGTTTCTATGTCGGAGAGGAACAGTACTCACCATCAGAACAGACTGTGGCACCAACTTTGTGGGTGCTCAGAAGGAACTGGAGTCTGCTTTGAAACAGCTGGACCATCAAAAAATCCAAGATTCCCTGCTGACCAGTAGAGTGAAGTGGCTGTTCAATCCTCCATCAGGAGCCCACTTTGGAGGAGTGTGGGAACGATTGATCAGACTGGTGAAAAAGGTTCTTTCATCAGTGTTAAAACAGCAATCAGTGGACGACGACATGCTCCAGACGGCTTTATGTGAAGTCGAGTCGATTCTCAATGACAGGCCTATCACGACTGTATCGACTGATCCAAACGATCTAGAACCCCTTACACCGAACCATCTACTACAACTGAAAGCTAAACCCCTCATGCCAACTGCACTCTTCTGCAAAGACGACATCTACAGTAGAAAGAGATGGAAACAAGTCCAGTACATTGCAGATCTGTTCTGGCAAAGATGGATTAAAGAATATCTGCCACTCATGCAGCAACGGCAAAAGTGGACCAACACGAGAAGAAACCTGAACATCAATGACGTGGTGGTCATCGTAGATGAAACTGCACCAAGGAACTCATGGCCCCTTGGCCGTGTAGTAAAGACCCTGCCTGGGCCCAAAGGTCTCGTCCGGAGTGTTTTAGTCAAAACAAAGACGAATACCCTGCAAAGGCCCATCGATAAGCTCTGCTTGCTTTCTGAAGCGGAAAACTGAGCTTAATGTGATGCCCCTGCACACACCATCCCTTTTGCCCATCTTGCCATGCCCCTGCACACACTATCCCTTTTTCCCCTTGCCCTTTGCCCCTTTGCATACATGAGCCCTACACTGACTGGACTATCGTTCTTGCCTAAGGGCTGCAGGTGGTGATTGTACCACAAAAAGGACTTCTGCAGCATGAACTCTGGGGGGGATTCAAGTGGGACGAATGTATTTGCATATTGAATAATTGGAAATGATGTGTTAGCAATTTTTGATCCGATATACTTCGGAATATTTTGTTGGTTTATATTTGAACTTGTAATCTGGCTCCATATAATTTAATGAAGGTAATTGTTTAGCTGTAGCATCACAATTAGGGGCCGGTATGTTGGAGCCATTTAGAGCATTTTGGTTTATATTACTTTTAAAGTAACTTTGTTTCGAGTTATGGCTAAAATTATGAATTATAAAATTAATGAAATACGTACCTAAGTTAGATTCTGGACTATTATTTATTGTGTGGTGATTGTTACCTGTGTTTCACCAGCCAATTATGTGTCGGTCCAGGTCCTGCTCTGATCCAGTTAATGTCCTTATAAGGGAGGCATAGTTCCTTTGTTCAGGTGAGGAGAGATACAGAGCAAACAGTTTTCTGACCGCATTTTAGTACATTTATCACATCTAGATCGACTGCTTTGTTTAACTGGTACTAAGTCATTGTTTGTAACGTTAGAAGTGATCTTGGTCGCATAAATAGCGACATTTTTCTTTTGTTATTTCTTATTTTTCCTGGAAAGTCAACCGGAGATTATTGTTTTAAATAAATATGAGAAATCAAGACAACACTCTCTGTGCGTGCTTCAAACGAAATGTGTGTCGGACAATCTGTGTCTAAAAGGAAACAACGGTAGGAAAAGGACTTGTCGTTTCACATGTTGAAAACTACAACCTTTGGTCTGGCCACATAATTGAGAGAGCAGTGTAGTTGTATGGGAATGCACTAGGAGGGATGGTGGGGAGTCAGCAGCTCAGCCAGAGAGGCACTGAGGCTGACGCTCTATGAGCCCTAATATGTGGACGTTTTTAACAACTTAACAACTTCAACAACACTGCATCAAAGTAGGACGTCCATCTATGGTGACATGATAAACCACAAAGGATTACTACTGGGCTGACAGGAATGCACCCCGAACTGTAGAATTATTCAAGGAAGACAGCAAGCAAAGATGGATGGATTCAAATCCGTATCACTTTTGTATACTATTTGCTTCGGGAATATTTACAGAGATGTATTTATTAGGCCTCAATGCATTTTGTGAGAACCGCTGAATGTTAACATTATTTTTTGTTCCCATAAAAATAATATCCTTTCCCACCCACCAATCAGAAAGAGGTATTTCCGTTGTTGTGGTCCAATTTTCACAAACAACTTGAATAGAGGTGGATGGTCATTATATGCAAAACACGCACAAGCTCCAAACCAGGCGGCCACTTACACATGTACAGATTGTATCACACACATTCACACATCTGTTGTTTGTGTCATATTAACACACACAGACACACAGACACACAGACACACACACACACACACACACACACTCAAGAGTGATGGTGTGTGTATCCCTCCATCAGCTGTGGTGTAAGTCATAGGGCCAACAAGCGGTTTAAATATTCAGCCAGTGTTACTGTGACAACGGCCACAGAAGAATTCATTAACATTTAGCTGCACCTGTTCCCTCTGCTGCTCCTCATCCTGCTAATTGATTACAGCAGAACTGATTACCGAGAGGGAGGAGGGAGCGGAGAGGAGAGGAGAGGCAGAAGGATGGAGGGAGAGGGAAAGGACGGGGCAAATTGAATAAATGTGTGTCGGCCAAATTCCTTCATATACTCTCTCTGGCCGCACGTCACAATGCGCTTCATTAACTAATTAGCCAATTTGACAGGCCACGGCAGGATGTGAGGTCTCCATGGAAACGATACAGAAGTTAAATTCATGTCGGAACAACTCCCACAGAGACACAAAGACGTAAACCATCCATGAAGGAGGACAACAACGCATCCACACGGAGTCTTTACTGGGAGGGAAGTATTCCTCCTCAGCATCAAGTACAACAAGCATCCTGAGATGGAAACAGTACACTGTTATCATCAATAACAACACTGGGAATACATATCAGCATCTAATGCTACGATTACCATACTGTCTGCTGCTGCTACTATTATTACTGCTGCTACTATTACTGCTGATGCTATTACTGCTGTTACTATTACTACTACTACTATTACTGCTGCTGCTACTGTTATTAGTGCTGCTACTATTACTGCCACTACTATTACTGCTGATGCTATTATTACTGCTGCTACTATTACCACTAAAACTATTTTTGCTGCTTCTACTGCTACTACTGCTGATAGTACTGGCTAAATTATTCTTGCTGATGCCACTGCTTCTGCTGCTACTGCTTTTAAATTTCTGCTGCTGTTACTACTATTATAGTTTGGACTATGCTACTGGAAACAGTCTGTCCCCCTCTGCAACTCCCACTCCCCCCCAGCCCCCGTCAACCAAGGGGCTGGGGGGGCTAAAGGCCAT
The DNA here is from genome assembly GCF_963514095.1 of Eutrigla gurnardus. Lineage (NCBI taxonomy): Eukaryota > Metazoa > Chordata > Actinopteri > Perciformes > Triglidae > Eutrigla > Eutrigla gurnardus. The sequence goes on along the minus strand of NC_139930.1, from coordinate 4,439,581 downwards.
GTGCTTGGACCCCTCCTCTTCATAATCTATATGCTCACTCTTGGTCAGATCGTCCGCCAACATGGTGTCCAATTCCACTCATATGCCAACCACACAGCTCTATATCACCAAGTTTTGTTTGCCAGTTTGTTGTCTATTTTTTTTTCTTTTGTTCTCCATTTTTGCAAAGTGCCCTTGGGTTTCGTGGAAGTTGCTATAAATAAAATATATATAAATTAAAGCTATTGTTATTTATTATTATTATCGCTGTCACTGCTGTAAAGCTATCATTATTGCTGCTACCTTTATTACCGCTGCTACTACTATATTACTGTTACTACCATTATTTCTGCTGCTACTACTGCTATTACTGCTGCTACTACATGTATTACTGCTGCTGCTACCTTTATTACCGCTGCTACTACTGCTATTACTCCTGCTACTACTATATTACTGTTACTACCATTATTTCTGCTGCTACTTCTGCTATTACTGCTGCTACTACATTTATTACTGCTGCTACTACCATTATTACTGCTGCTACTACTGCTATTACTGCTGCTACTACTGCTATTACTGCTGCTACTACCTTTATTACTGCTGCTACTACCATTATTACTGCTGCTACTACTGCTATTACTGCTGCTACTACTGCTATTATTGCATCTACTACTGCTGTTACTGCTGTTAATGTCATTCTTGCTGCTGCTACTAATGCTATTACTACTGCTACTACCATTATTACTGCTGCTACAACCACCTTTATTACTGCTGCTACTACTGTTATTACTGCTGCTGCTACTACCTGCATTACTGCTGCTACTGCAGTTATCCCTGCTGTTACTACCATTATTACTGCTGCTTCTACTGTTATTAGTGCTGCTACTACCTTTTATTACTCCTGCTACTACCTTTATGTTTTTTAGGTTTAGGTTTTGACTCGCCTTTCCGCCATTAAGGTGGAATTGTCTGTGTGAAAGGGGCTACAGAGAGATGGTCATATATACCAGTTGTTGAGTTTCGTCTCTTACACAGTGCCCACTGAACTAACTGGGCTCTATGGATCAATTAAGAAGGTTTCAGATGAACTTGCTTTGCTTGTGTAAATTAGAGGTGAAGTGGCTTCAGGCTGTTCTGTAACACTGAATAATTTCTCCATTTTTTTTCTGTCTTGAGTGGAGCAGAACATTTCTGCAGTGGAATTCCCTCCTGCAGCTGCTTTGTATTCAGAAGTAGTTGACATTTTGAAGCAATGGGGCAAGTGAAGCCACGGCCCTGTTCATTGCTTTTAAACAGACAGAGAGCTGCTGCCTGTTTACAGTTTCCTTCTAAGGACACGCCGAGGTCAGCCAATAGATGATGAAGATAACACAGATGATAATGAGTCTTCATCATAACATTCATCAAGTGTCAACGTTCTATCAAGTTGTGTTGCAGAATAAAAAAACAACTTTCAGTCCAGTTCATGTAGAAGCTATTTTATACAAAACTCTGTAGTTGCTTATTTGTTTTATCGATATGTATTAAAGTTTTAACTTTTAAACGTAAATTAACTTGTGTGAGTTTCGTTAAGGTGCAGCCAGTGTTATTGTATTTCCAGCTGACTCTTTGCTCTTCTGAGCAGTTTGTCCGGTCGATGGATGAAAACCATTTAGGAAAAACAAAACTTTAAACTGAATCTAGAATTAATTCAGTGGGCTTCTTTTCTGTTTCTGTATGCTGAGCTGGAGTGTGAGAGCTGCATACAGAGCACCTCATCCACCCTGTGACCTCCACACTCACACACAAACACACACACACACACACACGCACACACACACACACACACACACACACACAGGGCCAGGTGAGTAAACACTCCCTGGATTCAATCTGTGATTGTTTGTTCATGTCCTCTGGGTGAGAGCTGCAATCCCATTGAATGTTTGCATGTGTGTGTGCGTGCGTGCGTGCGTGTGTGTGTGTGTGTTAATGTCCTCTGGGTAAAAGGAGCAATCACATGGAGGGCAGACTGTCTCTATTTGCTCTGCCATTCAACATGCGACACCATGCTGCACAGTGTGTGTGTGTGTGTGTGTGTGTGTGAGAATGAGTGCACATGGGTTATTCATAGTTTTATTTTATTTTGGTCCATTGTGTTCATGTTGACATATTGCAAACGTTTGTTAAACATCTTTTTTTACTAAATGTGTTTTTTAATGGATTTTTGTTAAAATATCAGGTAAATCTGCCCATCGTGAAAATTCAGGGATGTTACAAACCAAAAGATATTCACTTATACAAACAGAGGAAAGTAGAAAATCCTCACATTTGAGTGGCTGCAACCAATTCATTCTTTTTCTGTTGAAAAATCTATCAATCAATTTATCGCTCCCGCTTACACACCACCCCCTTTGCCTTAAATGCTCTTTATTCTGGGGATCAGGGAAATCCCTGCATACATACTGATGTGTGCAATTGTTACCATGGTTACAAAATGATCTTGCATAAATTTATAGATCACTCAAGGGTGTAATTTCCACCGGGGGGTGGGAGACATGTCTCTCACACTTCTCTGAATCCTGTAAATGTCACTTTAAATGGCTGCATTTGTTGTTGTTTTTCCTGGAATTCAAGAAATGTAAGAAAGCATCATGGGGGATGTAGTTCAGCGTTCAGTGGTGGATACTAAGCTTTCTCCATATATATAGTTTTATTGTTAACGCTGTCTTAACCTCAAGAAAATTTAAAGACCTTCCAGGTGGGAAATAAAAGATTCAGGGGGGGTCCTGTGACTTCCTGCTCCCATTTGAGCTAATTAGCCACTAACGAGCTGGGCGGGGCTTCAAAGCAAAATCAAAGTCACGCTGGATTCAGAGGAGAAGACTGTTTGAGGGGAAACAGAGCCGACGAACGATTACGTTTCTGCGTTTTTTTGTTTGCTTTTGTTTCTGAGAGCGTAATCATCCCGTTACCACGGCGACTCTGGCAAAAACACCAGAGGTGGAGATGATTAACCGCAATGATCTGCTGTTCAGTGACATCGTCATAGGTGGATGACAGAGAGAAGGCGGAGGCAGAGAGGACATCTGCTATTTCAAGCTGTGGGAATAATGTGATGAATGAATGAGCAGATGAAAGGAAGACGTGTGTGTGTAGATCTGACAGACCGAAAGATATACACATTTAACTGTGTGTGTGTGTGTGTGTGTGTGTGTCAAGGTGCCTGAAACTTTTAAAGTCAAAACTTTCTTCTTCCCACTGACACAGTAAAGGTCATGTCCAGCAGCTCTGCATGGATCAGAAACCATCCTGAAATAACTGCAGCCATTGAAACGATGTTATATTACATACATTTCTATTACTGCAATAAACCCCCCCAGATAATGTTCTGCCCTGTCATAAGAAAATTCATTTAATTAATTGAGTCCATTTTTAGTAATAGCGAAATGTCGTTTGCCTCAGTTTGCCTTTAATATATTTCATGGAAGCGCCGTTTCCACATTAGAGACCTGCTGTAAAAATACATTGTGCTGCTGCTGCAGATTTGGACCAGACGCAGGCAGAAAAGGGGAAACCACTCGGTGTCTGGAAGACCTTAATATGTAACAGATACATGCATTTTTATTGTCAAATACCATTTTTCAATTTGGCAAATATAGTACTATTACTAATATTATTACTGTTATGATGTTTAAGTTAACCTCTATTAAAGTAAATGTTGGATTTTGGTCCCACATAGCATGAACAGCGGTCGCCTAGGTTTAAATCCACTCCAGCAGACTATGATAAGACATATTTTTATGATATGACTAAAATAATCCGCCACAATTCAGCTTCATTGTATGGGATCATCATATTTGGGACTTCAGGATAAATAGAGACAGCCAATGCTACAATTCCCTCTTTTTAAACACAGTCGTACAGGAATGTGTCATCTAATGCAGCTCAGGCAGTGAGGTGTCGCAATACACGCTACATACATAACGTATTTTCAAAATAAAATTCCGTCTTCGCAGGAAGTTACATTTGGGCAACAAACCACTTATATAGGTTGAGAAAAAGGCTATGATTGACTTTAATCTGACGGACTAACGACTCAGGTGACCAACAAGTGACTTTGACACTAACGATCCACCTTACTGGTGACCAACCATCATCTAGTGGAACAACTAACTTTAACAGGTAGTCACTCTATGAATGGACAACAAGATGACTCTTCTGAATGGACTAAATTCTCAAAAAAACAAACAAACAACATGCTGCACCAACTTTCATAGGGTCTACAGTGTGACATTCTCACAGCATCTCCTAGCAATACTGGCTGCCGTGTGAAACGACCGATTCTCAGACTTACGCTGTAACACTGCTGTGTAAAAGCCTTCCTTGACATAGGTTCTATTTAAAGGTCAGATTATGCTGCTCACGGGAGGCTGCTTGGAGAATTCTTATCATATCGGGATTTCTGTCAAACTCTTGAAGAATGATGACGAATAAATAACTAGGCAAGCGACACATTGGAGGATGCAGATGTTTCCATTTTTGGATTCATGTTGATGAAAGCGGAGAAAACCAGGTCAGAGAACACTTTCTCCAACAACATGACATTCCCATACAACTCAGATAATGTCTTAATGATCTTTCCAAACTAAATGGTCTCAGTTTTAACACATGAAAAATGAATAAGATAAAACGACATAATTAGGTTGAGTAAAAGTCATTATGGTATGGCTTAAAATTAAAACAAACAAAAAAAGCCATAAAAACAAATCGTTCAGAGGGGGCAAGAACATCGCCCTCCTGGGTGAAAGTCCGATGTTTGTCTACCTGTCCACCACGCAGGCCTCCTCTGTGCCCACATTTCCACGGACTTGTTTGAAGCTAATTTGTGCTATGTCAAGTGTGAACATAATCCATGACAAAATATGTTTTGCTTTGAACCATAAAAACAAGCAGTTTCATTGTGAGAGTGTATTATTTAGTGACACAGTTCATCAGAATCCTTCAAAGTCCTTCTAAAATCCGTTAAATACACGTTTTTTTTGTCGTCGGTGAAAAATCACCAGTGGGGAAGTGTGTCTGGTGAAAGGAGACTGGATGTATGTTGGAAGACAAGAATGAAGTACTTCCCGGCCAGCCTCAACACATATTAACTTAAGAGGTTTCATAATGGACCCTGTCAAACCTTTTTAACGTCCTCACAAGTCAAAGGAACCCTTCCCACTGAGCCCAGCTGGACCTTTCACCGCTGCTTCTTTTAATTAACGCGTCAATGAAACCGCCAATGAGTCCCGTGGCTGACTCCTGCAGGGACACGGGGAGGTTTCATCGCTCTGGCAACGGCAACAATCTTAGAAGCACTTCTTCCACCACGAGTGGAGTTCAAGGTTTGTAGCGTGCCGGATCTCCCCCAGCATCCACTCCTGATCCCGACTCTGACAGCCACAGAGACGGTGACCCGAAGTGGACTCTCTGGAGGATTCTGACATACTGTAAACTCTGGCTGAGTGTTCAACCGAGCATTTAACAACACACACACACACACACACACACACACACACACACACACACACACACTGACAGTCACAGTCCACTGACTGGAGGAAAGTTGAGGAAATGTCAGATTTGTCTGAAAAGTTGGTTTGACGGCACAAACTTGACGAGAGCAGACAGATTCACAACTTTCTCCTTCAGCTACAAGCAGAAGAGAAACTGACTGAGGCTGGACCTGCACACACACACACACACACACACACAGTGTCAGTTAAGCAGTGATCTGGGGGAAGCAGGAGTTCAGCACAGATTGGAGGTCTCATGCTGTTTTTTCCCATTAAATGAGAACATTATCCATTGTGTAGTTCTTATGTTTTAATTTTATCTTCAGGCAAAATGACCACAACTGCCATCTCTTCTGCTAAGAGTATCGTCTACTTGCTTTTAACTACCTTCCATCACTATCTCACACAGCTTTGGGGTAACAATATTGGAGCACTCGGCATTTATCACGCATTCTCTTCTACGAAAACCCAGAAACAGGAGTGATACTACGCCTATGCATGCTCCTATTAAAGCAATAACAGTAGGAGTAAAATACATTCTCAAATCAACGTAGTGGGATGGTCAAAGTCACAGTACCGACTGGCAATGATGTGGTGACGATACAGAGCAGAGACAGACAGACTAAATGGGTGAAATTTAACAATTTCATGCTTCATCAAAGTGTTTCTTGGATTTTCAGTGGCTGCTGCAAACGTGCCAAAAAAATAATTAAGTCAAACAAACTCTTATTTCTTCCTTTTTTTTTTTTACCTTTTAAGCCTCTGACTGAATCAGACTGTGGATTAGATAAGCTTGCTGTACCTGCTAGGCCGCTCAGAAGGCTACAATCATCTGTTCACACGCTCGATACCGATACACCAAGTCCACCTCTTCTGATTGTAGTCATTCTGACGGAGCAGAAGAGGTGACGTACAGTAGGGGGCTATGGAAGGAGGTCGAGGTGGAACAAACACAGGACTTTCACTTAGAAGGCTGTTGTCCCATGTGAAACTAAAAGTAAATGGTGAATTATTTTACTGCACTTTTGTTACATTAATTATGTGCTTGACGCCACATATGGAAGTTATCGGTTAGTTATCTAACCGATCTTTTCCAAAACATAACCAAGTTGCCTGAACTTCAAGTTGTTTTGTTTCAATTAACAATGTTAACTTTTCACTTTCACAACCTGGTACGTGAAGTTTGGCCACCTGAAGTACTAGAATGGGGATAACCCTTCTGATTGGCTGATAATGTTCAAATTGGGACTAATAATCATTTCCCTTCTTTGTCATTAATGAACTGTCCTTATAGAGAGGTCAGGGTAGAGGTGGCTGGACTTCATCCACCTGCTGCTTAAGAATGTTTGGTATTATCAAGTTTTCATCAGTGATCAAACCACAATGACGACACAAATAAGCAGCATTGGCCAACTTTTTAAAATGGAGGAAGACTTTGGAAGTTGTTATCGTGAGGCTTGAAACTGTCAAGCCGCTCTGACATCACCGATCGATCAACCATGACCCGAGAGCCGATCAGCAGAGAATTATCAATCACCTGCAGGAAAATAAGTGGACAGAAAGTAAATGAGGTCAGCTGTCCACAGACAGTCTGAACCTCCTCATGGTCATAAATTATGAGCCGTTCACATCGACTGTGGAAACGTTCATCATGTTCTATGCTGCTGCTTTCTGAGAGACAAAAAGAAACCTGATGAGAAAACGAGTAAACACCAACCAGAGGTGGAGGAAGTTCAGGCAAATGTGTAGGGTGCCAGCAAGATGATAATATGGAAAGTGTGGAGGCAAAAGTGTACAACAGTACACTATTATTAGGGTCCTGATAGGTAAATTCCCCGCCCCCCAAAAAACCTACGCCTATCAACGAGGTCCAAGCCTTTGTGCAAGTCGAGCCAGCTGGATTGTGGAAAGGATGCAAGTCAGACCAGCAGGTCCAGGGTCTAGATGCAAGTTGGACCAGCAGGTACAGGGTCTAGATGCAAGTTGGACCAGCAGTTACAGGGTCTACATGAAAGTCGGAGCTTTACCTTACGCCTTGTGAGCCAAAAACATTGATTAATCATTTGTTTGTTTTGAGAATCTGTGTCCTGTTTAGAGGTACAGGAACCATTTGTTCTGGCTGAGTGGTTTATAATATGAGTTATTAGTATCAGTATTTGTATTAAAACAATAAAAGATGTAAAAGGTTTCTCTCCTACTCTGTCACTTTAATTATATCCTTAATTAAATGAATGGGGAAATAACTGATCAAGAAATGTAAAGGCATTTTCACGTTTAGCTGTGGCGAATCAGAAAACAAATTAATTTGAACTCTGGTATGAAACATAATGAATGTTGCGATACATAAGATCATTTCCATCAGCTGCAGCGTTCAACCAATAAAACTATCTCATAGGAGGTTGTGTCTGCTGAAGAAGGCTACTCCACTTCTACTCCACTACAGAGGTAAATATTGTACTTTTTACTCACTACATTTGTCTGAAATGTTAAAGATCAGAGAGAACTACAGATGAAACTACACAACAGTATATAAAGGAGTTCAAACATGCACAGGCATAATCATCTAGATGTTAAATACAACATGCTGCAGCAAGAAAAAACAAACTTCATGTAACTATGGTACATTTTAGTGATATAATTCTACTGCTATTGTGGTCCTTATTAACATGTTCCAAAGGAATACACATAATAACGACTAATAACAACCAGGCATGACCTTAAATGGAAAACGAAGACAAGCTACAAACAATTGTGGACCGAAACAGTGTAGGCTGAAGCAACTTTTTTACTCTCTATAACATAATAAGCAGCTAATTTATAAATAAGTTAAGGCTATTTAAGAACAAAAAAACCCAACAAGTCTGAACAGAAACTGTAACAATGATCCAAAAGGTTTCAAACACAATAAACAAAACTATCATACCCCAGTTTTTACGCATGTTTACCAACTTGTTTTTAAGCATTATTTCATATTTACAAAGTGAGCTATTCATTAATTCCTTGTCACGAGCATTCCACACACTTAAACTCCTTTGACATACACACATTTAGTCTTTAAACTATAATTCAAATATCCAGTGAGAGTACAGTTGGGACATAAATCGTTTTATGATTTGCACATTATTATCTGTGCAGTCTTGAAATAAAGTAGTTCACATACGATCAATTTGAAATGTAGCATTAAAACTGCATTAGAGTTGCAGAACATATAGTGAAATCTTTCTCAAGATATATTTTGTGATATATAACATTGAAATGATTTGTAATGCATTACTTATGTCTCTGATCGATCAATTGATACTTGATTGTCGAATTACTGATTTACAGGTATTACAAACTTTGTTTTACTTAAATTTGTATAGCATCGAATGCTTTTTCTTTTTTTTTTAATCCATTCCATAAACACCTCTACTATTCTATATACTCACAGCTGTTAAATGTGAAATTAAAGCTTAAGACTCAGCAAGAGGATCAAATCTGCATCGTTTGGGGGGATACCTGCAGTAATTATGTAAATCTCCTGACGCGACACTAGGATCAAACAGTGAGTCCCTGTGGCTTCGTACACACTTGGGCAGCAGACTTTTACACTTTCTTTTCCCTGGATCATCACAACCGATTGTGTGCAGTCAGCAGGATTCTTACAGGGAGCTGGTGGTTTATGTAGGAGGCCGGATCGCTGCTCACATCACTGTGCACATGTAGATGTAGATCCCCTGATATGACCTGAATGCAGTCAGGTCCACCACAACAGTGAAGGAGACGCCTTTAGAATGTAAAACCTAAATCTAAGCTCAACACAATCTGCCTTTGAAAGTGTGTTTGGGATGCTGTTTATGTGAAGTGAAGAGAGAGAGATAAAAGTTTGGTTTGTGTCCTTTTGTGTATATTTAACATATATTTCAGACAATATGTCCCCTGGTAAATTGGCACCATTAGAAGTGTTTTAAGTTGTTTGTTCACAGTTGCTGTTTGCAATGTCCCCTTTGATACTGAGCAAAACTTAAAAACAAGATGATGCTCATCAAGTTCTGGAGGTATATGAGCATCTTTTTCTATGAGTTATAGATGGTTTGTGGATGTCTATTCGCAATTTACATCATACTGAATCTAGAAATGGGCCCATTTTGTCCGTGTGTTCAGATTCCAGTCAAAGTTACGACTCTGGGAAGGAGTGATTTTTGACACAAATTGCGGCAATCAGGCACTAAAGGCGTTAAAGGACCATAAAGCCTCCATGAGCGCTATGGAACGGCATCTGCTGCTGCTGACAGTGATGACAAGTGGACGTATCAGCAAGCCAAACTCCAATACCTAACTTCATGTTGTACTCACTATGCATCTCGTACACTGGTTGGGTTTCTGTCCTTTGCATCTGTTATATGTGGACTTTGTGGCTTCTGTTGGATTTCAAGGATGTTTTCACCCCTGTAGTTGGGTTAATTTGGTACGGACCAGAAGATAGTCTGTTGCATTTTGGTTCTGGTCCGGTTTCTGCATTTTTACTTTACAAATCAAGAGGAGTAACCATGAACTATACAGACTGACAGGTATCTCGTTGATTGGACAGTTTTGGCGAATCATCAGGACCCACGTTGGGAAAACCAATGCTACGGACACAGACCATTAGACTGCAAATAGACACACACACTCGGATAACCGCTTTTGACCTATTAGTCAATAAAAATATCTGCGCTGACCTGCTTCTACGTGGCCTTAAATACAGATCAATGAGATCGTTCTCTGTACAGATGGATGCATTAGTTGTTCAGCTTTTGAAATCATAGCTACAATCCCACTTCTGCTCTTCAATCCTGAGTACCAGTTAAAATAGGTACACTCAGAAGTGTTCTTTGTTCAGTTGTTTGGTGGCGGTTCCATCGATCCAAATGAACAACACTGATGCCGCAAATGGACCTGTGTTTGCTTTGACCGACCCAAACATGTTTCTATGAAAGCATCCGATGTCTACTGAAAGGAACATTGCCCTTGAAGGGGAAATAAAATTAGATTTTTTTCTCCTTGGGCTTTTGAGTACCTGAATTATACATCATAAGAGACAGAAGAGTCCACTGAGCCGGTTGGACATGAAGATTTTCCCCATGAACATACGTTGGCCCTCTGCAGCATGTTCATCCCATTAATCACATTAGCAGCTTGGATGGTACACATGTATGTAGACCACATCAATCAGTAAAATAGGCCAGATCACCAGAGAACTGAACCGTTGAATGACAACGGCGTCAGAGTTGAAATGTGTCAGAATATGTCAAGTGGAGAAACCTGGGAAATCTAAATGTTAAACGGTTCATGTAGGTGACGGTTGGAGTAACAAACTCAGACGTCTGTTCCACCCTGTAAAATGTTAAAAAGTCGTGCCTTGAATTGGATTAAAAAATGTCCTGAAATGGAAGTTTCCGAAGCAGAAATGTTCATGTTCTACTGTTAATGTTGCCATGAATGTTTGGCTTCTGGAGGTGACGGTTGTTGGTGGTGGACGTGCAGATGCAGACAGACAGGAAGGAATACAAGTATAAAATATGGGACTCACCCTGGACAGGACGACCTCTAAGGTGATGTTCTGGGGAGCAGCGCTGGGGACTGCAGAGACAAAGACACAGGTAGTGTTAGGTAACATGTTAGTTATGGAACAAAACTACTGTAAAATTAGTCAACGTTGACTTGGGTTAAAGTCCTGTGTTGATCTCGCTCATCCAACCTCACTCTTTATGCTAAGACTGCTGAGACCACCTAATGGTGCATTCACACCAAATGCCATGCAAATTTGTACCGACATCAGTTTGTACCAAAATCCTAACCCTAACCCAAACTTTGCTGTGAATTAATTACAATAAACGGATAAAGATTGTGCCAAAGTAAAGACATTATGACGACTATTGGTTAAAAAGTCAGAATTTTTGTTTTGGCAATGCAGTTCGGATTGATCAAAGCTAGGCTATGCTAACAGCGTAGATGCTCCGTAAACACTGAAAATAACGTGGTCTCGGCATACATACGGCAGCGACCTTGTTGCTTATACCACAGACGGGCTCTGCTTTGTACTCATGGATACAATCTGGATCGGTCTCTGCATGAAATGTAAAATACTATCATTACTATCATGGAGCTCCAGGAGACGACAGACGCTACATGCTACGTTTTACCTCCATTACTGATTCACTGACGAGTGACGACTCAAGGAATATCTCAATGCTGACTGGCTCCGCGTCCGAGCGTCAAACTCAAATTCGGGAATACATTTGCCTCATTCACGAGTTCACAGTGGAGTCAGTTGAAGGCTTCTCAAACACAAACTAAAAGTCGCCTCGGGGCATTGGTATCAGATTGAGAAGCGTCGGTATTTGACGAGTTGGGAGTGAGAAGGATTTGTTGAATCATGAAGGTTTCACATTCTAATAACACACACTTATTTTAGATGACAGAGCGTAAACCCCAGGAACGCTGAATGAGAGATTTCATTGGGTTTCTGAATCTAACCAGGATGTGACGTTGACATCATAGATCAGCAAAATGACACCCGACAGTCACAATCACATACCCAAGTACGTTAGTCAGTTTCTGAGTAGATGGTTGTTGGTGTATTTCTTCATTTTTTAACATGCTAAGCTAAACGGGTCTAAACTTATCCATATAGATCAAATTGGATTTGTAAAATCAAGGCAAATTGCAGACAACATGCGTAAGTTACTTCATATAATGCACTATGCAAACTCATCTGTTACTCCAGCTATTGCTATTGCAGCTATTTCGTTGGACGCCGAAAAGGCATTCGACCGTATTGAATGGCCTTACCTTTTCAAAACATTGTCTAAATTTGGATTTGGTCCCAATTTTATTAAGTATATCTCTTTGATTTATTCACAACCAAAAGCTAAAATTATTACAAACAGTATAATTTCCAATCAATTTCCGCTTAATCGAGGGACCCCTCAAGGGTGTAATTTAAGCCCTTTGCTTTTTATTTTATTATTGGAACCCTTGGCCATTTCAATTAGAAATAATCAGAATATTAAAGGTGTCCCAGCCCCTGTAACAGAAATAAAACTAAGTCTTTTTGCGGATGACATATTATTGACAGTATCTGACCCATCGACCTCCCTTAAACATATTCTGGAGATAGTGGAAGATTTTGGCTCCATCTCGGGTTATAAGGTGAATTGGGAGAAATCTGAAGCTTTACCTTTAAATCCTTACTGTCTTAAGTCACATATTACTGGTTTGCCATTCAAATGGTCTCCTGAGGGAATGCGTTATCTGGGTTTAATTTTGAAATCGAACCCTCAAGATATCGCCTCATTTAATTTGAAAAACCTTATTAATGACATCAAGGTAGATATTGAAAGGTGGAAAAGCCTCCCATTAACTATCTGGGGCCGAATAGATACTATAAAAATGAATGTCCTACCGAGGATAAATTTTCTTATGGCTGCCATCCCACTTCCTCTAGATAAAAACATTTTCAAAGATGTTGAAGTTCTTTTCAGAAACTTTATCTGGAATAACAAGTCCCCTCGGGTCAGTATAAAAAACCTGTACGTGGACAGGGGATCAGGGGGCCTTGGCCTCCCAAATGTATACAAATACTATATAGCATTTAATGCTAGATATCCTTTGAAGTGGGGTTACGGAGCTGAATTTAGAGATACTAGCTGGGAAAGCATTGAACAGGAAGTATTGGATATACAAAAAGATAAGCTTTCATTACAAGGGTTGTGGTATGCTCCGATATGCAATAAAATCGACAACCCTCTGATTAACTTTTCTTGCTCTATGGTGAAAAAAATCCTAGAGATGATTAACTTTAAAGTCAATAACTCTCCAAAGATCCCCTTATGGAACAACTATAAATTTACCTTGAATGGCAAACCTCTCAAAAATGAACTTTGGGAAAGTAAGGGTATAAGAACTATTGGTGACTTGATAAATCCCAGGGACAGAAAACTGAAATCGTTTGCTGAACTTTTAAATTCATATCGAATTGACAACAAGGATTACTTATTTTATATGCAAATACGATCTCACTTGGCTTCTTACCTAGGTGAAGTGGTTAGAATACCCACAGTGACAGAGTCTGAAACTTTACTTGACTCTATGGTCAAACAGAAACATAAGATTGCTTCACAGGAAGCAGCCCAACAGGAAATGAATGGAATATGGTTCAAAGAAATTGGGAAACTGACTTGGGCAGTTCATTAGGAATTGAAGAATGGGGGCAGATTTGGAAAGAATTACACAAAGTATCAAAATCAGTTAAGAACAAAATGATAAACTTTAATTTTATGCATAGAACATATTTTACCCCTGTTCGACTTCATATAATGAACCCCTCTGTTTCTGACCGATGTTGGCACTGTCAACTAGAAAAAGGTAAATTTTTTCATATGGTATGGGCCTGCCCAAAAATAAAATCCTTTTGGGAAAGTGTAACACAATCCCTGGGTGGAATGATTGGTCAATATGTTGTTTGTGACCCCAGACTGTCCTCCTCGAGAAAACGACCACATAGGTCGTGTGTCAAGCACCGAATTACGACCATATGTTACGTTTCAAAATAGCGCGCCCTCTAGCGGTCAAGTAAATATCGACACTCCGGTGTCTCAGACGATCGCCCCCCCCCACACGTCGACCTAAACCTACCCCGATTCCACGAAATCTTCCCCCCACCCCTCCCCACCCCCCCCCCCCCAACCCCCCCCACCCCCACCCCACCCCGCGCGCCCCCCCGCGCGCCCCCCCCGCGCTACCCCCCCCCCCCCGCGCGCCCCCCGTCAATCACCCCCCCCGCGCGCTACCCCCCCCCCCCCCGCGCGCCCCCCCGTCAATCACCCCCCCCCCCCCGCGCGCCCCCCGCGCAACCGCCCCCCCCCCGCGCGTGCATCATCGGCAGAGACCGCCTCCACACGTCGACCTAACCCTAACCTTAACCACTACTATCGTTGCGGAAGAATCTCCGCAATACGCTCCCAGAGGTCGTATTCGAGTGCATGGACCAACGACAACTGTGGTCGTATGAGTTGGAGGACTTGTTGCGTGACCCAGTACTTTGTCTATTGAATTATATGGCCTCTGGATCTTGGCCCAAAGATCACAAACAAATTATAATAACTGGATGTATGACGGCCAAAAGACTCATTGCTACCAATTGGAAAAATGCTGACCATCTGGTAATGGGAAGATGGTTGCAAACTTTCCTCGAGACAATTTCTTTGGAGGGAGCTGCTTCTAATCTTCTGGAAAAGTGTAATGAGGAACAGCTCTTATGGAGAGAGAAAATGAATAAGATACGCAGGATACCCTCTTTCAAGAGAACTTAAGTGTCTTAAGGGTGAGTTTGAGCTCATACAGACTGTATACGCCTGGTCCTCAACTGCCTACAATCTGTTTCCCCCCTTCCCTCCTTCTGGACTACTGAGATTTACGACATCTGTACACCACCACTTTGTTTTTTTTTTTCTCCTTTTTCTTTCTTCTAAATTAATCTATGTGATTCAGTATCTATACTTTTTTGTGTTAGTTTTATGCTTGTTTAGTCTGATGCTTTTTATTGTGTTGTGTTTTGTTTTTGGGCTGCACGGTGGTGTAGTGGGTAGCACTCTCGCCTCGCAGCAAGAGGGTCCTGGTCGGCCCGGGTTCCTTCTGTGTGGAGTTTGCATGTTCTCCCCGTGTAAGCGTGGGTTCTCTCCGGGTTCTCCGGCTTCCTCCCACAGTCCAAAGACATGCAGGATGGGGATAGGTTAATTGATGACTCTAAATTGCCCGTAGGTGTGAATGTGAGCATGAATGGTTGTTTGTCTCTACGGGCCCTAGTTTCATAGACCGGCGCAGGGTGGCGCAGCCGGCGCAGTGCAAGTTTCGACCCGCGCAGCCTTGCGCACCGTCAGTTTGGCAGTTTGGTGGATCGCCTGCGCCAAGATGGGTGTGGCGGCGCAGCAGGGGGAGGCGTCACAGATTCAGCTTGGCGTAGCGGAAGTTTCGTGGCAAAAAGCCTCGCCGAGACTGCGCTGAAAGCTCGCCAGCTCCAACCTGGTCTACTTTCGGCGCAAGGTGTAAGGCGTAAATAAAGTCCATTCATTCAATGCGAATCACAGCTGGCGGATCGGAAGTTTGGTTGACGGCGCGCAGTGCGCACACGTCACCGAGACCTCACAGGCAGGTTTCCACAGTTCCAGGCACATTTACATGCAATAAATAATCACAACAAACACTATTTAATGCAACTAACTGAATCAACACGTGAATTTATATCTATATAGATTGTCCCGTCACATCTGACGTCAGATCAAAGGCGGATGGCACGCGTAACGGAAACTCAGCCTCTCGGACCAAAACATCTCCCTCTCTCTCTCCTGTTTTTTATAATATCGGCATTGTTATTATTATGATACGCGCGCACAGCGGCGGCACTGCTTCTGTCATCGGGTTGTCAAGTGACGGAACTTGCACTGAACCTCCCCTAACGCATTAAAGGAGAGGAGAGGAGCTCATTTGATTGGTGAAGATCTGAATCGGCTGTGTTTATCCCAGTCCACGCCTCGTCTCCTCCTCGTCTCCCACTCACGCCTTCTTCTCCTCCCTCTTTCCCACTTGCGCCGGTGGGCGAGTCGGGAGGTGTGCCTGCGCGAGCCTGCGCCGGCCTGCGCGGTGCACGAAACTTGCAAAGTCCAGGCGGACACACCCCGTCGGCGCGGCGCAGGTGCGCTGAAAGCTGACTGCGCCTGGTCTACGAAACTAGGGCCCTACATGTCGGCCCTGCGATAGACTGGCGTCCTGTCCAGGGTGTACCCTGCCTTCGCCCAATGACAGCTGGGATCAGCTCCAGCCCCCCCGCGACCCTGAATACAGGATAAGCGGTAGAAAATGGATGGATGGGTGGATGTGTTTTGTTTTTGTTTGTTTGTTTTTCTTTTTCTCACACTTTTTAATCTATATAAATTGAAAAAATGTATTGGTAAATTATGATTAATTTGATTGTGATTCATTATTTTTGACTTCTTGGTTGCCAATAAAAAAAAAATGTAAAGCAAAAAAAAAATAAACGGGTCTAAAATAACGGTTGAATGTCTTAGAGCTTCTGCCGAGCGGCTCATTGCAGATGACGGCTTTAAAAAGGTTTTTTATCGGGGTCGGTTTGTCGGCTGAGTGCTTGGCTGACTCTTGTTTGGTGTCAGATCGCTGTTGTCAATCAATCATCCTGATGATGACATCAGCACAGACAGGAGGCGGACTGGACGCCGTTCAGCCTCCGAGATCTGACGGCGTCATTGTGGCAAAACAAGATTACCAGCAGACGCCTGACAGGTGCCATTAAATTTGCACACACACACACACACACACACACACACACACACACACACACACACACACACACAGACAAGTGGACATCAGGCTGCTTGATCTAAAACAAGGATGACGAAGAAGAAAGGGAAGAAGATGACAGAGGGAAAAAAAGAAAGATGGCAATTAAGATGAAGGCAGAAAAATAATTAAGAGGCTGCAGAAGACAAACAAGAAGAAAAAGACGAAGATAACAAAGGTGATGATGAGGAAGGAGAGGAAAATAAAACACAATAAAAAGGAAAAGACCAAAGTGAAGCGAAAACAAAGAAGGAGAAGAAAATAAGTGCGATGAAGGACGCAGGCGGTGAAAACAAATAAGGCAAAGAAACGGATGCAGCATGAAAATGAAGACAATGAATAGCAGGAGGAAGAGGATGATGATGATGAAGAGGCAGGAGACACATGACATCCCCCCCCCCCCCCCGGCCAGAGAATCAGAGACGGGAGGTGCTGCGATCCGAATGAGTATCAAAGTGTGGGTGTTTGAATGAGCGCCGCGTCCGTCCAACCAGACGCCTGATTAAGCGTCGGCAGCTTATCTGTTGATTCAGCTGCTCGCCGGCTGCACGCGTGTCACTTTTTTATTGTGGATTCAATTAGCCCACAAGTCAGCGTTATCGTTGAGAAGCAGCCTGGAAGATTCACAATGCAGGCCGGCTGCATCCGTGTGCGTTAATACGCATCGTTTCTATGCTGGAGATTGCAGCCGGACAGATGCCTCCATCCTCTATGTAGGGGACTTTATTCACGACAACGACCCGTCTCAGAGGAGATATTAGAGCCCCCCCCCAACACAAACTAAGGGACAAGAAGCTTTTATCGCGTCCTGACGGATGGGCAGGCGTTTACAGTAATAAGGCAATAACAGTCGACAATAACTAGGGGTTTTTACGAGCGGCGTTTTATATGGCCTTCAGGCTCGTTGTTGGACATGGAAGCATCAAACAAAGTGTCGTCGTGTGTGGACAGTCGAGAGAAAACAGGGGAACATGCCCAGCAAACCTCTAGACCAGCAGGGCTTCCACGGAACTGCAGGGGTCAACCCGTCTCACTGCCTGGTAACGCAATGGTCGGTGCTCCTGAACGTCCGACGGCGACCTTTTTGATGCGTTGCGGGCAGAGCAGCAGATGTGGTACAACGACTGAGAAGATCCGTGGGGGTGTGAGGTGATTGGGTCAAACTAACACAGGACTTTCATCCAGGAGACCCCTGTTCACGTCCCGTGTGACACGAAAAACCAAGTGTTGACACAATAGCCACTCTACCCGTGAGACAGTGAAGTCAAAGGTCAACCATTTCCTGAGTCTAACAGCCTGTACAGCTGCTCCCTGAAGTTAGATATGACTTCCTAATAATTAATACATTTTCCTTGAATGTTACAATCAGTCATATTTTTTTGTGCTGGGAAAATAGTACGACACACACACACACACACACACACACACACACACACACACACACACACACACACACACACACACACACACACACACACAGTCACGCTGCAGACAGCAGCACACTGTCGGTGTACTTTCATTTTTCCAAACACTGCAAGTTTTGAAACATTAATACTTTTTTATACCCTTAATTTATGGACTTTTACTCTGAAATACTGTGTGGGCAATATTGTACAAATTGAACTTCAGCGACATACAGTAATGGGAAGATGCTAATGCCACTTCAAATATTAGTGCACTTGCACTGCAAATGTTGTAATTATGTATTGATCTCCTGTAGAACTCAGCCTGTACAATCATTGATTATAACCATAGAGAACGTTCTCATTTCAACTAACCAAGGACTCTCAGGATAAACTCCTCCTCGGACAAAAAAACACTTGTTCGAGTGCAGCAAAAAAAAAAAAAAAAAAAAAACACTTTTGCCTTGCATGATGTTTTTATGTAAACAGCAAATTGTTATTATACGTAACTTACAATTATTGTGGAAATGTTTATAAGGTTTTTAATGTGGACCATACCCTCGGTGTTCCCTTCGATTATTCTTTTTATTCGATTTTTATTTTACAGAGCTTTTATACTTTGAGTATTATAGTATTTAGAAAACGAGTGAAATATTGTCTTGTCATCACACATTTTTAAATCTAGTTTTGTATGCATTTAAAATTATATCTCATGTATGGTCATATGTGGTTTAATTAAATCAAGACAATAAGGTCCTGGTAAGTTTGTAGCTTTGTATTATTCCGGTGTGAATTGTGAATGTAAAATATACAGTTGAGCTAATCACATCAGGTTTGAATAACATTAAGCATACATAATTGTTTGATTAAAATATTCATACTAAGATTTGTTCTGTTAGGTTCACTTGAGTTGAAAAGTGATATTTAACTCTAAACCACCAGGATCATTGCTGAACCCGGATCAGTGCTGAACCAGGGCCGAGGGGGAAGACACTGTAATCAGTCAGAATGATGAATGTGTTGTAACGTTCATCTGGACAGCTGCCTCCCTGTGGTATTGAAAAGGGCACTAGAAGAGCCAGTTGGACCTGGTCCTGATGTAATCGACCCCCCCTGGGGAGATGTTAAGGTGGACTCACCATCCGACAGCGTGGTGACTCTGGCCGTCTCCGGGGCCGTGCCTGGTCCGTAGCGGTTGATCGCCAGAACTCGAACCGTGTACTCTGTGAACTTGTTGAGTCCCTCCATCTTGTAGTTGAGTCCGTTCACCTCCAAACTCTGAACACAAACACGGGGGAGCGGTTACACTTTGACTCAGTGTTTACACTCGAGAGTTATCACGCTCAGAAAAACGGCAGGGAGGCTGACCTGTTCCTTGCCAGACGGCCGTTCGGTCCACAGCAGTCGGTAGCCCAGGATGGGGCCGTTTGGTAGGCTGGGGGCCTCCCAGCTCACCTGGACGGAGGTGGGAGACAGAGCCTCTGCCCTGAGGGACTCCACCCTGCTGGGAACTTGGACTGTGGAGACACACAGAGGCAACACACTCTTCAAACACACAGACAGTACACTAGTGCCGACATTCTGACTCTACACTCTACATTCCAAAGCTACACCTCGGATCAGACATTAGAGCTGCTCTAGTTGTTATTGGAGGATTGTGATGAATAATTTAATATCTATATTATTCAGCTCAAAAGAGCCGGATTCGACTGACAATCTCACGGTGGAATCATCAGTGGCGTGAAAATGTGGTTACGATTATGGTCATGATTATGGTTATGCAATAAAGGACCATTCTGGATAGTTCATCTGCCGTGGATAAAAGTGTAGATCGAGCCCCATTTTTTGTCGCTTTTGCTCTCATTGCAATGTCAAAGTAAAGAAGTGTGTGTGTGTGTGTGTGTGTGTGTGTGTGGCGTACGGTCAGGTTTGGTGGTGATCCTCAGGGGGGCGGAGCTCTCTCCCGGCCCCACGTCGTTGTACGCGATGACCCTGAAGGTGTAGCTCTCCTCCGGTTTCAGGTTGGACACCGTCAGCTCCAGAGACTCCGGCTCCGACACGTTCACTGACCGCTCCCTGGCGTGGGAAAACACACCGTCACACAACGACTGGACTACAAATCCATACAGAGCAATGTACATTTTTTAATCCTAACAATAATGTGTTAACCCGTTGCTCCTAATCACACGGTCCTCGTTTAGATTATTTAATTAATTTACTTAACATTTTTATATAATTTAGCTCATTATGAATATCAAATAGAGCTGTGCTTAAAATCCAGTTTGATTTTGTAACATTAGATAATCTGCGTCGTAATCGGATGTAATCTGTGTGATCCAGTGATGGCAGCTAATCCTCAGATTACAGCACCTCTGCAGACTCTCAGTCGACCCATCAGCGAATCACTGACGAGGCAGCTGCAAACATGAGCAGCATGAATACATGCAGCGGCTTTAATATTTAAAGAAAACAGGCAAAAATCTATTTGCAACGATTTTCATATGAAATAAAGGAAGCACGTTGTTATAAAACTTTATCCTGGTAGAATTGTGTTGCACTTTGATGAGAACTGATAAAAACATTGAACATTCTTGATTTGATCCAGTGAGAATCACAAAAAGAACATCAAACACATTTTTTTTTTTTTACTTCTTTGATTTCCAGAGAACGGAAGAGGAAAACTGCAATTTAATAACAGTGTAGAAACAATTATGTTCCAAGGCTGCTTCCAATCCCCGCCTCCTGCTGCCGATGCTTGATCCGTCTGCTTTCCAGGCAAGGTGCAGTTCATCTCCACTGAGCATAATCTCTTAGCGATAGCCCAGGAATATGAGCTGTGTTCAAAATCACCACTTTATCTTTTTACATTACACACGGCGGCTGCCGTTGCTAAGTAAGTACTGTTGTATGCAGGATGCATTCAATCAGCACGTACTTCATCATCATGACATGACACCTTGAGATTGGAGCCTCTTGCTCATTTATCCACTGTGCAAAGGATTGTGGGTCTGATTAGCCAGAGAAGCATGCTGCCTTGGACGGTGCAAAAAGACAACCAGATGTGGAAGGACATCCTGGTACTTTCATACACTGGATTTGACATAATGTGTAATGGGATGTACGGGTGGTGTCCAAAATCACTCACTATGCTGGGAGTTCTACAAAGAGGACTATGTAGAGGACTATATAAAAGACTATAGAGAACTAGGTGACTATGTAGAGGACTATGTGGAGGACTATAGAGGACTAGAGGACTATATAAAAGACTATATAGCGGACTGTGTAGAGGACTAAGGAGAGGACTATATCGTGGACTATGTAGAGGACTGTAGATAACCATGTGGAGGAAGATGTAGAGGGCTATATAGAGGACTATATAGATTACTATGTAGAGGGCTATATAGAGGACTATGTAAAGGACTTTGTAGAGGACGATGAAGAGGACTGTGTACAGGACTTAATAGGGGACTATGTAGACGTGAGCAGGACTTGTAGCATTTATTCAACGTTGGCCTGAACAGAACACACAAAGGTATAATATACAGAAACCCTTGCTGATATTTTACCTCTTAATCCATGCACCAATCCCTTTGAAGACCCATTTACACAAATCTGTTTGGTAAGGAAATGGACTATTTTAGAACAACAGACCCTTGCAATGAATTTGGAGAAGAGGATTTTTAGGATCTATTACACTGTTGGACTGTCAGCAGGGAGTCTTTTAAGGTTTCATTTCTATGCAAGGGACTTCTTTTTAAAGAATGACCTACATTCCTTAAATGCTCATATTCATCTCACTACCAGCAGTTAGACTGTTCTACACACAGTGTAAGCTTTTCTAATTGAGCTTTGGGTTACCAGGTTTGAGCTCTCTCCAACAGTAGAAAAAAGGCCAACTCTTGGGTTGTCATCTTAATGAAATATTTAATTACCTCTTGAGATATAAAGTAAAGGAATGGATGTTATTAGGTGTTTGTTTTTTGTTTTGTTTTTTTGCACCAAAAAAAAAAAAAAAAAAAAACCTGATAATCTGCAGAACACACAATTTAACACACCTCACTACAGAATATAACAAGCCATTGATTAACCTTGCACAATCCTGCTGTAATACTGTTATTCAGCAAACAACTTGCAACACGTGAAAGGGTATTTAGACATGATCTTCAGGAAAATATGACAAGAGGTTACTACAAGGTTACTTGCAGGATCATTTGTGTTTATTTGTGTCACCCGGGCTGGACGCGCTGGAGAGGAGGGGGAGCTTTACTCCCTGTAGACACAGACAATGTTCCATCAAACATTGCTGGAATAACCACTATTGCTGCTTTGTCCATGTTGCCAGGAAACCAAACGCCGTCCTGTTTGAGTTCATAACGTCATCCAGAGGTGCTCGATGAATTTAATTCAGCCGTATTCACTGTGAATAGCTAGCAAAAACATCTGCTGGTTTACTACAAATCAATCAATTTTGTTGTGATTTAATTGCAATAAAGGGATAGAAAAAGATGCCAAAATAACTGCATAATGACAACAATTTGAAAAAAGGTCTGCCTGCAAGACACCGAGCAAATCACTTTTAAAATGCTTGTTTTCTGAATGGAGTCTGGATTGATGGGTGTGAAGTCGAAATATGTAATTTCATTTTCCTGATGCTACCTTTAGTAGGTGTCCAGATTTCCGTGTCTGGACCAACGCGGTGGACAGACACAATCAGCAGCATCAGAGAGCTGGAAGCTGAGAGAAGATACAAGTGTGTGGAGTTCTCTGGGTTCATGAATCCATATTTTTCTCCGAGCTGCCGAGTGAAACAGCAGAGAGGCCGAGCTGGATGTCAAGTTAACCAGCAGGTCCGTGTCTGTCACAGCGTGAATCCTCTTTGTCCTTCAAAGGCCACAGTCTGAGGTCATTCAGCCTGCTCGAAAAAAGAAATCATCCTCAGAGGGAGGCGTTTCTTCGTCAGCTTCCTTTTTTATGATTCCCTCTCATCTTCCTCATGCAAGAAGAGTCTCCACCTCTCTCTTCTGTTTCCATTGTCAACTGTAGCGTCAACAAGTCGATCCTCTAATTCATCTGTTGTCATCAATGAATTCCTCTCAATTCAACAAACATTATATTCTCCCATAATGTGAAATATTTCCTGTCTGTGTTCTCTCTTAGTGACACCTCCCGCCGTCAGATGTCTGCATAGAAATCATAGCGAAAGATGTAGAGGAGAAAGTCATCTCATTGTTGTCTGTCTCGATGGCAAGTGCAGATTCAGCAAAATGGGATATATAGGCTACGAAAAAATGAGGCTGATGTCTAGGCTACAGCGAGTGACCATTTGTCTATTTGGAAGCTGGAGCCAATGAAATATTTTTTAATAATAATAATAATGGATTGGATTTGTATGGCCCTTTTCAAGACACTCAAAGCACTCTGACTGGGTTCCAGGTTCCATTCATTCACACACAGTCATACTGGTGGTGGTAAACTACGATAGTAGCCACAGCTGCCCTGGGGCAGACTGACGGGAGCGTGGCTGCCATTCTGCGCCTACGGCCCCTCCGACCACCACCTCAAACATACAGCAGTCATACACATTCACACGAGGCAAGTGAAGTGTCTTGCCCAAGGACACAACGACCATTGCACAGTGACAAGGGCGGGGATCGAACCGCCGACCCTCCAACATGGCCAACCCGCTGAGCCACAGTTGTAATATCTTTGTTAATGCCTTAACTTTCCTTCTAGCACTATAATCAACTGTGACTGAATTCCTACAAATATAATGATGTTCCCATGAGCCTCTCCGTTTATTGCTAATTTGCAAATATTAGCATTCAAATAAGCCAAACTGAAATGGTTAACAGGGTAAACATTATTATTATCATAGATTCCATTAGATTTTTCCCCAAATTCTATGTTTTCTGCTTTCATTTTTCTGAATTTTGTGTTTTTCCGATTCAAGCACATTTTATCATCAGAAAAGTCCTCCCTTTTGTAAATTAGGTGCTTTGAATTTAGCTGTTAGTGTGAAATTTATACATTTTTTAATGACTTACCCGTGACCCCTCCCCCAAGTTTCACCTCACCACGTCTTGCACTGGCTGTAGCATTTGGGGCTTCTTTTTGTTGGTACACTCCAGAACGATTGCTAAGTGAAACGCAGGGCTGAAGTCATGCTGTGTGAACAACAGGAGACCTCTCAGAGGATGTCCTCACACTTGTTAAAAAGGTTAGAATAGATTTGCACAGGCAGAGGACCAACTGCTGAGCCATTCTGGAGTCACCCTAGCTGGCCCGAGCGACTGCAGCATGGTTAATGTGGGGGACAGACAGGTTACGGAACACGTTAATTGTCCCAGAACGCAAACTCTGGTTTCCTGCAAGTAAAGTCAGATTTGTTACTGGCCCATCATCATCATTCTGACCTCCACAACGTTACTTTCTGACACATAGGACACCCAACTGGCTGCATTGGTATTAGATAGTTTAGGGCAGATACAGACCTAATTGGGACGCTGGTGAGGACAGAGGTGAGACAAGCTCAGACCCACCGCCAGAAACCCTCAGAGTCTTTGTCTGCTGAGATCCACAGACCTTGAGGCTGTACCAAACAGCTGGTCCAGCTTCACCCACGCAAGTATGTTAAGTAAGTATTTCACTATCAGACCGTAGGAGGCAAACACCTGGACAGCGCCTCTATATGTCTTCTCATTTTACTGCTAACTGGGACCAGATTGCCAAAATCTGATGTGTTTTTTTATGAACTATATCAGAGTTGTTTCCGTATGTTGTCATGTAGCTGTTGCCATGTGTGACGTCCCTTTTTGTAATTGGGCAAACATTCACAAGTGAGAAACGGAGAAAATCTATCTCGGGGCAGAGGAAACACAAGCGTTTGTTTTTTTTATATCATAGGATTAAAATCCATTAAATTTCAAGTTGCATAAAACATATTTCTTTTTTCTTTTCACAAAAGCATGTAGAGACAAGGAAAAGTACCAAACGGTGGCATCTCTGTGTACGCTACCATATTCTAGAAACATTAAGCCATCTGTTAGGACACGTAGGGAGTGAAACTCATCGTTTTGTCCATTTAGTGTTTTCTGCTTCCCTTCTTTTTCCATTTTCCTGATCTAAAAGAAAATCCTCCTCACTCGCCCTTGCCCTCTCCGCCATCTCCCCTTCCCCTAGAATCTTTCATTGTTTTCTCTTCTTCCCTCCTCTCGTTTTCTGCGAGTTACTATGATGAAAAATCCCTGTATTTTGCTCCAAGTCATTAGAACTGACAAAACCTCTGCTTCTGTTCCGTCTGCGAGTCATTAGGACTGACAGAGTCTCTCTGTTGTATCGTTTCATGGTGAAACTTCAGTGGCTGTTTTGTCCGGCGTGCCGTACGCAGCCCTGGAGCTGCAGGCCGGTCGGTCCCCACGGGAACGAGGCTTAAAGCCTTCAGCTGGGGCCCCTGACTGTCAGAGGTTAGCGTTTACCATCAGCGGGGGACTCGCCAGTATGTCACCCACAGCTTTTACGACGATGTGTTCAGAGCTGCTGTGTGCAGGAGAGCTGTGATTAAGGGAAGAAGTGTTGCCTTTAACATTCTCACAGTGCGTCTTTGTGGATGTCAAAGTCAAAGACGTGGAGATTCCTAGTTCAGGAAGCTTAAAGCCTAAACCATGCTAGCTGGTGTGGCTCTATAGAGAGGCCGAGTGGTCGCCCATGGGACCTTGTTTCAGAAAAAAGGTCAAGAAGGTCTCAGTTTATCACAGGTTCTGATGTCTTTTATCACAACAACTCTTTTTATTGTCAGGAAGAGAAAGAAGGAGCGAGATCTGTTAGTATGAGCAACGTTACCTCCTGGTACTGAACACCCAGGCTTCGTATTCGTATGTTTTTTCAGGTTTGACAGAATTCAACTTTCTTGCTGTGAGAAATGACAAATTTACAATTGACAAATAGCATATGAGGCGGTTTTCAATGGAACATAGACTACCATGCAATATGGTACACAAATGCATGGCCCCCTCAGAATTAATGTGAATAGTAGCCTTATAGAGTTAATTTGTTCCAAAGTTTGTGTTTTTTGGTAGATAAAAAACGGTCTGTGGTGAACATAAGTTGTAGAGATTTTAACGTTGTTTTAATTACATAAAATGAGTCAAAGTCAGAAGCTAACAAGTGGCTTCTTGAGACTACTAAACGTCATTATGCGTAGTCCACCTTCGTAGCATTGTTGTGTAAAACCAGAATCATACATCTTGGCTTGCCACAGAGTTAATGATCGAAAATCCAATGGAAAATCCCATTTCCTTTTTGACGTGGCGACAAAGAATAAATGTCCATCTTACCTCTCCACTCCATCCTGGGAGTAATAAATGCCATAGGTCTGCACAGCTCCTCCGGTCTCCTCCGGGGGGCGCCAGCTGAGTCGAACAAATCGGCTGGACACTAGGACAGGGACCAGGTCGCGGGGGGCAGAGGGGAGGGCAACGCCTGGGCTGGGGGACACTGGTGGGGGATCAGAGGAGGAGGAGTAAGTCAAGGGGGTGCCAGAAGGAGCAGGCGGGGGGCGAGGAGAAGGAGGAGGTGTGTGGGCGGGTCTATACTGAGTGGACGTGGCCTCTGTTAACAGTTTATCCAAGGGTAGGGGGGGAGGGGGGGTGCGGAGAAGGGAGGAAGCAGGGAGGTGGAGATGGAGTTGGAGGGGAGGTGCAGGGAGCCAAACAAATGAAAAGCAAAAGGAGTAAATGACAGATGAGATGCAGATAAGGAACGGAAAAAAATTGGAAGAGACAAGAAGGAAGAAAAGGAGGAAGAAGAGTGGTAAAGAAGATCACAGGCTAGAAGAAAAAGCGGCAGAGCATCTGAAGACTTTAGTCATCAATCAACAGGAATCAGTCGTGTCAACGTAAAGCCTGCTGCCTGCTCACATTAATCCACTGATCATCTAATGAATGGCCTTTGCTGGACTCATTCAAACATTTCAATATATGTGCTTCAAAATGTGGAGTTGGTTCATTTGAGATGTTGATGTACAGGGTTTTGGATTAACTACTCATACAGTGGGATTATGTACACTCATTTAAAAAGTCATGAATGTGAGCAGTTCCTCAACACCTTAAGACAAAAAAACATTTTCCTAAATGTATGCACATTATTTGCAGTAGTTGAAACACTGATGAATGAAATGAAAAGCAAAATGAAACATGACGATCTCTTGATCTCTAATCTTGATTCGCTGGTTATTTCATAGTTTTATTGTTGATCGCCTTCCTTATTCACCATCATGTCAGGGATTTCTTGATCAATCTGCGCTTTTCATTTCTTGATCAAGAATGCATTTCAGTTCCTATATTACAACAAATAAACAAACTTAAACTTTTGAAGGCATCAAGTCTACTCGACAGAGCTGCCTGCCTTGACTAGAAAGTCTTGTGATTGACACACAAATGGACCAATCGACCAGTTGTCGGATGGCGTTAATGCTCCCGTTTCAACTGGTTTATTTTCCTGCAGGTTATTTTAAACCCACACTAAGTAGTTCTTTGCTTCCTTCTCTGTCTGGTTATTCCTATCTGCCCTTTTCTCCATCCACAGAGCCCTTTAACAACTGTCAAGCCTTGACACATGTGATTGACAGTGCATAGAACCAATCAGAGTGGAACTATAATGAGCCTCATGAAACATTCAGAAAAGTCCAACAGCCAGAAAAGTGTAGACCCATAGAAATAAAATAGAAGTAGAACGGACATTGAATTGTTTTTAGTACAAAAGAAAATGGTGATAATTGTTGGTTGTTACGCCATCAGGCCGTAACATGTCGGTGGTGTCACGGCTCGCCAGCAGAACGGCATTGTGACAGCGACTGGGCCCGATTGATTACATTTCAAATGTCCAGAAGAACATACATTTGGTGGAAAAAAGGCCTGTGTGTGTGTGTTTGTGTGTTTGTGTGTGTGTGATCAGTCGTTCTGGCTACTAATTATACTTAGATAGAGAACAGTTCCCAAGGCAGAGCAACAGCAATGACCGATGTAACACACACTCTCTCTCTCTCTCTCACACACACACACACACACACACACACTCACACATAAACAAGGTGTGTTTTCATGACTTTGGGGGACATTACAGTGACATATATTTCCTGGAGACTTATCCTACCAGAACCACCAAAACCAAATATTCACCCTAAAGTGTAACAGAGTCCCAACTGAAAAGTGATGGTGTCCTCATCACTCCTCCCTTTATCTCCATCATCAGCTCAGAGAAATCCATAGATTGTATACAAGAAATGGATGTAGTCATGGTGACGTCACCCATTGCCTTGTGGACTATGGTTTTGTAAGGCTGGAGTTCAGCATTTTGGTCGTCGCCATCTGGGATTTTGTGCAAACTAGCAAAGGAAGTGACCATATTTGGAGTGTGAAAGAGCAACAGTGGATCTGATGAACCTGTGCGGCAGAGCGACACCCAGAGTAGCAACCTTACTGGCTTCTAGTGTGAAGCTGATAACAAAGTTAGCTTCATAATTCATGGTCAAAGTCATCTTAGTAGCTAACTGATTTGATTTGAAATGGACTATAATTTAACATCATGCTGGATTGAAGAAGACTTGAAACCAGAGATTAAGACCATAAACTCATGTTTACTGAGGTAAAACATCATGTGACAAGAACGGTCATTTGACATATTTTTCCAAGTTCAAGGCACTTCCGAATTGGCTTCCCTTTTCACAAATCCAATTTCTCCCCGGGGTCAAAGGTCATGAGTCTTAATGCTTGTGACATGTCTGTACATGTCAATAAAGCTTGAATGAATGAACACACACATTTCACACTGTAGGATGTGAGAAGGAGAAAGAAGAGTAAATAAAGAAAAAACAAGAGGATGAAGGAAAGTAACTGAAGATGAAGGAAGAGTGATGAGAAGGAGGAGAGGGAGGAATGAAGAGGGACAAAAATAAATGAAGAGGAGGACATACAGGAAGAAATGAAGGAAGAGAAAGATGAATGAGGAGAAAGGAAAAGAAAAAGATACAGAAGAGACGAAGGGAAATAATGGAGGGAGGAGAACGTCGAAGGAATAGAAGGGTAGATGGAAATGGATGGGGGGGGTAACACACCTCCTCACGTCTCTGTGAGATGAGACTTCGGGGTGTGAAGGGCGGATTCGTTCCTGCTCGGTGACCCGGCCGAAAAGTCGAGCCGGTGCTGAGCAGTAAAGCGTCACTTTCTGCCGAAAATAGACGGGTAGGCTAAATAATAGAGTCACACACCATAGAAGAAGAGCTGGAAAACAATCTGGGAAAGTGCTGAAAATAACACTGCGGACCAATGATACCTGTGCACGCACACACGCACGCACACACACACACACATACAAACAAACAAACAAACACGCAGTCTGTGTTTTTCAACACTGTCCATTTTCTACAAGCTGTTCTGCATATATATTGTTTCTGCTGCCTGAATGATCTTTAGGGGAGTTTGATTTCAGCTCTGAGATTTCTACGAGAAATGTGATATTTTTGTGTGCGTAATGTGTGTTATCTAAAAAAAATGAACTAGGAATTATAACGGATACTGAAATGGAGAAGACCGAGGTACATTACTGCTTGACATTGAATCCGTCTCTTAGCTGATCTACCTGAGTGCTGCCGACTTTACTCTGGTTCCCACATTCAAGGAACGTAAAGCGCCAGCCAACCAACGTAAATATTACCACAACATAGTTAGGCTATTAGGCAAAAAAATTCCAAAACAACATTGTCATATTTCACAGCCATTTATCTGCTGCAGCTGTCTGCTAACCATGCTGTTGTGACTGTCAGGAGCTACTGCTGTTGCTAACTACTACTGCTTAACATTTACACCTAGGCTACTCCTTCCTGACTGATAATCTGCTGCCAACTACTGGTGGTGTCTGCTATAGTGCTGCTAATTGCTATTGCTGCTGCTAACTGCTCTGACTGTAGCTAACGACTGTCAACTTCTGTTGCTGCTGCTCTACACTGATATCTGCTAAGGCTGCTGCTAACTGATATGAACTAGTTGCCGCCACTGCTAACGGCTTCTGCCTCATGCTGCTAACTGCTAACTGCTAACCGCTGTTCTAAGCGGTTGCCATTGTTGGAGACAGCCGCACCTCCATCGGCTAGTGCTCGGCTGCTGATATCTGCTAATGCCGCTGCAAACTGATACTGATCGTTAATTGCTGCTAACTGCTACCTTTGTGGCTAATTGATGCTGCTGCTAATTACTGCTGCTTCTCGCTGCTAACAGACAGATAGATAGCAGGGGCTCATTAGTTCCTGTTGTGAAACGGGTGCGGCTCTCACTGCAAGGGCTTGAATACACCATTACATTTAGTGCTCATGCAGATTAAGGGGCGCTTCTGATATAACAGATACAGACTAAATCTTCTCTCTCCGTATCATTTTCAATATTCTCCATATCTCCCCATTTCACTCTCTCTCTCTCTCTCTCTCTCTCTCTCTCTTTTTTTAACCTCTATTTATGCAGAAGAAGACCGCTGAGCTTGTTCACTCGCTTTAGCTTCACTCTGCTTCACATTCACACTGCCTCTCCCTCTCTTTCTCTCTCTCAATTTCAGGGCTCATTTCAGCCACCTGCCGTTAAAAAGACGTCTGTACTGCACACACACACACACACACACACACACACACACACACACACACACACACACACACTGTCTGCCCTCTAGTTTTAAATTCCTCTAAAATGGATATTTATTCCTGTAAATCTCCACCACTGGCTGTGAGTGAGTAAAATCTCAAACATCTACTGTGTGAATGAGTGTGTATAGCTGCTGTTTGACCGAACGGACCTGAAGACAGAACAATGTTGAATAAAGGCACGTAGGCACAGAGAAAAACAATCACATACTGGAGAGATCGAATTGAATGCACAACTGTAATCACCTGGCATTTTGACATTTGGGTTTTATATATTTTCTCTTTGTTTCAGACCAAGATCAACATTGAATGCATCTACTGACATGTGTGTGTGTATAGAGGCCTGATATGTCTTACTGCTCTGTGCCATAGAGCACTAATGTTGTCCAGAAATGTTTAAAACACATCAATGAGCCACACTACTTCAACACCATGAAAACACACACACTGTAGTTTGTTTGACTCAATCCCACAGCCATCGTCCTGCTGCTATGAATACAGAGCATTACAATGTGTATTAATCTGCTGCTGAAAATAGTCCCCAACAAAGGCCATACGTCCTCCTGTTTGAATGACAATTTCTAAAAACTGCAGCTCCCAGATGTTTCAGGAAATGATTCAGCCTTTTTTGAACAATAATCCAAAACATCTGTGAGGCTTTGTTAAACGGATAGGCATATTCTGTAGAAACGAATGGGCTTAGGACAGTTGGGTAAAAAAGGTATTGTATGAAGAGACGGACTCACCAAGCAGCAACCTCCAATTGTGAAAAGTCAATGCTTACAGTTTTTCTCAATTGTTTACACACACTGGTACTTGAGACACAATGACCACAACATGTAACTCATGCACCAACCCCCTGAACTAACTCTGCTAAACTACAAGCACAATTCCTGCTTTATACTCAAATTGCAGTTTTAAAACACACTTTTTTCAAAACACTACACACAATTCTCTGCATTTGGCACAATTTTCATGAAGAAAATCTCTTGTTTTCACAAGGAACACACTGCCATTCAAAATTCTAAAGTTAATTTCCCTACTATGCACACTGACTCATCACATGGGAAAACACCTGCAACACAGTTTTACAATTTGCAATCAGAGCATTAGCATAAAAGTGCAACAGGTGAGCTCTTCTGTTTTGGAGCAATGGATGCTAACATTGGTAACAGAGGCAGAGCCAGAGGAGTGAGAGTACGAGGAGGAGCCTAGCATGGATTTGCCATGCTAGGCGATATTTCCCCCGCTGCTTGGCCTTCGCTTGCATTGCCTGTGATGTGGATGAGGTGCTGTGGCCAGACCGAAACAGAAGAGAGGATGCGGGATAGTTGTTGTTTTTTTAACTGTATACAGTAAATTCTTCTGGTTTTGTATGTAGACCACTGTATATGCAACTTTGTGTTGGTTGGGATGAAAACTGTATACATTACAGTATTCTTGTGGGAAAAATAAAATATATAAAAACAATATTCTAAAATATTTTACAACACATTTATGTGTACTGTCTGTAGTGAGTGTAACACTGAACAAAAAAAGGCCAAAGTCATTATGGTAAATGGAGAAGAAGTGTTCATCGTGTTTTACATTGAGCACAACAGTGTTCAACTGGTTCTTATAAATGTCTATTCATATGATGTTTTGTGTGTGTCATTTGAAAACAAAATACCATTTTGAGAAGAAATAACATTGTTTTGAATGTAAAGTTTGATTTTGCAGGAGAATTGAGGGGTTTTGCCCATTGTGTGTGTGTTTTTTGATTTGTGTGTAGAGTTCTGAGAGTATGAGGCATGCTTTCAGAAAATGTGTGTAAACAATTGAGAAAAACTGTAAGTGTCTTTAACTTGCATTCTTTCTAATGACCATCAGGGGGCGACTCCTCTGGTTGCAAAAATAATTTGAATTGTCTATGAGAACTACTTCTCACTTGATTTATTATGTCAGTAAACACTGTAAACATTAGTTTAGAGTCAAATAGACCATAAAGCAGAGGAGGTAGACAGGTTGCTACCACAGATTTGTCCGTGTTTTCTCTTAAAACTTTAATTATTTCAAAGTGTGTTTTCAGTTCATGAACGTTAATTTATGAATCTTGGTTGCCTGAAAACCTTAGTCCTCAAACCAATGGCTGTCGTCAAGGTGACCACATCCAAAGTATATGGGACTAACATCGTTGTTTTAGGTATGTGCTAGTCTTAAAATGCAACAGATTGCGATTCTGGCCAAAATTAGCCCTGTAAACAGTATCAAATTATAACAATCCAGCTAACAATCTATGTTATCATTACCATGAGTTTAACACATCTGCCTATTTCTGAGTGTTGGGAAGGCCAGCACTTTCACTGCTTAAATCAATCAAAGGATGTTCCCTATCTTGTATCATGCCAGCTAATAAGCTGCAAAATCACGCATTTGAACATTTCTATTTCAGGAACATCAAGACCCAACATTCTTTTTCTTATTGAATGGAGCTAGGCTTTTATATCTCTGTAAAGACTGTCTTGAGATGAAACTGATGATGTCCATCTTCTCTGACTGGGGAAGTCAGAAACATTAACCTGGATGTCAGGCTCTTCCTTTACTGTAGCGGAGGCATTGTGAGGTATATGGTGTTTGTATGCGTGAAAGCACTTTGTGTGTCTGCTAATGACAGTGTGTGCAGCTTGCAGTAATTCACTGTGAAAGCTGGGAGTGTGTATACACATTAACTAAACCTGACAGCAGTGTGTGCTGTCGGCTGCACTCCCACTGGGAGAACTGTGTGTGTCTGTTTTCAGTAATAGCCCTGCAGTAATTCCAGGTGTTTTTCTATCATATGATGTGGCGTTATGTATGGAGCACTGATGCTTTTACTCTGAAAGCAGGAAACACGGGTCACACCCCGAACTTTGAGACCCTTATCAGGGCCGAAACACCAACAAACACCGAGGTGACTCTAGAGAGCTGACCTGTAATGATAATCAGGGGCTGTGGGTAATAATCCAGGCTCTGAGAGGAGACCAACTAACGCCGCAATTCACCTCAATACACACCGGTGTTGTTAACACTGGCTCGTTTCCTCTTACTAATCACACCTGTGCTGACGACATAACTCAGCACTAGGTTTGGGCATCGTTTGGATTTTACCGATTCCGATCCCGATTCCGATCCTCTGTTTCGATTCCTGTTCTAAACAATTCTCGATTCCGATTCTTTGAGGTGCAGGTCAACAGGTCCAGTGTTGCCACAGTTACTTTGAAAAGTAGTACTCTTGACTTCACTTAACTTAAATAATTGTTTGCATATTGTAATGGCAGTAACATGATGAATGAACATTTTATGAATATTGAACCGACATTAGAGCAGCAAGGATTGGTTTTATGAAACAAATGAGCACAGTCCTAAAGTATGAGCGGCGTGATGACGAAGGGAGGGGGCGGGGCCAGCAAGCAGCGAGACATTTCTCCACTAAACACTCAAGAGAGACTCCGCTCGCATCTCAGCACAGACTGAGTTGGCAGCTCCGTGAAATCGAGAACTGTCTTGTTTATTCACACGCTGCGCCTTTTCACCGTCACCGGGCGGGACCGGCTCTTTTAATGTGGTTGTGCCATGCTGTGACTCTAAATGTTTTTTCAAGTTTGACGTTGTATTCTTGAAAGTAGACAACACTTTGTTGTTAACACAGAGTGTACAACGAACCTTTATGTTGCCATCTTTTGCTGAGATGAAGTCGAAATAATGCTTGTATTTCCAGCTGGAAAATGCGTATCTCTCCCCCTCCATTGTTTACGTTTCTGCCGGTAAAGCCGACTACACGCGACCGTCCGTGAAGGTGTCGGCTAACATACGTCACTCCCGAGACGCACGAAGAAAGCAGATCTTTTTTTTACTGACAAAAATAGTAACGCACCGTGTATTTGGATAAGTAACTTTAATCTGACTACTGGTTTGGCAATAGTAGCGCGTTAGACTACTCGTTACTGATCGTTCTATCGCGGAGTCTCCGCACGCCGGGCGGAGTAATACAAACAAACTAGTGCGGACGTTTAAGAACCGAAAAAAAGGATCGCAATTCCAACAGCTTCTTAACGGTTCCGGAACCGGAGGTTAGGAACCGGTTCCTATTTGGAACCGGATCTCGATGCCCAACCCTACTCAGCACACATCCAACATGCCAGTCCAAATGGCCGTTTCAAGACCAAATGTTGTGTATAGTTAAACATAGAAATGGTCTCCGAACAAAAAAAGGTTGCAAAAGTTTTGTTTTCCTACTATTTCAGCTTGTGACAGCAAGAGAATATTCATCTTCGAGGCACAGACACCCAGACTGGGAAGGATGCTGCCAGTGATCCTAACCGTTTGCTTCAAAATTTACTCGGCATAAACATTTTGTAAGCATATTAACAGAACCTCCATTGAACGTTATTACATCACAGTAGCTTCTGTTCTACACACGGTGAGTTAAAAATAGACCCTCATTTCAGATTATTAAAATGCAATACCTTTCGGATACGAGTAATTTGTGCTATTGTTATCATTTTTCACAAACTAATAATAAGTCACTAAAACAATTTTGAGGAAGTCATTTGATGAGCTGATCATAGTGAGAAGTTTGGATCACGCTGCTCTATGTACAGTATCATGGTCCTGGATCAGGGCTCAGCAGTGTCCATCATGGGTTGCATTCAGGGTCCAACACAAGCAGCCCAATCTCATTGATCGATCATTGGAAAAGATGTGGTCGAAGTGTAGACTGACTATTTACGTAAGCCGACCTAAGAGGGACTAATAGTGGGATCAAAACTGCAATATTTTTGCCTTTCAATATGGTCATGGTGTCAGATCATGTAACCAGCTTGGAGGCTAACCCGACCCGCAGATCTAGAGGTCATTTCAACCTCATCACCATGTAAAGAGTAGCAGTGCAGATGTGCTGCTGTGAAAAAAAAAGCTTTTGCTGCCTGCCGTCCCGG
This sequence comes from Eutrigla gurnardus, assembly GCF_963514095.1. NCBI lineage: Eukaryota > Metazoa > Chordata > Actinopteri > Perciformes > Triglidae > Eutrigla > Eutrigla gurnardus. The sequence continues at coordinate 4,403,649 of NC_139930.1, read as the reverse complement.
AGTGAAAACAGACTCATCCAGCTTTATCTCACTTCTTTCATGATTTTGCCTCAGACTGTGCATATCTCGGCTTGCTACGAGATGTGAAGCCGCCTCGTCTTATTTCAATGACTTTTACTACAAATTTGACTGACGGGATAAGATAAAAAAAATTAAACGTAGCGGGGTGTTTGAGTTCTCGGATGACTTGATCAAAGTTTTACAGGAAAGTTACATTTGTCTGGTGGCAGAAACTTTATATTCTGCTTTGGATTTTGAGAAAAAACGCAATGCATCATGTAGTGTGTAGTGCTTTGTGGTTTCCTGGTTAAATTACAGTGACACTGGAGTGGTGACATGGGCGGGGATGAGATGATATTTTAGCCCAGATTGTGATAGAAATCACTTACAAGAATTTGATCATAGGGAATTTACATTATCAGGAAATATCATCATAAAATATCGTCACAAGTGACTTGAATAGCTCACTATCGTGGCAGAGAAGTGAAAGATAGAGCCTGACGAACCGTACAAAAATAAATAAATTTTATTTATATATCCTTTCTTAATGCAGGGAGACCGTAAAATGTATGATTGTGTTATTTAAGATTATTTCATTGTTTTCCGTTTAAAAATGTGTCTTACCTGTGACACCACAAAAATATGTTTTTCTTTTTTGTGATACCAGCACGTTTAAGTCTGTTTTTTGAGTTTTAAGCATATTTTCATGATTTTCAGGAAATATTTTGACTCACTATTATTTTGGCGGGATAATCGTGACATGAAAGGTTTGTGGGATTTGGGGGAAAAAATGCTTTATTTGCAACATCATTGAATAAATGCATTTATTTCTTTATCAAAAAGCATGTAATGGAGCTGGAGCTGCTATGATCCAGGAAATATCCACAGCCGAGGACACCTTTACCAAATATTTTCTGTAATCGACTGAATTTTTTAACATTGACGGAACAATCTGAAGGCCGTCCATATATTTGAGGTGCTGTGAGGCCTTGGAGCATGTCAGTGACCACTACGGGTCACATGGTGGCGCCACAGCGAATCCTGCTGGATTTCTTCTCAGTGAAGTGAGTATTTTGCAGAATCAGGAAAAGCCACAGTTGGAGAGTCTGGTAATTCCAGTCTCAGGTGTGGCGGCAGTGTGCAGGGTCAGTCTTCGGAACGAAATAACATCAGCCACCAAGAGTCATCTCAGGCAAATACAGAGAAAAAAATCTTTCATCTGCGTCGTGTGTTCATTTTTTATCCATGCACTTATGAATGCATAATCTATAAGCTTGTTCTGTGTATTGATTATTTAAGAAACCACAAACACAAAACAAATGAATGCTCTCTCACTCACACATAAAGGGAGGTCTGCACCTGAATTATAAGACTATAAGCTTTATTTGAAAACCTCAATAGAAGCTTTGGATGTAAAAAAAAACTACGTGGTGAGTATTATTGGGGGGAAAACATCACGGTTTGGCTTCAAAATGACAGCTGTCAGGGAATAATCCACTGACTTTTACAAAGGAGCACAAACTGCACTCGTCCAGGAATTATCCACTACCTTGTAGTAAACGAGTGCAGCCTGGAGGTGTCCAGACATTATCCACTGTCCTGGATAATGAGTGCATGATGCAGAGGCCTCGGAATGATCGACTGACCTGCAGTCATCTAGGGATAACCGGCATTATAGTTTTTTACGATCGCTAAAAAAATTGCAATACATTGAACAATGTTCCTACTTAACGCACCAACACACCTACCACACACAATTGGCAAAACGGTTCATTTCATGCTCAAATTCACACATGTAAACTAAACTCCAACACTTACTACAAACAACAATAATACACTAACACAATCGATATAAACACTGTCATGTTCTTTTCCAACAGGAACATTCAGTCAATCATACCATGTTTTGCAATGCGGTTTCTTTTGAAGCCTGTCTATATTGTTCTTTTGTCTGGTTAGGTAAATGCATGCATTTTGTTTCTTTTGCTATAGAAATTCAATACAAAAAATGAATGAATCATCTCAGAGTAGCGATATAGAACGTACGTTTATGAAAACAAAAGACAGAATTGCTGCATTAAAGGCTTATTTGCAACGGGACATTACTGCAAAATAACATGGTACTCTTCTTCCTCTCCCTTGTCCTGGTACTCTTCTCCCTCTCCCTTGTCCTGGTACACGTCTCTTCTCTCTTGTCCTGGTCCTCATCTTCCTATCCCTTGTCCCGTCTTGTCTCCCTCCACCTTGTCCTGGTACTTGACTTCCTTGTCCTGGTACTCGTCTTCCTCTCCCTTGTCCTGGTACTCGTCTTCGTCTCCCTTGTCCTTGTCCTGGTACTCGTCTTCCTCTCCCTTGTCCTGATACTCGTCTCCCTCTCCCTTGTCCTGGTACTCGTCTCTTCTTGATTGTCCTGGTACTCATCTTCCTCTCCCTTGTCCTCGTCTTGTTTCCCTCCACCTTGTCCTGGTACTTGTCTTCCTTGTCCTGGTACTCGTCTTCCTCTCCCTTGTCCTTGTCCTGCTACTCATCTCTTCTCCCTTGTCCTGATACTCATCTTTCTCTCCCTTGTCCTGATACTCATCTTTCTCTCCCTTGTCCTGATACTCATCTTTCTCTCCCTTGTCCTGGCTCTCGTCTCCCTTGTCCTCATCTTGTCTTCCTCCACCTTGTCCTGGTACTCGTCTTCCTTGTCCTTGTACTCGTCTTCCTCTCCCTTGTCCTGGTACTTGTCTTCCTCCCCCTTGTCCTGGTACTCGTCTTCCCCCTCTTGTCCTGGTACTCGTCTTCCTTGTCCTGGTACTCGTCTTCCTCTCCCTTGTCCTCGTATTGTCTTCCTCTCCTTGTGCTGGTACTCTCCTTCCTCTTCCATGATCCTCGTACTCGTCTTCCTCTCCCTGTCCTGGTACTCATCTTCCTCTCTCTTGTCCTGGTACTCGTCCTGGTACTCGTCTTCCTCTCCCTCTAGCAGGCATTTTTCCTACTTTCTTTGTGTTGCTCTATATTGTTCCTTTCCCACACAAGATCAGCCCAAAAGGTTCCTCTTCTACTGGATCCCATGTGGTCATGTGATTGAAACACCTGAGTGTGTTTCCTAGATGGGATTCTCTGTGATTGATCTATTTGCATAACGCAATCAGCTGTTTCTCAGTAGCAATAAAAAAAATACATGCGATATATTTGTGTTTCAATCTACAACAGCTTTTCACTTTTCAGCTTTATTTTCATTGTGCAGCGTACAAGTACGAAATGCCGTCTAACCAGAAGTGCAAAAAGCAGAAAGCAAAATGTAAAACACAACAACAACATATAGACAGGCTTTGAGTCTGTTTATACTGTTGTTGAACATGATGCTATCTGTTCTACCATACTGTGTTAAAGCATTTGTAGATGTGGCAGTTACATCCATTGTTTTGGTTGAGCTTGAGTGTAAAAGAAGTTCAAGCATTTTAAATTTGTGTTAACTGTATGCGTTTTGTGTCAAAGCAACAACAAATGTGTTAATTGTTTAGCTTACACAAACGAGGGCTGTGATGGATGGACCTCCCTTGCTACACGGAGCAGCTGAACTGTGTTGAATTCCTTCTGTTTCGTAAACATGGTAAAGGCTGATCCTGGAGTTGTAAGTTTCACACACAAGCTGACTACACTGATGTTAAACACAGAGATATCGTTCTTCTCCATTCACATTTCTTGCAGTTCGGCTTTCTTTGAACAGCAGGATTCATTCAATATTTCAAGAGGACACACTGACACACAAGCATGGTTTCACACACACACACACACACACACACACACACACACACACACACACACACACACACACACACACACACACACTTCATCTTTCTTCCTCTTCCTGCTGAGTGATGATGAAGGGGCTGATGGGAAGGTGTTTCATCACAAAGGGGGATCAATGTTGGAAGTGACAACAGAGACACACACACACACACATACACACACACAGTAGGGTGACACATTTAGGCGTAGGCGGTGAGGTACAAACCTCCAACCTCTAACCAATCGATAGGCAGGGGTGAACACACGCACACACACACACACACATACAGGCTATATGGCTGACCTTCCACTTTCTCCAATCGATAGAGGCCGACGTCGCAGAAACGGCTATAAGAGAGAAGATGAATATTTTCCTCTCGTCCTCCAGCTCTCCCTCTCTTCTTCTTTGTGGGTTTTTATGCAGAGCGAGATTTTAACCGTTGAGGAAGATTGATCTAATGAGAGGTGAGGAATCAAACTAACGCAGGGAACCGAACCGACCTGTCAAAAAATTGTTTGTCATTCTGAGGGGTGCAGATATGCTTTTAATGTGAAAGTGTTGCGTTTCGATGGCAGCAGCTTCACAGCAATCAAAAGCACTACAAACAGGGCAACTAGGATTATTAATTATGAATCCATAGATGTGATGACACACGGGACTCGTTTCAAAGATGCATTTAAACGTAACACGACTGAAATGGTTGAGCACTGGACACTTGTGTTTCGCTATTGCTGACATTTTTTGTTCCAAAACTGCCAAAAACCCAAAAGAAAAGAAACAATATATTACCAAAATAACAAAAGCAGACAATATTAATATTTCAAAGGTTAAATGATACAATAAAAGCTGCCCACTGTATTCACGATTGATTCCAGTGGGTCGTGTTAGCCGTCTTCAAAGTGACCAGTAGAATCATAAAGTAAGAAGGCGACATGCAGGCTGACAGTTAAGTCAGTAGAAGGCAGGATTAGCATTAGCAGCTGATGCAACGCATGGAGATACAGCCGCGTGGTCATTGGCCCGACGCTTCAAACCATGACGATGCGGCTTCTGTCTCAAGACTTCAAACTTCAGAATAAACTTCCAACGTAGGTTAACAAAACGACTTGGTCATGTTTGTGGTTTGGGTTCAAATAAGTATTTTTGCAATGTTAAATATGGAAGCTTGTTATGTAACTTCTGCCTGTGGCATTCATTTCACATGACATGAACGGCGGTTTAGACCCATTCATCCCCCCCGAACTGATCAAGCTGTGTGCTGTTCTGTTCTTATGGGACAAAGTGACCCAGAAGCTGAGGTTAACAAAACCCATTCAACAGCATGCTGGTGAGAAAGGATCTCCTCATGGGAATCCATTCTCATCTCATGATAGTCAACAGCATTTTGTATTGTGACAGAAGATATATATATATATATATATCTTCTCTCTCTCCATATCAAATAGGTGTTATCGAGCTGAATTTCATTAAATCCGTCCTCTCCAGCTACTTTGAAGACGTGTCTGAACATCGCCGGGTCGCCACTCGCTGTGGATAGAAATGACACTCAGCAGACGGATCGCTGCCGTGTTTAGATTTATTTGGTTATTTTGGAGACGAGGGGGAGGCAGTCAGACAGGCACCCGTCTGTCACTAAAACACTGTTTGTCAGGAGGAAGAGGGACATGAAGATGAGCGGAAAGACGCGGAGGACAAGGGCGAGGGAGAATGAGGAGATGAGAGAGAGGAGAGGTAGGAGGAGGAAGGAATACAGAACATTAAGACAGTGAAGAAGATGGGAGGCAGAGAGAGAGGAAGAGAAATATGAGGGGAAAATAATGAGGAGGAGGAGAAAGTGGGAGAACAGTTTTGTGGAAGAACATGAACACCATCCATGCACGAGGCATGGGACGATATGATTATTATTTATTTTTTTTTGTATCTTGGCCAAAATAATTTGTGATTCATGACATTATCCTGATAATCATCAAAATATGCTGGAATTGCAAAATGGCAGTAAAACACTGCAATCACTTCCCCTGGCAAGCAAAGATGTATTTCAATGAAAATCAAGCAAATAATCTTAAATAAGGTGCTCATTAAGGGCCTTCATGATTAAAGGATAATAACATGTTTTTAAATAGCATTGTTGCTATATGATAATTCCTGCATATTTTGAATCCGGCTCCGTTTTTCACATCTCTACCATGAAATAAAGCTAGACATCTTTTTCAAGTCACTCCATATTTACAACAATCCCAAAAATCAACTTATTGTGAGTGATTTTTTTAATCCACAACAGTCCCTTCCCTAGCAGGCACTGATCTGAAGTATTCATGGGTTTTTGTTTATATAAGTCTACAAAATAATTGACATTCATATGTACTACTCTGATCAATATGAAGAGAATGATCACATAAGTGCTTTAGTATAGCATTTTGTTCCAGGCCACAACTTTATTTCTAGTTTATTAGTCAGCACTCGGCAGCAGCCAGCTGGGCGCTAACAGCCACTGATACACTACCTGCTACTGAGTTAGTTGTTAGCTGGTGAACATGGAGCATTTAGCAGCTAAAGAAACAGATCGTTTCCTCAGGAATTGGTGGAGACCAAAAACAGAGCTAAAAGTTTTCCATTCACAAGGAGGCCAAAACACTAAAAACACATTCAACAGTTTCCAGTCTGCCTGTGAAAAATTTAAAGTCCCAGTTGGCAACATTTTTTTGATCATATTCACTGAAGCCGACACTACGCTCCAATAGAACAACATAAATCATCTGGTTTTAGAAAAAAAAGCGCGCCTCTACGTGCACGTATAGCCTATTGTTTGTTTTGCAAAGATCCAACAGCGCCCAGATCATCCTGTCCAATCAGCACGCAGGACTGTGTTCGTGCACACACAGAGCCCCTCCCCCCTCGGGTCATACCACTATCACAGGGGGGAGGCGGAGGGAAGTAGCAACAAGCTTCCAATTCCTCAGTTAAAAACCGAAACGAGGAGGTCCAATACAACAATGGAAAAGAAAACACCGGTGGAAAAGAAGGAAAAAAGAAAAATGGCAATGGTGCCCGTGATAAAACCAGAGTCAAAATCGGACCCGCGTTTCAAAGGTGGCGTGATCTAAGGGATTTCAAAGGGCACGAAGTCGAGGGGAAGGAGCTCGGTGGTCGTGGGGGAGGAGCGTGAGAGTTGTAAACATTCAAAATCTGAGTGCCCTCCATCCGCCGGATTGCCGACTGGGACTTTTATTTATATACAACATATAAGTACATTACCGTTGGGTGTAATGTGTTTTCCGGGACAGAAAGTTGGGTTGGGTTTGAAGCATCCTTTCCATCCACCCTGTGATCCAAACAGCTGTTCATGTCTACTACTCGCCCACACAACACAAATACTGTGATGTGAGTTTTGCCGTAATCACACACCAAGCAGGAGAATGTCTTACAAATATTTAGGCTGCACATTTTTTATTTTTGGTTTCCTACCTACATCCTGAAGTTGTTATGCCTTTATGTTTCATGTTTTATGTGACAGAATTATAAAATACTCAATAAATTCACATTAAATGTGAAAGTCAAAGCTGTGACGGGTAAAGAGTGAGGTGGTGTTTTTTATATTCTCAGTGTGTTTGTTGGTAAAAACAAAAGATGCATTCAGATGGTCAGAACTCTCTCTCTCTCTCACACACAACACATACACACACACACATACACACACACACACACACACACACACACACACACACACACACCGTCATCATCATCATCATCATCTTTTCCTTACAGGATAGAGAATGTGAGGAGAGGAGGCTACTGTCACCATGGCAACAGACAGAGACCCCCACACTCCCACACTCCTGTTAGAGAGTAGAGTGGGGGTAAAGTGTGTGTGTGTGTGTGTAGAGAGAGAGAGAGAGCGGAGGTGACGGAGTAAAGCATTTCTCTGTGTGCAAGAGATAAGGTGTGTGTGTGTGTGTGTGTGTGTGTGTGCGTGTGTGCGTGCGTGCGTGCGTGTGTGTGCGTGCGTGCGTGTGTGTGTGTGTGTGTGTGTGTGTTGGTGTGTGTGGAATACAAATCTGTCATGGCTGACACACTTCCTCCTCTCTCTCTCTTACTCTCCCTGCCCTTCGCTTGACCCTCCCGTTGCTTCCTCTCTCTCCCTCTCTCTCCATCCATCCATATCCTCCTTCTATCATTCCCATTGAATTGTGATGGGTGGTTTAATTTTATCCTCACTCTTTTTTTATGATTATAATTATCTGTTCTTCATCCTCCTCCCCTCTTTTTTTTGCCTCTCTTTCTCCATCCATCCAATTCTCCCCCTTCCTCTTCCTCTTCCTCTTCTCGATGATCTGGGATAACTATCTCTCTCTCTTTTCTCTCTCTCTCTCTCTTTCTGCAGACGTCACCTTCCATTTGAACAGAAGAAGAAAGCACAGTTTAAAAAAAAAGGAAATTCTTAATTTAACAGTAAAGGGGTAAATGAGAGACAATACATAAAAATGTGTTAATCATATTCATTCGTTTTATACGATTTCATCATATTCCTCAATGAGTTGGATGTAGCTGTAGTTTAGCCAATATTTATACATTTTGACAAATTGGCACGATTAAAAGTATGCCAGCTTATTCATTAGCGGTTCAGTTTGGGATTTACCCTTGGATGAACAGACAACTACTACTTTTATTCCATATGGAGAAAAAAACTGATGATTCTCAGGCGAGTTGTGGAGTCATCAGGAGCGTCTTTGTTCCAAACTTAATACCAAATTCTTAGGTTGAGTAAAAATATTCATGGTTCAGCTTCAAACCATTATGAAATTGAAACAAAACAAAAAACCCAACAGGATATACTGATGTTCAGGCAACAAAAGTATTTGGTTGAATAGAGACACAAACAACAGTCTCCTGGGTGAAAGTCCTGTGTTTTATGACGTAGCCACTCTGACCTCCCTAAACACACTTCCACAGACGTGTGATACGTCCAGAACAAATGCAATGAAAACTACATTTCCACTCGAAACCTAATCCACAATGCAGATTTGGTGTGTGGTGATGTAACTGTAAGGAGACCTTCTACATAGACAACATTATATGAGAGCCACTATTAAAACATGGATGCAGTGTCTTCTCAAAATACATTTCCAATGTAGCTTCACCCAGTTTTCTGGTTTACTTGAGCAGCAAAAGTATTTGGTTAGTTTAAGGAAAACTTTGTGGTTTGGGTTGAATTGCGTACGCTTGTTTACGTAACATATCAGCACTTTTTTTCCCCAAAACTCGACAAGATAAGCATTCAAATAAGCCGAGTCAACACTGACTTGGTTTCACATGGACGGTCACGTGACCATCAACACTGACGCAACTCATATCACCAACAACTGTCAACGTTTACTCTGAGAGACAGTAACAGCGGCCTCCGGGGTGAAAGTCCTGTGTTTGTTTGATCCATCAAGCCTCACTTTGACTTCTAATTATTTCTACAGTGTGTTCCTCTGACGTGTAATAATGGCACAGACGGGTTTACTCGCTTTGGACGTGAGACTGGATGGAATGTTACAGAGCTATGGCAAAAGAGCTGGGTTTGCTGTTTTTTTTTTTTTTTTCTCATAAATGTTCTCATTTAATTGTTAATGAATTATTATTATTTCCGCTGCCTCAGGGCTTGTGTCCACATAGTGTCTGTTCCTGGCACAAAAGCATCTGCAGGGTGCCAGGCAGCGAGTCATCCCAGCGTTTCATTAAAAAAGCCCTCTCAATGCTTTTTTAATAATATTTCTACGAGCCGGAGGATCATTGCTTCATACTTCCTATGATGAGGAGTTTATCAGCGCTCCATCGGACAGCCGTGAGAAAACTCGCCACCAACATTGAGCGTCCGTCCGGCCACTAATGGGCTTCCTGTCTTTGATATGATGCTGTCTGTCCGACAGAACGCCGAAACAAGCGTCTCCGTTTTCTACAACAAGGTCAACAGCACTTTTCTGAAAAGTTCAGAGATTTTCAACAAGGACGCTCGGAGCAGTCACACAAAACAGACGGAACAGTCGGATCTCTCCTTTGAGAACTTCTGAAAAAAGGCAGAGGCCTTAACAACACTGTGAGAGAAGGAAAACGAGAGTTGAAAAGATCAGTGGAAAACAATAGTCAAAACTAGTACAAAGTCTTCCTAAGAAAATGTACTTCATGTATTACTTACCAACAGAAAATAACATTTTGAGAGAAATGTAATATGACCTTTTATTTTCAATTCAACCTGATAAAGGAAACAATGGAACTGAATGTGTCTGGCAAGTTGTAAAATGTTGATATAGCAAACATCTCGTCATCACCACTCACGGCTCTCAGGAGAGACGGTGGTGATGGTGAAGCATGATAAAACCCCCTATTTCATCATCAAAAGCAGGTCATCCAAAGCCAGCAGACGCTGGTGAAAATGAGAACGTGGAGGCGGAGAGATGACAACAATAAGCGGACCACCTGTGACCATTTTTACCCCCAGAATTCCATTCCCAGCAATAAACAGCAACGGTGTCAAGTAACTCTGGCAAGAAGACATCTCTGGTGCCTCCTTCTGTTTCTCACAATAAAACCTTCCTTTATCCTTTGATGCATTCATTTGCTGATGCTTTATGATGTTTGGCACGCTGCCATACTAATGGAAAGCATGATAACTCATTGAATTCATTCCACACATGAAACGATTGAAGTATGGAAGAGTAAAACACCTTAGTCCAACGAAAACAACTTCACATTGAACCAGGACTAGTTACTAGTGAAAGAGGGAGAAAGGAAGGAAGGAAAAATAAATAAAATACAAAAAAGGACAGACTGAAGGAGGCGGGAAATAATGAAAGAAAACAGGCAACAACTGACGTCAAGGACATACGGAATCAGATCAAGGGAGCAAGGAAACAAACACAAGGAAGGATTCTTAATAGTTGAAGCTGAAGTAAATATTCAATATGTTTTTATAATTTATGTTTTTCTCTCATTGTGTTGTGCTGAATGAATCTGACTGAAAGAAAGACAAAAAGATGAAAGGAGCAGAGGGATGTGATGGAGGCCTGATGGAGGGATAACGCTCAAAGTGAGATGGCGAGAGAGAACTGAAGCAGGACAAACAGATAGTCGGGACGTTCAATCAGTTTAAATCCTGATCCAGCTTTCAGATCAGATCCAAACCAGGATTTAACTAACACCGCACTGCAGCGGGGGCAAACCAGAGGACTGAGGAGACTGTAAAACAGAGAGAGAGTGAGATGGGGCTAATGTCTCTCGTTCATGTATGATTAATAATAAGCAGCGACACCATCAACCAACAATCATTTCTTTCACACCAGACGAGACGCTGATTTAGTCAAACTGAACATGAAATGATTGGTTCAGATCTTCTTCAACTTACCGAGGAACTTTTAACTGCTCCTGAAACTGTCTCACTTTAATGCCTCTACGTGATCTACATGCGGAGAGAGAAGATAGACTACTCCTATATGCTTTATTCTTGATGCTTGTCATCGGTGCCACCGGGTCCACTTCCAGCCAAATCATACAGGATCACCAGGAAAAGACCAGCCCACGAAGGACAGACCAGGATCTGACTTCACTGCCACCTTCCACCTGCAGCTGGAGATCTGGCCGGAGGCGGGTCCACGCCCGCCAGCATCCTGGGAGCCAACCATGACTCCACGCTGCTGGACGTATTACTGGGCCCGCTGGAGGAAAGGGAGGCACGGGAGAACCAGAACCAGGACCACACTGGGGATGACTGTTAGACCCCTGCTGCATTAAATGTGAGGTTTTCTAAAGGGAGTCTGGTGCTCTGAAACACTACTGGTTTCATCCACAGCGAGCGCCAACATTATAGTTTTTTCCGATTGCTAAACAATAGGTTTTTTTTTCTTCCAATTGGACCCAAAGGCAGGAGGGAGAGGAAGGATATGGTCAGATGAGCAGGACTATTGTTGACAACCATGTCAACACTAGCATTAGTCAACTACTACAGACAAAATATATCTATTGAAGCAAACTGCTGATTCCCGTTTGTTCTTGTTTACCTAAAAAACTGGTTTTGGTATATGGTTAGAAAATAAACAATTCCATGTGAAAGAATTTGGTGAAATCACTGAAATGATTCAAACTGTAAAGATGAAAAGTGTCAAACTTGTGTGTTGGTGTGTGATGTTAGTGTTTTTCCTCTCAGTGTCTTCTGAGTGACAGTGTGTCGTCGCCATGACGATTCTTGAAGTGTTCGGCTGCACTGAGCCTAATGTCACTGTCCTGCCTATGAGGTTTTTTCTCATCATCTTTTAAAGTGACGGTAACCGTTGCTTGGAGCGGTCATCTCAACGTCTGTCAAACTGATTGAAGAGATATAAAAGGATATGTATGTTCTTGTTACTTGTTAAATTGCCCACAATAACCTGTTGACTCTGTGTGGTAGAGAGTTGTCACCAACTCTACAGCTCAAAAGCATTAGCAGCTAGGGAGCTAAAAGAGAGGGACACCTGGGTTTACTGAGCAATGCTGATTTATCTTTATTCTAATGGGCTGGCTGTGTTGGTGAGTGGGAAGCCAGTGAGGGATTAGGTTACCTGAAACAAGAACAGAATGACAAACAACCAGATGTCCGTCCTAGTGAGCATCATCACCTGCATGTGTTCTGCCTTAATGAAACCACTCAGCTATAGTG